>NC_135235.1:468857367-469170075 GCF_051348905.1 Ranitomeya variabilis | reverse complement strand
CAACGGGAATACAGTAAAGAGGAATTAAGACCAGAAGGAGTCGTGCTGTTAGACCGAGGCAACATCCTTCTGAGGCGCAAACAGTCGGTGGCCGGAACGCCGAGAAAGTAAGAGACTTTAAGTACTACTGCAAACCACGGCAGGGCAGCCAATTATAGGTTGGCTGTCTCACACAAATCACCTAAGCAGACACCGGAGGCAGCTGTGGGAGAGGGGCGACTCTAGGGTCCCGGAAGAACTCCAGGCCTACCCCGTCATACGGGTGCGTCCTACCATATCACCTGGGGGACGGAGAGAACGAACATCAGAGACAGGCAGAATCAGTTGTGAGGACTATCCCGGGAGCTCAGCAGGGAAGAACTACAACACCCAGCGCTAGAAGGTAGATACTGATTCCCACCTGAAAAGGGAACTCCTGATGTGCCTTTGGACCGGCCGGTCTCTGACAGCCCTGTTGACAGCACTCTGGACTGAGGACTCTAAAACCTTCAGTAAAGAGGTAAAGAGACTGTAACCTGGTGTCCTCGTTATTTACTACGACCTACACTGCACCGCAACATTACCATCGCATCTATCATTGTGCGTCCCTCAGCAGGGTCACGGACCGGGTCTAGCCACCGTGACCACCCCAGAGCAGAGACTCAGAGGCCCGGTACCGGGTACCCCTCGGCCCTGCGGCAGTGGGGGCGCTACATGTGCGTGTGTATTTATTTAACCCTTCATTACTATTGGATTAATAATGGATAGGTGTCTTATTGACATCTCTCCATTATTAACCTGGCTTAATAATAAATTTAATAATCTTTATTTTTATATAGCGCTAACATATTCTGAGGCGCTTTACAGTTTGCACACATTATCATCACTGTCCCCAAAGGGGCTCACAATCTAAATTCCCTATCAATATGTCTTTGGAATGTGGGAGGAAATCCACTCAAACATGGATACAAACTCCTTGCAGATGTTGTCCTTGGTGGGATTTGAACCCAGGACTCCAGCGCTGCAAAGCTGCAGTGCTAGCCGCTGAGCTACGGTGCCACCCTTACATTATCAAGGTGATATTAATTAATGGGAAGAGAGAGGCTAAGGGTACCGTCACACATTGAAATTTCCATCGCTACGACGTTACGATTCGTGACGTTCTAGCGATATCGTTACGATATCGCTGTGTCTGACACGCTACTGCGATCAGACACCCTGCTGAGAATCGTACGTCGTAGCAGATCGTTTGGAACTTTCTTTCGTCGCTTGATCACCCGCTGACATCGCTGGATCGTTGTGTGTGACAGCGATCCAGCGATGTCTTCGCTTGTAACCAGGGTAAACATCGGGTAACTAAGCGCAGGGCCGCGCTTAGTAACCCGATGTTTACCCTGGTTACCCGGGGACTTCGGCATCGCTCCAGCGCCGTGATTGCAACGTGTGACCGCAGTCTACGACGCTGGAGCGATGATTATACGACGCTGCGACGTCACGAATCGTGCCGTCGCAGCGATGAAAATTTCAATGTGTGACGGTACCCTAAGTGCCAGAATAGGCATATCTTACAGATGTGCCTTTTCTGGGGTGGCTGGGAGCAGATGTTTTTAGCCGGGGGGGGCAATAACATTGTCCCTCTCTAGGCTATTAATATCTGTCCTCAGTCACTGGCTTTCCCACTCTGGCGGAGAAAATTGCGAGGGAGCCCACGCCAGTTTTTTTTCTGTGATTTAACCCTTTATTTTAACACCTAGAGCTCCAAATTTTACACACAGACACTTCTAACATTATTAGTGAGGGATATGAAAAATATAAGGGATATGAAATGGTCTAAATATAAATATATGTGTGTCACGAATTGTCACGGATCCCTACTCCGTGGTGTCACTAATTCTTCACGTGCCCGCTCTCAGCACATGACTTGGGTTGTGCCTGCAAGGGTTAATCTATCTCCCCACTCTCAGTCCAGCATTCAACCTCTGTCCTATGCTATAATGGGAGCATAAATCACACACCGACCCAGGCCAGACACCCGATCATACATGCTGCCACCACTCATCGAACACACGGGCAATGAGTCCTGGAAATATTAATAATAATATTGTCTACCACTCATAAGGCTCACACACCTTAGGCTATGGATTCGTTAGAACATTCAAGGTTCAACTTGTTAAAGTTTTATACTTTAATACAAAAGGGTTCAGTGCTTACAGTAAGAAAAAGTTATAAAAATATGATAAAAGAAGACATACAACTTATGCAAAACAGTATAAAATAACAGGAGGAAACTTACAGAAATCATCTAACTTGGTAGTCTGCTTTCTGCTCCCTGAGGGTAGGATGAATGTAGATTGGATCACACCAGCTCGGCCGCCCCCATTATGTGAACACGTTTCTCTGTATACAGGTCTAATTTATAGCTTTGGTCTGGAGGTCAGGTTTCTAGACCAGCCCCTCAGGTAAATATAATTGCTTGGTTTTTGATTGGACCACGGCCATGCCCCCCAATGAATATATTATTTTCTCTTGAGATCCTTTGTATACAAGCTCCCACAGAGATACTATCAGGCCGTAATTAACATCTCTCTTCCAAGAGCTAGGAGGTGTCAAATGTTACCTTTCTTCTTGGCTTCCAGCAGGACCCCCTGGTAAGATTGGAGACAGAATTCTACTTGTCCCAGGAAAATACATATTAACACCTGGATGCGAACCAGCAGCCTTCAGGACAGATGTTCCTAGTCACGCAATACCTATACATAAGGTCACTGCGTATATATATATATACCATATTTCACCACACCTCCCTCCTTATGAACGTGTGTGGGGGATGACTTACAGGTCAGCTCCCGAGCACGTATCTGGTTCCGGCCCACCATGGTGAGATAGGCCATCAGCATTGCCATGATCGACTCCCTTCTTATGCTGAATTGTGAAATCACATTGCTGTAATATCAAACTCCATCTAAGCAATTTCCCGTTGTCCCCAACTACTCTGTTGAGCCAACTCAATGTGTTATGATCTATTATCACGGTGAAGTTGCGCCCATAGAGGTATGGTTGCAGCTTCTGCAGAGCCCACACAATTGCCAAACATTCCTTTTCAATAGTGGCATAAGACACTTCTCTGGGCAGGAGTTTCCTGCTTAGGTACAGAATTGGGTGCTCCTCACCTTGGTGGTTTACCTGGCTGAGAAGCGCACCTAGCCCATAGGTGCTGGCATCTGTCTGCACTACAAACCGGCGAGTGAAATCTGGGGCCTGCAGGACGGGTGAACTAACCATTGCCGACTTTAGGTCAGAAAATGATTCCTCACACTGAGGACTCCAGGAGACAATTTTGGGAAGTTTCTTCCTGGTCAGATCAGTTAACGGTTTGGCCAGAGCACTGTAGTTTGGTACAAACCTCATATAGTAGCCAGCCGTACCCAGAAGGACAGTACCTGCTTCTTGGTTTGTGGGGTGGCCCAGGCTGTAATGGCTTCTACCTTCCCTGGCTCAGGTTTTAGCAGTCCTCCCCCCACCTGGTGTCCTAGGTATTGTACTTCCCGCATAGCTACAGTACCTGACACTTCCCTGGCTTAACAGTAAGACCTGCAGTTTTAAGCCTTTGCAACACCTGCGAAAGATGTACGAGGTATTCCTCCCAGGAATTACTAAAAATGGCTATGTCGTCAAGATAAGCAATGGCAAAACCATCACATCCTTCCAATAAGTGATTGACCAACCTCTGGAAGGTGGCAGGGGCATTTTTCATACCAAATGACATGACCAGAAACTCAAACAGCCCGAATGGCGTTATAAAAGCAAATATCTCCTGAGCTTCTCTGGTCAGGGGTATCTGCCAGTATCCCCTACTTAGGTCCATGATGGTGAGGTACAATGCTTTAGCTAGCTGCTCTAACAGCTCGTCTATCCTCGGCATGGGGTAGACCTCACATGTAGTCAATATATTTAATTTCCTGTAGTCTACATAGAACCGGGTAGTATGGTCCTTTTTTGGGACAAGAACCACAGGCGAGGCTCAGGCACTCTGGGATTTTTGTATCACCTTGAGGTTCAGCATCTCCTCTACCTGTTCCATCATGTGTGTCTCCACCTCTGCTGACACATGGTATGCAGACTGCCGTACTGGGGGATTAGTACCAGTGTCCACATGGTGAGTTGCTAAGTGCGTCCTCCCAGGCTCCCCTGTGAAGACTTCGGTGAACTCACTGAGCACCCCCATCAGGTCAGACCGCTGACTGTGGGATAGCTCAGGGTTAAACTCTGCTGAATCCATGTACTGAATCCCAGCCCCCACATCAAGTAACAGATCAGCCACCCCCCCCCCCCCCTTCAGACTGAAAAATGTGGTGCACACTGTATTCTTGGAGCGGAAGGTGCAGGCTGAACTAACAGTCACAATGTTAATGGAAAAACAGCCGCACACATGAAGGATACAGGCAGGCTACAGACAGGTAAGACACAGGTCTCCCTGTAATGATGAGCCTTCAGCATATTCACATGAAATACTTTCTGACGCTTTGCATGCTCATCTAGTGTCACCACATAATTAACATCATTTAGCCGCTTATGTACAGTGTATGGTCCCTTCCATGAAGCCTGCAATTTATTCTGCAACATAGGGACCAACACCCAAACCTTCTGCCCCTCCTCGTAGGCCCTCAGTCTGGCATTACGATCGTACCAGACCTTCTGGTTGATTTGGGCCTGTGTCACGTTCTCATGGGCCAGGTTGCTCAGTTTTTGCATTCCCTCTCTGAGCCGCAGTACATATTCGACCACTAAGACTCAAGTAGTTCTGGGGACGTCCTCCCAACAGTCCTTAATCAAATCAAGTGGCCCCCTGACCCTCCTCCCATAAACCAGTTCAAAGGGGGAGAATCCAGTAGACGCCTGGGGTACCTCTCTGTAGGCAAACAACAAATGGGGGAGGTACCGCTCCCAGTCTCTCCCTCAGTCTCTACCAGCATTTTGAGCATTTGCTTTAATGTTCCGTTAAAACACTCGCAGAGTCCGTTGGTTTTGAGATGATAGGCGCTGGCCACAAACTGCACTTGTATTCTTTCACAAAGGCTTTCCATCAGATCGGACATGAAGTGGGTTACCTGATCGGTTAACATTTCCCTGGGGAAACCCACACGAGAGAACACAGTCGGTAAAGCATCCGCCACTTTGTCTGCTCGGATGGAGGACAGTGGCACAGCTTCCTGGAATCGTGTAGCATAGTTCACCACTGTGAGGATGTACTTTTTGCCAGAGCTGCTAGGGATTGCAAGTGGCCCTATGATATCCACAGCCACTCGCTGGAAAGGCTCATCGATCACAGGCAGTGGTATCAATGGAGCTTTCTGTATATTCCCGGACTTTCCAACTCTCTGACAAACTACACATGATCGACAGTAATTGGCAATATCTGTCCCCATCTTGGGCCAATAGAAGTTATGTGTCATAACTGTATATACACCTGTATTCCAAGGTGTTCAGCCAAAGGAATTTCATGGGCAATTCTCAATAATTGTTCCCTAAATGGATAAGGGACGATCAGCTGCTTTTCAGAGTCCCAAGATTCTGTAGTATCCATGGGGATAGTCTCTGTATACAGTCTGCCCTGGTCCCAGTATACTCTCTCTTTGCCAGAAGCAGCAGGGGGTTGGTCTGCAAGACATCTGAGCCCCTCCAGACTGACATCTGTCTGCAGGGCCTCCTGGAAGCTCTGACTGTCAGCTTGCAGGCCCTGGTCTAGTGTGACTGCCAGGCCCTGGTCTGAAGCTGAGTCTTCAGTGTCTGTTATCAGGGACCTTGGTAGGCCTGCCTTGTGAGGAGGCTCTGGGACCACAGTATGGGCCTCCTGTCCTGGCAGTTCTGTCTGAGACTCATCCTCTAATCTCTGGGCCTGAGTCTGAGCCGCAGCCTGACTCCGGGTCACAGCTGCCACATATGTAGAGTCCTGTGTATTGGGACATTTTCCCTCCTTGCACGGGATCTCAGGTGGGTCACTTTCTTCCACCTTCTCTGTATCTTTACTTGCAAGGGAGGAACATAGTGGGTCATCATCCTCCCCAGGTCCGTGCCTATCCCTGTTTCGTGCCTTTCCCTGTTCCCCAGTCCAGGTACACACGGGCCATGGGCACGGCAGGATTGACCCCTCCAATCCCAGTTATAGACATAGTCTTTCCTGGTATGATATCGGCAGGGGTTATCATGGCTGGACGCACCAGGGTCACCTCTGCCCCAGTGTCCCTGAGACCAATGGTGACTTTATTGCCAACAGTGACAGATTAACAGTTCTCATTAGCCCTCGCATCAGAGCCGTCCACAAAGAGGACAGACGGTGGGGATACAGATGGCTTTGTGGTTGAGCGTTTCTCCCTATCAGGGCAGACAGCGCTAGTGCAGCGCCCCAGAGTCCTGGTCGTTGCAGTAATGTCGCTCTGCCACTAAGGGGAGTGATGTTACGTCTGACTGCACTAAAGGAGTTCACCTGACCAGGTAACACTCACACTACACTTCACACTCCGGCCACCAGGGGGAGTGGTTCTATCTAGTAGGCCACTCCTCACACTCTGGTAAAACTGGGGGTTGGACAGGAAGACAGAGAGAAGTAACTGGGAAGAGCTAGAGAGAGGACCTGTCAGGGATGGGATCCTGACAGATTCCTAAGAAAGGACAAGAAGCGAGGTTTATTGTGCTGAGTGAGAAAAGCAGGAATACAGCAAAGAGGCAATAGGACCAGAAGGAGTTGTGCTGTAAGACCGAGGCAACATCCTTCTGAGGCGCAACAGTCGGTGGCCGGAACGCCGAGAAAGTGAGAGACTTTAAGTATTACTACAAACCACGGCAGGGCAGCCAATTATAGGTTGGCTGCCTCACTTAAACAACTAAGCAGACAACGGAGGCAGCTGTGGGAGAGGGGCGACTCTAGAGTCCCGGAAGAACTCCAGGCCTACCCGTCATACGGGTGCGTCCTAGCGATATCATCTGGGGGACGGAGAGAACGAGCATCAGAGACAGACAGAACCAGTTGTGAGGACTATCCCGGGGTGCTCAGCAGGGAAGGACTACAACACACAGGCGCTAGAAGGTAGACGCTGATTCCCACCTGTTAAGGGGACTCCTGATGTGCCTTCAGACCGGCCGGTCTCAGACAGCCCGGTTAACAGTGCCCTGGATTGGACACCTCGAGACCTTCAGTAAAGAGACTGCAACCTGGTGTCTTCGTTATTTACTGTGACCAGTACTGCACCGCACTACCACCACCATCCACACCTATTATTGGGCGCCCCTCAGCAGGGTCACGGACCGGGTCTAGCCACCGTGACAACCCCAGAGCAGAGACTCAGAGGCCCGGTACCGGGTACCCCTCGGCCCTGCGGCAGTGGGGGCGCTACACTAACATGTCCCACTTTGTTGCAGGAGAAGCATCGGCATACATCGCCTAGAGAATGTCTAATCCCCGGGGCCCCATAGAAGGTGGGCTTGGACAGCACTGGTGATCAGCCGGCAGAGGGAGAAGGGTGCCCGTTTGGCTTACCTCCCCTCCAGCTGAATCCCGATGGCTTCCGCACCTCAGGCATCCTGTTAGCCACATAGCAGTCCGCAATCCTTGCAGCCTGATCCGCAGTTTGTGGCTCCCGATCACACACAAATTGTCATACATCCGTGGGGCACATGTGAAGAAATTGATCCTTGACCATAAGATCCATTAAGTCCTCAAAACTGTTAACAGAAAGTCCCCTGATCCATTGGTGGAACGTGGTCCTCAAGGTGCTCACAACATCTGCCTAGCTGTCAGTTGATCCACGTTGTAGGTTCCGGAACTTTCTCCGATACACTTCTGGTGTTAGGTTGTATTTCCTGATCAGGGCCTCTTTTATGGCCTTATTGTTCCCATCTCGCTCTGGTGGGAGGCCAGCAAAAACTTCCAGGGCTTTGCCTCTCAACCCTGGGGTTAGATACTGTGCCCACTGCTCACAGGGTAGATGGTATTGCCTGCAGGTTTTTTCAAACCCTCGAAGGAAAGTATCTAAGTCCTTATCCTTCTCCATCACAGGGAAGTTTTCCAGACGTGGTCTCCTTGAATTTATGTCCTGGGAGAGGGTTATCTGAGGGCTGATACCCCGCTCTATTTGAGCCATCTGAAGCTGGAAAGCTCTGTCCTCCCGGCGTCCTGCAGCCTCTCTCTCAGCCTGTTGGTCCCGGCGTTTTGCAGCCTCTCTCTCAGCCTGTCGGTGCTGTAGAATAAGCTGCATGCGCAGATTGGGATCACTTGTTCCCAGCCGTTGTAAGTCCATTTGCAAAGTACAGTCCATAGGCTCCTCAGCACTGGCATTTCCATCAGGTATCTCCGATGCAAAAGCTGGCATTGCTGGGTCTCTCTGAGGTGGGCTCTCTTCTTGCCCAGATGTTCCAGCACTTAGCTCTATGTCCTGCTCGACCAAGGCGCGTATCCCCAGCTCCAGGGATCTGTCGGTCGTCTCTATTCCTCTCTGCTCACAGAGGCCGGTCAGAGCCTCTTTGCTCTGCTTCTTGTACTGGGCTGCCATATTGATGAACAGCCTTTGCCAAATAAAATATAGAAAAGAAAAATGGGGAGGGGAAACTGTTTGCAAGTATGTCTGTTGTGAATTCCGTTCTCGGGCTCCCTCCTGTGGTCATGAGTGGTACTTTGTGAGTTCTGTTCTTGGGCTCCCTCTGGTGGCTTTGAGTGTTACGGCTGGTCTGTAGCTGGACTCCAGCTGCCTCGTTTCCTGCTAGGCTTGCTGCATATTCAACTCCACTTGGACCTTTACTTGTTGCCTGCTGTCTGTTGTGAATCCACTTTTTGGGCTCCCCTGGTGGTTGCTGGTGGTACTGGTGACTTGTGTGTGCTTCTCTGTCTCAGTTCACCTGCTCCCATCAGTGTTTGGGAGTTTCCTATTTAGCCTTGCTCTCCAGTCATTTCCTTGCCGGTCATCATTGTAACCAGAGCCTTCGGTTGCATGTTCCTGCTACTAGTCTGCTGATCAGCTAAGTGGACTTTGTCCTTTTGTTTTGTATCTTTTGTCCAGTTTGCAGTTTTTGTTATTCTCTGTAGCTGGAAGCTCTTGTGGGCTGAAATTGCCACTCCTGTGTCATGAGTTGACACAGGAGTCTTAAAGTAATTTCAGGATGGTTTTTTGAAAGGGTTTTCAGTTGACCGTGAAGTCCTCTTTTGTATCCTTCTGCTATCTAGTAAGTGGACCTCTCTTTGCTAAATCTACTTTCATACTGTGTATGTCTTTTCCTCTTAACTCACCGTTATTACATGTGGGGGGCTGCTATCATCTTTTGGGGTATTTCCCTAGAGGTAAGCCAGGTCTGTTCCTTCCTCTACCAGGCGTAGTTAGTCCTCCGGCTGGCGCGTGGCATCTAGGAAGTCATAGGTATGCTCCCTGGCTACTATTAGTTGTGTGGTAGATTTAGCTCACGGTCAGCTCGAGATTCCATCACCCAGAGCTCGTCCGTTATTTTTGTGTTCTGATGTTTCCCTGCCATTGGGAATCATGACAGTATGACCGGCCAATGTTAAAGTTATTGGCAGAAGAAAGGAGAGAAAAAAGAAGTCTGTAGATTTCCCCCCCCCCATGCTTGCTCCATAGTTGGATCAGTTGTATTTCAGCTCTAATTACAGCCTTTGCCTTTCTCTCCTTCTAATCCTTGAATGGCTCTGATCTCACCTGTTTAAAGATGGACCCTCAGAGTTTGGCTGTAGGTTTAAATAATCTTGCTACCAAGGTTCAAAATTTACAAGATTTTGTTATACATACTCCGATGTCTGAACCTAAAATTCCTACACCAGAGGTGTTTTCCGGAGATAGATCTCGGTTCCTGAATTTCAAATATAATTGTAAATTGTTCCTTTCTCTCAGACCTCACTCCTCTGGAGATCCTGTCCAGCAGGTTAAGATTGTAATCTCTTTGCTGCGAGGTGACCCTCAAAATTGGGCATTTTCATTGTCACCAGGGGATCCTGCGTTGCTCAATGTGGATGCATTTTTTCTGGCTTTAGGGTTGCTTTATGAGGAACCTAATTTGGAGATTCAAGCTGAAAAAGCTTTGATAGCCCTATCTCAAGGGCAAGATGAAGCTGAGATATATTGCCAAAAATTTCGTAGATGGTCTGTGCTTACTCAGTGGAATGAGTGCGCCCTAGCGGCAAATTTCTGAGAGGGCCTTTCTGATGCCGTTAAAGATGTTATGGTCGGGTTCCCTGCGCCCACAGGTCTGAATGAGTCCATGACAATGGCTATTCAGATTGATCGGCGTTTGCGGGAGCGCAAACCCGTGCACCATTTGGCGGTATCTTCTGAAGAGACGCCAGAGAAAATGCAATTTGACAGAATTCTGTCCAGAAGCGAGCGGCAGAATTATAGGCGTAAAAATGGGTTATGCTTCTATTGTGGTGATTCTGCTCATGTTATATCAGCATGCTCTAAACGTACAAGGAAGGTTGACAAGTCTATTTCAATTGGCACTTTACAGTCTAAATTTATTCTGTCTGTAACCTTGATTTGTTCATTATCAGTTATTACCGTGGATGCCTATGTGGACTCTGGCGCCGCTCTGAGTCTTATGGATTGGTCCTTGGCCAGGCGCTGTGGGTTTGATTTAGAGCCTCTGGAAGTCCCTATACCTCTGAAGGGTATTGATTCTACGCCTTTGGCTTGTAATAAACCACAATTCTGGACGCAAGTGACTATGCGTATGACTCCAGACTATCAGGAGGTGATTCGCTTCCTTGTGTTGTACAATTTGCATGATGTTTTGGTGCTTGGATTACCATGGTTACAATCTCATAACCCAGTCCTTGACTGGAAAACAATGTCTGTGTTAAGCTGGGGATGTCGGGGGGCTCATGGGGACATACCTTTGGTTTCCATTTCGTCATCTATTCCCTCTGAGATTCCGGCATTTTTGTCTGATTATCGTGATATTTTTGAGGAGCCAAAAATTGGTTCACTCCCTCCCCACAGAGATTGTGATTGCGCCATAGATCTGATTCCTGGCAGTAAATTTCCAAAGGGTCGTTTGTTTAACTTATCTGTACCTGAACATGCTGCTATGCGAGAGTATATTAAGGAGTCCCTGGAAAAGGGACATATTCGTCCTTCTTCATCTCCTTTAGGAGCTGGTTTTTTCTTTGTATCTAAAAAGGATGGCTCTCTGAGGCCTTGTATTGATTATCGACTCCTGAATAAAATTACAGTCAAATATCAGTATCCGTTGCCTTTGCTGACTGATTTGTTTGCTCGCATAAGGGGGGCTAAGTGGTTCTCTAAGATTGATCTTCGTGGGGCGTATAATTTGGTGCGAATTAAGCAGGGGGATGAGTGGAAAACCGCATTTAATATGCCTGAGGGCCATTTTGAGTATTTAGTAATGCCTTTCGGCCTTTCTAATGCACCTTCAGTCTTTCAGTCCTTAATGCATGATATTTTCCGTGAGTATTTGGATAAATTTATGATTGTGTATTTGGATGATATTTTGATTTTTTCTGATGACTGGGAGTCTCATGTTCAACAGGTCAGGAGGGTTTTTCAGGTTTTGCGGGAGAATTCTTTGTGTGTAAAGGGTTCAAAGTGTGTTTTTGGGGTTCAAAAGATTTCCTTTTTGGGGTACATTTTTTCCCCTTCTTCTATTGAGATGGACCCTGTCAAGGTTCGGGCTATTTGTGACTGGACGCAGCCTACTTCTCTTAAGAGTCTTCAGAAATTCTTGGGCTTTGCTAATTTTTATCGTCGATTTATAACTGGTTTTTCTGGCGTTGCTAAACCTCTGACGGATTTGACCAAGAAGGGTGCTGATGTTGCCAATTGGTCCCCTGCTGCTGTGGAGGCCTTTCGGGAGCTTAAGCGCCGCTTTTTGTCTGCCCCTGTGTTGCGCCAGCCTGATGTTTCTCTTCCCTTTCAGGTTGAGGTCGATGCTTCCGAGATCGGAGCGGGGGCGGTTTTGTCGCAGAAAAGTTCCGACTGCTCAGTGATGAGACCTTGTGCGTTCTTTTCTCGAAAATTTTCGGCCGCCGAGCGAAACTATGATGTTGGTAATCGGGAGCTTTTGGCCATGAAGTGGGCATTTGAGGAGTGGCGTCATTGGCTTGAGGGTGCCAGACATCAGGTGGTAGTTTTGACTGATCACAAGAATCTGATTTATCTAGAGTCTGCCAGGCGCCTGAATCCTAGACAGGCACGATGGTCGTTGTTTTTTTTCTCGGTTTAATTTTGTGGTTTCATACTTACCGGGTTCTAAGAATGTTAAGGCAGATGCTCTTTCTAGGAGTTTTGAGCCTGACTCTCCTGGGGATTCTGAACCTGCTGGTGTCCTTAAGGATGGAGTGGTTTTGTCTGCTGTCTCCCCAGATCTGCGACGTGCTTTGCAAGAATTTCAGGCGGATAGACCTGATCGTTGTCCGCCTGGTAGACTGTTTGTTCCTGATGATTGGACCAGTAGAGTCATCTAGTTCATTCTTCTTCGCTGGCAGGTCATCCTGGAATTTTTGGTACCAGAGATTTGGTGGCTAGATCCTTCTGGTGGCCTTCCCTGTCTCGGGATGTGCGTGTTTTTGTGCAGTCTTGTGATGTGTGTGCTCGGGCCAAGCCTTGTTGTTCTAGGGCTAGTGGGTTATTGTTGCCCTTGCCTGTTCCGAAGAGGCCTTGGACGCACATCTCTATGGACTTTATTTCTGATCTCCCTGTTTCTCAGAAGATGTCTGTCATCTGGGTGGTGTGTGACCGTTTTTCTAAAATGGTTCATTTGGTACCATTGCCTAAGTTGCCTTCCTCATCTGAGTTGGTCCCTCTATTTTTTCAAAATGTGGTTCGCTTGCATGGTATTCCGGAAAACATCGTTTCTGATAGGGGAACCCAGTTCGTGTCTAGATTTTGGCGGGCATTCTGTGCCAGGTTGGGCATTGATTTGTCTTTTTCGTCTGCATTCCATCCTCAGACTAATGGCCAGACGAAGCGAACTAATCAAACTTTGGAGACTTATTTGAGGTGTTTTGTGTCTGCGGATCAGGAGGACTGGGTTGCCTTTTTGCCGTTGGCAGAATTTGCTCTTAATAATCGGGCTAGTTCTGCCACTTTGGTTTCTCCTTTCTTTTGCAATTCAGGGTTTCATCCTCGTTTTTCATCTGGTCAGGTGGAATCTTCGGATTGTCCTGGAGTGGATGCGGTGGTGGATCGGTTGCATCAGATTTGGGGACAAGTGGTGGACAATTTGAAGTTGTCCCAGGAGAGGACTCAACAGTTTGCTAACCGCCGTCGTCGTGTTGGTCCTCGCCTTCGTGTTGGGGACTTGGTGTGGTTGTCTTCCCGTTTTGTCCCTATGAGGGTTTCTTCTCCTAAGTTTAAGCCTCGGTTCATCGGTCCTTATAGGATTTTGGAGATACTTAACCCTGTGTCCTTTCGTTTGGACCTCCCGGCATCTTTCGCTATCCATAATGTATTCCATCGGTCGTTGTTGCGGAGATATGAGGTACCGGTGGTTCCTTCTACTGAACCTCCTGCTCCTGTGCTGGTGGAGGGTGAATTGGAGTACGTTGTAGAGAAGATCTTGGATTCCCGTATTTCCAGACGGAGACTTCAATATCTGGTTAAATGGAAGGGCTATGGTCAGGAAGATAATTCTTGGGTAACTGCCTCTGATGTTCATGCCTCGGATTTGGTTCGTGCCTTTCATAGGGCTAAAAGCACAAAAAGAGGATTCAGAGATCCTCCAAAAATGAGAAAAAACAGCAAAACAAGGCAGAGATGCTTACCTGCCTAGGCCTCCAAACAAATGCACTATCAGGATGCAGTGGACCCATGTGGTCAAGATGAAAAAAACACAGGTGCAGCATAACCGATGAGGCAGCCACTCACGGCCTACCAAACTAATGGAGGGGGTGGCTGCTTGGCACATTGCTGCACATAAAAAACTTGTATGTGGCGCTGTTCACACAATGGAGATGCACAGCATCCAGGCAGGCCTAGTAGTGACACCCTTCTATTAGATCAGGCGGGCCTGCCCAGCGCTATCCAAATGCACCCCATGTGAACAGACACCACAGTTTACAAGAGAAAAATGGGCCCAACTGCACCCCGAAAAAAAGTGCAAAAAACACATAAAAAAATATATTTTTATGTGAGGTATTAGTTGATATTTTGGCCAAAATAAAGAAGCTCATGACCCACGTCAAGGGTCCCCACGCTCATGAGTCCTAACTCTAAAATAGCTAAAAGCACAAAAAGAGGATTCAGAGATCCTCCAAAAATGAGAAAAAACAGCAAAACAAGGCAGAGATGCTTACCTGCCTAGGCCTCCAAACAAATGCACTATCAGGATGCAGTGGACCCATGTGGTCAAGATGAAAAAAACACAGGTGCAGCATAACCGATGAGGCAGCCACTCACGGCCTACCAAACTAATGGAGGGGGTGGCTGCTTGGCACATTGCTGCACATAAAAAACTTGTATGTGGCGCTGTTCACACAATGGAGATGCACAGCATCCAGGCAGGCCTAGTAGTGACACCCTTCTATTAGATCAGGCGGGCCTGCCCAGCGCTATCCAAATGCACCCCATGTGAACAGACACCACAGTTTACAAGAGAAAAATGGGCCCAACTGCACCCCGAAAAAAAGTGCAAAAAACACATAAAAAAATATATTTTTATGTGAGGTATTAGTTGATATTTTGGCCAAAATAAAGAAGCTCATGACCCACGTCAAGGGTCCCCACGCTCATGAGTCCTAACTCTAAAATAGCTAAAAGCACAAAAAGAGGATTCAGAGATCCTCCAAAAATGAGAAAAAACAGCAAAACAAGGCAGAGATGCTTACCTGCCTAGGCCTCCAAACAAATGCACTATCAGGATGCAGTGGACCCATGTGGTCAAGATGAAAAAAACACAGGTGCAGCATAACCGATGAGGCAGCCACTCACGGCCTACCAAACTAATGGAGGGGGTGGCTGCTTGGCACATTGCTGCACATAAAAAACTTGTATGTGGCGCTGTTCACACAATGGAGATGCACAGCATCCAGGCAGGCCTAGTAGTGACACCCTTCTATTAGATCAGGCGGGCCTGCCCAGCGCTATCCAAATGCACCCCATGTGAACAGACACCACAGTTTACAAGAGAAAAATGGGCCCAACTGCACCCCGAAAAAAAGTGCAAAAAACACATAAAAAAATATATTTTTATGTGAGGTATTAGTTGATATTTTGGCCAAAATAAAGAAGCTCATGACCCACGTCAAGGGTCCCCACGCTCATGAGTCCTAACTCTAAAATAGCTAAAAGCACAAAAAGAGGATTCAGAGATCCTCCAAAAATGAGAAAAAACAGCAAAACAAGGCAGAGATGCTTACCTGCCTAGGCCTCCAAACAAATGCACTATCAGGATGCAGTGGACCCATGTGGTCAAGATGAAAAAAACACAGGTGCAGCATAACCGATGAGGCAGCCACTCACGGCCTACCAAACTAATGGAGGGGGTGGCTGCTTGGCACATTGCTGCACATAAAAAACTTGTATGTGGCGCTGTTCACACAATGGAGATGCACAGCATCCAGGCAGGCCTAGTAGTGACACCCTTCTATTAGATCAGGCGGGCCTGCCCAGCGCTATCCAAATGCACCCCATGTGAACAGACACCACAGTTTACAAGAGAAAAATGGGCCCAACTGCACCCCGAAAAAAAGTGCAAAAAACACATAAAAAAATATATTTTTATGTGAGGTATTAGTTGATATTTTGGCCAAAATAAAGAAGCTCATGACCCACGTCAAGGGTCCCCACGCTCATGAGTCCTAACTCTAAAAGTTGGGCCCATTTTTCTCTTGTAAACTGTGGTGTCTGTTCACATGGGGTGCATTTGGATAGCGCTGGGCAGGCCCGCCTGATCTAATAGAAGGGTGTCACTACTAGGCCTGCCTGGATGCTGTGCATCTCCATTGTGTGAACAGCGCCACATACAAGTTTTTTATGTGCAGCAATGTGCCAAGCAGCCACCCCCTCCATTAGTTTGGTAGGCCGTGAGTGGCTGCCTCATCGGTTATGCTGCACCTGTGTTTTTTTCATCTTGACCACATGGGTCCACTGCATCCTGATAGTGCATTTGTTTGGAGGCCTAGGCAGGTAAGCATCTCTGCCTTGTTTTGCTGTTTTTTCTCATTTTTGGAGGATCTCTGAATCCTCTTTTTGTGCTTTTAGCTATTTTAGAGTTAGGACTCATGAGCGTGGGGACCCTTGACGTGGGTCATGAGCTTCTTTATTTTGGCCAAAATATCAACTAATACCTCACATAAAAATATATTTTTTTATGTGTTTTTTGCACTTTTTTTCGGGGTGCAGTTGGGCCCATTTTTCTCTTGTAAACTGTGGTGTCTGTTCACATGGGGTGCATTTGGATAGCGCTGGGCAGGCCCGCCTGATCTAATAGAAGGGTGTCACTACTAGGCCTGCCTGGATGCTGTGCATCTCCATTGTGTGAACAGCGCCACATACAAGTTTTTTATGTGCAGCAATGTGCCAAGCAGCCACCCCCTCCATTAGTTTGGTAGGCCGTGAGTGGCTGCCTCATCGGTTATGCTGCACCTGTGTTTTTTTCATCTTGACCACATGGGTCCACTGCATCCTGATAGTGCATTTGTTTGGAGGCCTAGGCAGGTAAGCATCTCTGCCTTGTTTTGCTGTTTTTTCTCATTTTTGGAGGATCTCTGAATCCTCTTTTTGTGCTTTTAGCTATTTTAGAGTTAGGACTCATGAGCGTGGGGACCCTTGACGTGGGTCATGAGCTTCTTTATTTTGGCCAAAATATCAACTAATACCTCACATAAAAATATATTTTTTTATGTGTTTTTTGCACTTTTTTTCGGGGTGCAGTTGGGCCCATTTTTCTCTTGTAAACTGTGGTGTCTGTTCACATGGGGTGCATTTGGATAGCGCTGGGCAGGCCCGCCTGATCTAATAGAAGGGTGTCACTACTAGGCCTGCCTGGATGCTGTGCATCTCCATTGTGTGAACAGCGCCACATACAAGTTTTTTATGTGCAGCAATGTGCCAAGCAGCCACCCCCTCCATTAGTTTGGTAGGCCGTGAGTGGCTGCCTCATCGGTTATGCTGCACCTGTGTTTTTTTCATCTTGACCACATGGGTCCACTGCATCCTGATAGTGCATTTGTTTGGAGGCCTAGGCAGGTAAGCATCTCTGCCTTGTTTTGCTGTTTTTTCTCATTTTTGGAGGATCTCTGAATCCTCTTTTTGTGCTTTTAGCTATTTTAGAGTTAGGACTCATGAGCGTGGGGACCCTTGACGTGGGTCATGAGCTTCTTTATTTTGGCCAAAATATCAACTAATACCTCACATAAAAATATATTTTTTTATGTGTTTTTTGCACTTTTTTTCGGGGTGCAGTTGGGCCCATTTTTCTCTTGTAAACTGTGGTGTCTGTTCACATGGGGTGCATTTGGATAGCGCTGGGCAGGCCCGCCTGATCTAATAGAAGGGTGTCACTACTAGGCCTGCCTGGATGCTGTGCATCTCCATTGTGTGAACAGCGCCACATACAAGTTTTTTATGTGCAGCAATGTGCCAAGCAGCCACCCCCTCCATTAGTTTGGTAGGCCGTGAGTGGCTGCCTCATCGGTTATGCTGCACCTGTGTTTTTTTCATCTTGACCACATGGGTCCACTGCATCCTGATAGTGCATTTGTTTGGAGGCCTAGGCAGGTAAGCATCTCTGCCTTGTTTTGCTGTTTTGCCTTTCATAGGGCTCATCCAGATCGCCCTGGCGGTTCTCGTGAGGGTTCGGTGCCCCCTCCTTAAGGGGGGGGTACTGTTGTGAATCTGCTTTTTGGGCTCCCCCGGTGGTTGCTGGTGGTACTGGTGACTTGTGTGTGCTTTTCTGTCTCAGTTCACCTGCTCCCATCAGTGTTTGGGAGTTTCCTATTTAGCCTTGCTCTCCAGTCATTTCCTTGCCGGTCATCATTGTAACCAGAGCCTTCGGTTGCATGTTCCTGCTACTAGTCTGCTGATCAGCTAAGTGGACTTTGTCCTTTTGTTTTGTATCTTTTGTCCAGTTTGCAGTTTTTGTTATTCTCTGTAGCTGGAAGCTCTTGTGGGCTGAAATTGCCACTCCTGTGTCATGAGTTGACACAGGAGTCTTAAAGTAATTTCAGGATGGTTTTTTGAAAGGGTTTTCAGTTGACCGTGAAGTCCTCTTTTGTATCCTTCTGCTATCTAGTAAGTGGACCTCTCTTTGCTAAATCTACTTTCATACTGTGTATGTCTTTTCCTCTTAACTCACCGTTATTACATGTGGGGGGCTGCTATCATCTTTTGGGGTATTTCCCTAGAGGTAAGCCAGGTCTGTTCCTTCCTCTACCAGGCGTAGTTAGTCCTCCGGCTGGCGCGTGGCATCTAGGAAGTCATAGGTATGCTCCCTGGCTACTATTAGTTGTGTGGTAGATTTAGCTCACGGTCAGCTCGAGATTCCATCACCCAGAGCTCGTCCGTTATTTTTGTGTTCTGATGTTTCCCTGCCATTGGGAATCATGACAGCTGTCGTTGTATTCAGTACTGGTTCAGATCTCTCTGGGACTTCCCTTGTGACCTGTCTCCTCGTGGAGAAGCTAAGTTCATGCTAGTCTATTTTTTCTCATTGCTATTTGAAAATGTTTCTCAGTATATGATGAGTTCAGTCCAGCTTGCTTATATGCTATTTGATTGCTAGCTGGAAGCTCTGGGGTGCGGAGTTGCGCCCCTCACATCGTGAGTCGGTGTGGGGGTCTTTTTGTATTCTCTGCATGGATAATTTTTGTAGTATTTTATACTGACCGCACAGATTCCTTGCTATCTTCTGACTATTTAGTTTTTAGCGGGCCTCATTTGCTAAAACCTGTTTTCATTTCTATGTTTGTGTTTTCCTCTTAACTCACCGTTATTATTTGTGGGGGCTGCTCTCACTTTGGGGAAAATTTCTCTGAGGCAATTGAGGCTTTGTTTCTCTCTAGGGGTAGCTAGTTTCTCAGGCTGTGCAGAGGCATCTAGGCCGAGTTAGGAACGCTCCACGGCTGTCTATAGTGTGTTTTGATAGGATCAGAATTGCGGTCAGTAAAGTTCCCACATCCCCAGAGCTTGTCCTATGTTTTGGTTTACCTATCAGGTCAGTTCATGTGTTCCTACCACCAGGACCATAACAGTACAGCAGGCCCGTAAAGTGTTAATGCATCGCAAAAGAGGGATAAGAGAAGCTCTGAGGTTTTTTTTTTTCCTCTGCAGTGTGTTTAGCCTCTCTCCTCCCCTTAATCTCTGGGTGGTTCAGGATTCAGCTGCAGATATGGACATGCAAGGTCTGTCCTCTTGTGTGGATCTGCTCGCTACAAGGATACAAAGCATTCAGGATTATGTAATTCACAGTCCTATGTTAGAACCTAAAATACCAATTCCTGAGCTGTTCTCTGGAGATAGGTCTAGGTTTTTGAATTTCAAAAATAATTGCAAATTGTTTCTTTCTCTGAAACCTCGTTCCTCTGGTGACCCTGCTCAGCAAGTTAAAATTATTATTTCTTTGTTACGTGGTGACCCTCAAGATTGGGCATTCTCCCTGGCGCCAGGAGATCCTGCATTGCTAAATGTGGATGCGTTTTTTCTGGCGCTTGGATTGCTTTGTGAGGAACCTAATCTAGTGGACCAGGCAGAAAAGATTTTGCTGGCTCTCTCTCAGGGTCAGGATGAAGCAGAGGTTTACTGTCAGAAGTTTAGGAAGTGGTCTGTGCTCACTCAATGGAATGAGTGTGCCCTGGCAGCGATTTTCAGAAAGGGTCTTTCTGAAGCCCTTAAGGATGTTATGGTGGGGTTCCCCACGCCTGTGGGTCTGAATGAGTCAATGTCTTTGGCCATTCAGATTGATCGGCGTTTGCGGGAGCGCAAACCTGTGCACCATCTGGCGGTGTTTTCTGAACAGAAGCCTGAGTCTATGCAATGTGACAGGATTCTGACCAGAATTGAACGGCAAAATCACAGACGTCAGAATGGGTTGTGCTTTTACTGTGGTGACTCCACTGATGTTATCTCTGACTGTTCTAAGCGCACAAAAAGGTTCGCTAAGTCTGTCACCATTGGCACTGTACAGCCTAAATTCATTTTGTCTGTTACTTTGATTTGCTCTCTGTCATCCTACTCTGTTATGGCTTTTGTGGATTCAGGCGCTGCCCTGAATTTGATGGATTTGTCATTTGCCAGGCGCTGTGGTTTTATCTTGGAGCCATTGCAATTCCCTATTCCACTAAGGGGAATTGATGCTACGCCATTGGCCAAGAATAAGCCTCAGTACTGGACTCAAGTGACTATGTGCATGACTCCTACACATCAGGAGGTTATTCGCTTTCTAGTGTTACATAATTTGCATGATGTTGTCGTGTTGGGTCTGCCGTGGCTGCAGGTTCATAATCCAGTCCTGGATTGGAAAGCAATGTCTGGTGTCAAGTTGGGGTTGTCAAGGGGTACATGGCGATGTACCTCTGGTGTCAATTGCTTCTTCTACTCCTTCTGAAGTCCCTGAATTTTTGTCGGATTACCAGGATGTATTCGATGAGCCCAAATCCAGTGCCCTACCTCCTCATAGGGATTGTGATTGTGCTATAAATTTGATTCCTGGTAGTAAGTTCCCTAAGGGTCGACTTTTTAATTTATCTGTACCAGAACATACCGCTATGCGGACTTATATAAAGGAGTCTTTGGAGAAAGGGCATATTCGTCCGTCCTCGTCACCTTTGGGTGCAGGGTTCTTTTTTGTGGCCAAGAAGGATGGTTCTCTGAGACCCTGTATAGATTATCGCCTTCTAAATAAAATCACGGTAAAATTTCAGTACCCTTTGCCTCTGCTGTCCGATCTGTTTGCTCGGATTAGGGGGGCTAGTTGGTTCACCAAGATAGATCTTCGAGGAGCTTATAATCTTGTGCGTATAAAGCAGGGCGATGAATGGAAAACAGCATTTAATACGCCCGAAGGTCATTTTGAGTACTTGGTGATGCCTTTTGGGCTTTCTAATGCCCCTTCCGTGTTTCAGTCCTTCATGCACGACATCTTCCGAGAGTATCTGGATAGATTTATGATTGTGTTCCTGGATGATATTTTGGTCTTTTCTGATGATTGGGAGTCTCATGTGAAGCAGGTCAGGATGGTGTTTCAGGTCCTGCGTGCCAATGCCTTGTTTGTGAAGGGCTCTAAATGTCTCTTTGGAGTCCAGAAGGTTTCCTTTTTGGGCTTTATTTTTTCCCCTTCTACTATCGAGATGGATCCAGTTAAAGTCCAGGCCATCTATGACTGGACTCAACCTACATCGGTGAAGAGTCTTCAGAAGTTCTTGGGCTTTGCTAATTTTTACCGTCGTTTCATCACTAATTTTTCTAGTGTGGTTAAACCTTTGACGGATTTGACTAGAAAGGGTGCCGATGTGACGAATTGGTCTTCTGCGGCCGTTGAGGCCTTTCAGGAGCTGAAACGTTGGTTTTCTTCGGCTCCTGTCTTGCGTCAGCCTGATGTCTCTCTTCCCTTTCAGGTCGAGGTTGATACTTCTGAGATTGGAGCAGGGGCTGTCTTGTCACAGAGAAGCTCTGATGGCTCGGTGATGAGACTATGTGCTTTCTTTTCTAGAAAGTTTTCGCCTGCCGAATTATGATGTTGGTAATCGGGAGTTGTTGGCAATGAAGTGGGCATTCGAGGAGTGGCTTGAGGGAGCCAAGCATCGCGTGGTGGTCTTGACGGATCACAAGAATTTGATTTATCTCGAGTCTGCCAAGCGGTTAAATCCTAGACAAGCTCGTTGGTCGCTGTTTTTCTCCCGTTTTGATTTCGTGGTTTCGTACCTTCCGGGCTCAAAGAATGTGAAGGCTGATGCCCTTTCTAGGAGTTTTGTGCCTGACTCTCCGGGAGTTTCTGAGCCGGCTGGTATCCTCAGAGAGGGGGTGATTTTGTCTGCCATCTCCCCTGATTTGCGGCGGGTGCTGCAGGAATTTCAGGCCGATAGACCTGACCGTTGTCCACCGGAGAGACTGTTTGTCCCGGATAGATGGACCAGTAGAGTTATTTCCGAGGTTCATTCTTCTGTGTTGGCGGGTCATCCTGGGATTTTTGGTACCAGGGATCTGGTGGCCAGGTCCTTTTGGTGGCCTTCCTTGTTGCGGGATGTGCGTTCCTTTGTGCAGTCCTGTGGGATTTGTGCTCGGGCCAAGCCTTGCTGTTCTCGTGCCAGTGGATTGCTTTTGCCTTTGCCTGTCCCGAAGAGGCCTTGGACGCATATTTCCATGGATTTTATTTCGGATCTTCCAGTCTCTCAGAGGATGTCTGTCATCTGGGTGGTTTGTGATCGTTTTTCTAAAATGGTCCATTTGGTGCCCTTGCCTAAGTTGCCCTCCTCCTCTGATTTGGTTCCGCTGTTTTTTCAGAATGTGGTTCGTTTGCATGGTATTCCGGAGAACATTGTGTCTGACAGAGGATCCCAGATTGTGTCCAGATTTTTGCGGTCCTTTTGTGCTAAGATGGGCATTGATTTGTCTTTTTCTTCGGCCTTCCATCCTCAGACAAATGGCCAAACCGAACGAACTAATCAGACCTTGGAAGCTTATCTGAGATGTTTTGTTTCTGCTGATCAGGATGATTGGGTGACTTTTTTGCCATTGGCTGAGTTCGCCCTCAATAATCGGGCTAGTTCTGCTACTTTGGTTTCGCCTTTTTTTTGTAATTCTGGTTTTCATCCCCGTTTTTCCTCGGGTCAGGTTGAGCCTTCTGACTGTCCTGGGGTGGATTCTGTGGTGGATAGGTTGCAGTGGAACCACGTAGTGGACAATTTGACGTTGTCACAGGAGAAGGCTCAGCGCTTTGCTAATCGCCGTCGCTGTGTAGGTCCCCGACTTCGTGTGTTGGGATTTGGTATGGTTGTCATCTCGTTACGTTCCTATGAAGGTTTCCTCTCCTAAGTTTAAATCTTGTTTCATCGGTCCTTATAAGATTTCAGAAATCCTCAATCCGGTGTCATTCCGTTTGGACCTCCCAGCATCTTTTGCCATTCATAATGTGTTCCATAGGTCTTTGTTGCGGAGGTATGTGGTGCCTGTGGTTCCTTCTGTTGATCCTCCTGCTCCGGTGTTGGTCGAGGGAGAATTGGAGTATGTGGTAGAGAAGATCTTGGATTCTCGTATTTCGAGATGGAAGCTTCAGTACTTGGTTAAATGGAAGGGCTATGGTCAGGAGGATAATTCCTGGGTTGTTGCCTCTGATGTCCATGCTGCCGATTTGGTTCGTGCCTTTCATTTGGCTCGTCCTGATCGGCCTGGGGGCTCTGGTGAGGGTTCGGTGACCCCTCCTCAAGGGGGGGGTACTGTTGTGAATTCCGTTCTCGGGCTCCCTCCTGTGGTCATGAGTGGTACTTTGTGAGTTCTGTTCTTGGGCTCCCTCTGGTGGCTTTGAGTGTTACGGCTGGTCTGTAGCTGGACTCCAGCTGCCTCGTTTCCTGCTAGGCTTGCTGCCTATTTAACCACTTGGACCTTTACTTGTTGCCTGCTGTCGTTGTATTCAGTACTGGTTCAGATCTCTCTGGGACTTCCCTTGTGACCTGTCTCCTCGTGGAGAAGCTAAGTTCATGCTAGTCTATTTTTTCTCATTGCTATTTGAAAATGTTTCTCAGTATATGATGAGTTCAGTCCAGCTTGCTTATATGCTATTTGATTGCTAGCTGGAAGCTCTGGGGTGCGGAGTTGCGCCCCTCACATCGTGAGTCGGTGTGGGGGTCTTTTTGTATTCTCTGCGTGGATAATTTTTGTAGTATTTTATACTGACCGCACAGATTCCTTGCTATCTTCTGACTATTTAGTTTTTAGCGGGCCTCATTTGCTAAAACCTGTTTTCATTTCTATGTTTGTGTTTTCCTCTTAACTCACCGTTATTATTTGTGGGGGCTGCTCTCACTTTGGGGAAAATTTCTCTGAGGCAAGTGAGGCTTTGTTTCTCTCTAGGGGTAGCTAGTTTCTCAGGCTGTGCAGAGGCGTCTAGGCCGAGTTAGGAACGCTCCACGGCTGTCTATAGTGTATTTGATAGGATCAGAATTGCGGTCAGTAAAGTTCCCACATCCCCAGAGCTTGTCCTATGTTTTGGTTTACCTATCAGGTCAGTTCATGTGTTCCTACCACCAGGACCATAACATATGTCTAAGTCTAACCTTGTAGAACTGGTGCAATCCTCCGAAGGATACCAATTCTTTAGTACAGGGAATAATTGCTTAAACCATGCACTAATGCTCTAATAGGAATAATTCTATCACACTGCTCTGCCTCCAATTGTCACGAATTGTCACGGATCCCTACTCCGTGGTGTCACTAATTTGTCACGTGCCCGCTCTCAGCACGTGACTTCGGTTGTGCCTGCAAGGGTTAATCTATCTCCCCACTCTCAGTCCAGCATTCAACCTCTGTCCTATGCTATAATGGGAGCATAAATCACACACCGACCCAGGCCACACACCCGATCATACACGCTGCCACCACTCATCGAACACACAGGCGATGAGTCCCGGAAATATTAATAATAATATTGTCTACCACTCATAAGGCTCACACACCTTAGGCTATGGATTCGTTAGAACATTCAAGGCTCAACTTGTTAACGTTTTATACTTTAATACAAAAGGGGTTCAGTGCTTACAGTAAGAAAAAGTTATAAAAATATGATAAAAGACATACAACTTATGCAAAACAGTATAAAATAACAAGAGAAAAATTCCAGAAATCATCTAACTTGGAAGTCTGCTTTCTGCTCCCTGAGGGTAGGATGAATGTAGATTGGATCACACCAGCTCAGCCGCCCCCATTATGTGAACACGTTTCTCTGTATACAGGTCTAATTCATAGATTTGGTCTGGAGGTCAGGTTTCTAGACCAGCCCCTCAGATTAATATCATAATTGCTTGGTTTTTGATTGGACCACGGCCGCGCCCCCAATGAATATATTATTTTCTCTTGAGATCCTTTGTGTAAAAGCTCCCACAGATATACCATCAGCCTGTAATTAGCATTTCTCTTCCAAGAACTAGGAGGTGTCAAATGTTACCTTTCTTCTTGGCTTCCAGCAGGACCCCCTGGTGAGATTGGAGACAGAATTCTACTTGTCCCAGGAAAATACATATTACCACCTGGGTGTGAACCTGCAGCCTTCAGGACAGATGTTCCTAGTCACACAAAACCTATACATAAGGTCACTGCACATATACATATATATATATATATATATATATATATATGTCTCATATCCTGTCGAGTTTGATAAGGAGATAGCAAAAGCCGGCAATTGAATTATCGGCTTTTAAGCTATCTAGCTCTGTATTATATATATATATATATATATATATATATATATATATATATGTGTGTGCAAACACTGTAAAGCGCTGCAGAATATGTTAGCGCTATATAAAAATAAAGATTATTATTATATATACCCATTCTATGTGTACACATTTATTTTAGCTATTCTATTCTAAACTGTAAGGCCGGCGTCACACTAGCGAGTTTTACGGACGTATGAGCGCAGAAAATACATCCGTAAAATACGCATAACACACGGCCCAATGATTCTCTATGGCCCAGCTCCTATCAGCCGTATTTTACGGATCCGTATTATACGGTCTTCTACGGCCGTAGAAAATCGCAGCATGCTGCGTTTGTCACAGTATTGCGCAAAAAAAAAAAAAAAATCGCCAATGAAAGTCTATGGGGGCGAGAAAAATACGAATTACACACGGACCAGCAGTGTGACTTGCGAGAAATACGCACCGGTGTTAGAGAGAAAAGCCGGTAATTCAATTGCCGGCTTTTCATTTCTCCTTCACAAACCCGACAGGATATGAGACATGGTTTACATACAGTAAACCATCTCATATCCCTTTTTTTTTTGCATATTCCACACTACTAATGTTAGTAGTGTGTATGTGCAAAATTTGGGCGCTGTAGCTTGTAAAATAAAGGGTTAAATCGCAGAAAAAATTGGCGTGGGCTCCCGCGCAATTTTCTCCTCCAGAGTGGTAAAGCCAGTGACTGAGGGCAGATATTAATAGCCTAGAGAGGGTCCATGGTTATTGGCCCCCCTGGCTAAAAACATCTGCCCCCAGCCACCCCAGAAAAGGCACATCTGGAAGATGCGCCTATTCTGGCACTTGGCCTCTCTCTTCCCATTACCGTGTAGCGGTGGGATATGGGGTATATATATATATATATATATATATATATATATATATATATATATATATATATATATATATATATATATATATATATATATATATATATAGACTGTATATATGTTTTAACGAACATTTGAGACCATAAATCCATTAGATGTCGGTTTTGCAAGCCTGCGAGAAAATATCGCAGTACGGATGCCATACGGATTACATACGGAGGATGCCATGCGCAAAATACGCTGACACACCCTGCCTACGGATGACATACGGATCACTATTTTGGGAACATTTCTACGTATTACGGCCGTAAAATACGGACAGTATTTTCATACGCTGAGTGTGACGCCGGCCTAAGTGTGATTTTACTGTACATTGCACTAAGCTTTTCTCTAGATCACCGCTACGTATTTCTCGCAAGTCACACGCATGGTCCATGTGTAATCCGTATTTTTCTCGCCCCCATAGACTTTCATTGGCAGATTTTTTATTATTATTATTTATTTATTTATTTATATAGCACCATTAATTCCATGGTGCTGTACATGAGAAAGGTGTTACATACAGGGTTATAGATATCATTTACAGTAAACAGGTTTACAGTGACAGACTGGTACAGAGGGGAGAGGACCCTGTCCTTGCGGACTTACAGTCTATGGGATAGTGGGGAAGAGACAGAAGGTAGGGGTGAGGCGGCGGCTCTGGTGGTGGTGAGGCGGCGGCTCGGTTATTGTAGGCTTTCCTGAAGAGATGGGTTTTCAGGTTCCGTCTGAAGGATCCAAGGGTGGTGGATAATCGGACGTGTTGAGGCATGGAATTCCAGAGGATGGGGGATATTCGGGAGAAATCTTGGAGGCGGTTGTGTGAGGTACGAATAAGTGTGGAGGAGAATAGGAGGTCTTGGGAGGATCAGAGATTACGTGAGGGAAGATATTGGGAGATTAGTTCAGAGATATAGGGAGGGGACAGGTTGTGGATGGCTTTGTAGATCAGTGTTAGTAGTTTGAACTGGATTCGTTGGGAGATTGGGAGCCAGTGGAGGGATTTGCAGAGGGGAGAAGCAGGGGAGTAGCGAGGAGAGAGGTGGATTAGGCGGGCAGCAGAGTTGAGGACAGACTGGAGTGGTGCAAGAGAGTTAGTGGGGAGGCCACAGAGGAGGGTGTTGCAGTAATCGAGGCGGGAGATGATGAGAGCATGTACAAGAGTTTTGGTAGATTGTGGGCTGAGGAAGGAACGGATTCTGGCAATATTTTTGAGTTGGAGGCGACAGGAGGTGGCAAGAGCTTGGACGTGAGGTTTGAAGGACAGGGCAGAGTCAAGAGTTACCCCGAGGCAGCGGATTTCAGGAGCGGGAGAGAGCGTGATGCCGTTTACCATAATAGATAGATCGGGTAGGGGGGATACGTGAGGTGGGGAAAGATGATGAATTCGGTTTTGTCTACATTGAGTTTTAGGAAGCGAGAGGTGAAGAAGGAGGATATGGCTGACAGACACTTCGGGATTCTGGACAGCAGGGAGGTGACATCTGGGCCAGAGAGGTAGATCTGACTGTCGTCTGCATACAGGTGGTACTGGAAGCCATGGGACTTTATGAGTTGTCCTAGGCCAAGGGTATAGATGGAAAAAAGTAGGGGTCCTAGGACAGAGCCTTGAGGGACTCCAACAGAGAGAGGGCGGGATGAGGAGGTAGTGTGGGAGTGGGAAACGCTAAATGTGCGGTTGGATAGGTATGAGGCAATCCAGGACAGGACGAGGTCTTTGATTCCAAGGGAAGAAAGAATCTGTAGCAGTAGGCAGTGATCGACTGTGTCGAAAGCAGAGGACAGGTCAAGAAGGAGGAGGATGGAGAACTGTCTGTTAGCTTTGGCTGTGACTGTCATTTGTAATTTTTGTCAGGGCAGTTTCGGTGGAGTGGTGGGGGCGGAAGCCAGATTGGAGGTTGTCAAGGAGAGAGTTAGATGAGAGGTGGGAGGAAAGTTGACCATGGACATGCTGCTCAAGGAGTTTTGAAGCAAACGGGAGCAGTGATATGGGGCGATAGCTGGGCATAGCAGTTGGGTCAAGGTTAGTTTTTTTGAGGATGGGTGTGATGGTGGCATGTTTGAAGGCAGAGGGGAAGGTACCAGAAGAGAGCGATAGGTTGAAGAGATGGGTTGGGGCTGGAATAAGCGTGTTAGTGAGGTTGGGGAGCAGGTGGGAAGGCAAGTGCACAGGTGGTGAGGTGTGATTTGGAAAAGAGGCGAGTAAGCTCTCCTTCAGTGATGTTGGAGAGGGAAGTTATTAGGGAAGGGCAGAGGTCTGGTATATGGAGTGGTTGGGGTGGTGGGACAGTTAGGGTTTGCCTTGTTTGGTCGATCTTGTTTTTGAAGTAGGTGGCAAAGTCCTCAGAGGAGATGAGGGGAGTTGGAGGTGGCAGTGGTGGGCGGAGGAGGGAGTTAAATGTGCTGAACAGTTGTTTTGGGTTGTAGGATAGTGAAGATACAAGGTTCGTGAAATAGGTCTGTTTAGCGGAGGTGAGGGCTGATTTGAAGTCAAATGTAGCTTGTTTGAAAGCAGTGAAGTCGTCTGGCAGGCGTGTTTTCTTCCAACGTCGCTCTGCAACCCTGGATGCTTGTCGAAGTTTTTTTGTGAGATTGTTATGCCAAGGTTGCCTATTGGTTTGTCGCACTTTCCCATGCATGAGAGGGGCGACTGAGTCTATGGCTGATGTGAGAGTGGAGTTATAGAACGCGGTGGCGCTGTCCGTGTCGTGCAGTGAAGATATGGAGGACAGTGGTAGGAGAGAGTCTGTGAGTGTCTATATGTGCGAGGTTTCTGCGAGGATGTGGTAATGGCTGGACATGGGGGGCAGGTGAGGAGGACAAGGATGAGAAGGTGAGTAGATGGTGGTCAGATAGGGGGAAGGGAGAGGTTGTGAGATAAGGAACAAAGGCGGGTGAAGATGAGGTCTAGTGTATGTCCGTCTGTGTGGGTGGCTGTGGTGGACCAATGGGTGAGTCCAAAGGATGAAGTAAGGGCCAGTAGTTTGGAGGCTGCTGGCTGGTGGGTGTCAGTAGGGATATTAAAGTCGCCCATGATGATGGTGGGGATGTCGGCAGAGAGAAAGTGAAGGAGCCAGGTGGAGAATTGGTCGATGAAGGCAGTGGCTGAGCCAGGTGGTCGGTATATGATAGCCATTTAGAGATTGGAGGGAGCGTAAATACAGACAGAGTGAACCTCAAAAGAAGGGAGGATAAGGGAGGGTGGGGGATGGATAGGGTTGAAGGAGCAGTTTTTAGAAAGGATACCCACTCCTCCACCATGTCTGTTGCCAGAGCGAGGAGTGTGGGTAAATTGGAGGCCACCGTAACTCAGTGCTGCAGGCGAGGCCGTGTCAGGGGGCGTCAGTCAGGTCTCAGTGAGGGCCAGGAAGAAAAGGTTGCGAGAAGTGAAGAGATCATGTACCATGTGGAGCTTGTTGCAGACAGAGCGGGCATTCCAAAGTGCCCCAGAGAGGGGAAGCAGGGTGGTGGGGGTCAGTGGCACAGGTTTTAAGTGTGAGGGGTTGCAATAGTTCCTCAGTGTGAGAAGGATAGGGTAAGGGGTAGTAATGTATGAGGCGGGGGCAGGATTGGGGGATGTGTCACCAGCAGTGAGAATAAGCGGAGAAAGGGAAACAGGTGGGTGAAGGAAAGTGAGGATTAGTGGAGCAAAAATGGTGGGGAAAATGTAAGCATGGTTAAAGAGCAGGGGAGGAAAAGAAAGGCAAGTAAATTTAGAAGATAGTGATTAGTCTTACCGTCTGGCCGATTTCTGGAATATTTCTGATGACACTTTAAAGATGTCACTTCAAATGATATATCTGACCAGTACCATGCAACTTATACCATTTGAAGAGTCCATGAAATGAAGCCAGGTGAGATGAGAGAGGAAGAGGGAGGAGAAAGGAGGTGGGGGATAGTTCACAGATTGCCGTTAATAGTACATTTGATTAGCATCAAGGTTGGTGAAGGATGGGATAAGATGGGTGGATACTAGAGCTAGGTGTGAGGAACATGTGCATATCAATATGCATTCAGCAAGCTTGAAGTATGAAACATGGAATTAGGCTATGTTCACATTTGCGGTCAGCGCCGCAGCGTCGGGCGCCGCAGCGGCGCCGCATGCGTCATGCGCCCCTATATTTAACATGGGGGCGCATGGACATGCGTTGTGCTGCGTTTTGCGCCGCATGGCCGCAAGCGTTGGACGCAAGAAACGCTTCAAGTTGCATTTTTTTTGCGTCCAACTTTCGGCCAAAAAGGACGCATGCGGCGCAAAACGCAGCGTTTTAGCGTGTGTTTTGCCGCGTTTTCGTTTGCGTTGTGCGCTGCCGACGCTGCGGCGCACAACGCAAATGTGAACGTAGCCTTAAAGTCAGGGAAAAAGCAGCAACATACCAGCAGTTAGAAGAGGGATAGAAGCACATGGGATTCAGAGGGTGCAGTGGCTAGTTCAGATTGGGAGACAGTTCGCACATACCAGCAGATTTTTGGAGGAATACGCTGATAAACGCAGCATGCTGCAATTGTCTCAGCCCATAAAATACGGCTGACGGGAGCTGCCCCATAGAGAAACATTGGTCAGTGTGCAGTGCAATGCGTTGTTTTTGCCCCTCTCCCTTGTCCGTAGTCCTCTCTAGTGTGACATAGATATTATTCTGAATGACGCGACAAAAGTGTGAAAGCAGCCTTACTTGTGCCAACTCTTCCTTGCTGACCTTTAGGCAATTTATGCCACACCGTCGCAAGGCGCAATAATAAATGTGCTCTGTGACCCTAGCTCTGTGCATCCTTTCTGGTGTAAATCACTCATTACTCCTGGGAGACTGCACTGTGCACAGCAGGCGGAGGAGGAGCAGTGAGTTGTGCTCAGTGCTGGCTGCCACTGCCAGGCCAGGCCACTAGCTGTAGCTGGAGAATGACGGGCGTGGCCAGTGACGGCGGCTGCAGGCTCGGGACTTCCTGTCAGCGAGTGCAGGGCCGGCGCAGGCAGTGAGGAGGACGGCGCAGGCAGTGAGGAGGACGGCGCAGGCGCAGCCAGTGAGGAGGACGGCGCAGGCGCAGGCAGTGAGGAGGACGGCGCAGGCGCAGGCAGTGAGGAGGACGGCGCACGCGCAGGCAGTGAGGAGGACGGCCCCGGCCTCTGACATCAAGCGGGAACCTGGAAGTTTAGGAAAATGATGGAGGAGCTGGACGAACAGCCCGCGGACACGGTAACCTGCCGCTCCCCCCTCACCGGCTGTATCTGTGCTGCTTCTCTGTGGGGCAGTGGCAGACCCCCGGAGTTGTGTGCCCCCGTACAGCAGCCATGAACACCAGTTTCAGCACAGACGTGCACATTGGGTTCGCAGGGCTTGTAAATCCGCTATCAGGTAGACTCTAAATGCAGCCCATGCTGTATGGTAAACCACAGGGGTGGCAGAGCCTGGCATGGGGCCACAGTGGGCTACTAATGATGGCAGTGTGTTCTATCACTGGGCAACTGTGAACTTGCATTGGCGCCACATTGCCATCAGGCCACTGCATGGTGGGCGCAGCTGTAACCCGTCGCTCCTCAGTGGCTGGCAAAGCATTGGGCCACATCTGGCCACGGCACCTCATGCAGGGTAGAGCATTGGGCTAGCACGTGGCAGCGGTGCACGGTGGCTGCATTGTGCCAACACTTTGGATCAGTATGACAGCAGGCCACTGGGAGTCAGGGCTGGCAGAGTGTTGGACCACGGCGCAGAAGGCAGAGCTACTGCAGACCTTGGGTCCCTTTAGTTCCTTGGAAACCACACCAGCGAGACCCCATGATCAAATGTAGTTTGTGGAAGAAATAATTCCTCGTGGTCCTACGTCTCCGGCCTCTGATGCCAAGGGTGTATGACAGTAGCCGTACCTGTGTCCGCGTGGGAGAGCCGCGTATACAACGATGTGCCATTTGTATCATCGTAGCCGGGGCTGCAGAAATCAAATGACCTGTTATTTATGGAGCAGATGGGACTGGTCACCCAGCGTAGCCGCATCGTTCTCCAACAGTGAGCTAGTGTAAAATCTGCCTGCTCTCTCTTATTGCTTCCTCATGCTTTAGGCTAAGTGCACACGTTGCAGAATTACCGCAGAAATTTCCGCTGCAACTCCTGCCGCGGGTATATCGCATGTGGAATTGGCATGCGTATTCCCGCTAAACACTAGCGTTTTCCAAGCATAGTTAGCTTGCAGAATGCTTGCGTTTTCCAAGCGATCTGTAGCATCGTTTGGAAAACTGATTGACAGGTTGGTCACACTTGTCAAACATAGTGTTTGACAAGTGGGACCAACTTTTTACTATTGATGCTGCCTATGCAGCATCAATAATTAAAAGATATAATGTTAAAAATAATTTAATAAAAAAAAAAAAAAAAATGGTGATACTCTCACCTTCCGGCGTCCCCCGCAGGCTTCCAGCTCCTCGCGATGCTCGCGTTCCCAGTAATGTCTTGCGGGAACCGCGAGACTGCTACATCATCACAGGTCATTGCCGCAAGGCATTACTGGGAACGGGAGCATCGCAAGGAGCGGGAAGGCTGCCGGGGCCGTCGGAAGGTGAAAATATCATGATTTTTTATTTTAATTCTTTTTTTTTTTTTTAACAATTATATGGTTCCCAGGGCTTGGAGGAGAGTCTCCTCTCCTCCACCCTGGGTACCAACTGCACATGATCCGCTTACTTCCTGCATGTTTGGCATAACCCCATGCTTGAAGTAAGCGGCTCAATGCATTCCTATGTGTGCAGAATCCCCGCGATTCCGCACAAAGAATGAACATGCTGCGTTTTTTACCGGAATGCGATTCTGCCGCGGGAAAAAAATGCAACATGTGCACAAAAATTGCGGATTGCATTCTAATAGTAGGATGCTTAATGTATGCTTTTTTTTTCGCTGTTTTATCGCGTTTTTATAGCAAAAAAAGAAAAAAACACGAAAAATCCTGAATGTGTGCACACAGTCTACACTGCAGGTCTGCTGCGTATACAGGACCAATGGGAGGTCGGGGCATAGAGAACAGTAGTCACTGGGAGAGTGATCCTAGCCTATGGTGTAATAACCTGCTAGAAGGAAAATTTTGGATCAGATACTGAGGCAAGCAGCGTTTAAGGCCGGTTTCACACTTGCGTTTGTAGCAGCTGCGGAGGGCTGCGGACTTCCTCTGTGAAGCCCCGCCCTTCGCCGCTAGCTCCGCCTATTTCTGCATGCGGCCGGCATGCGGCCTGTGTACCTATATTTAACATTTGGTACGCAGGTCGTGCCGCAGTATGCGGATGCTTCCGCATGCATCGTTTTGACGATGCGGAGACCAGCGTAGGACGCAGCTTGTAGCAATTTTTTATTTTTTTTTTCCGTATCGTCAAAACGACGCATGCGGACACATCCACATACAGCCGCACGACCTGCGTACCTAATGTTAAATATAGGTACACAGGCCGCATGCAGAAATAGGCGGAGCTAGCGGCGGAGGGCGGGGCTTCACAGAGGAAGTCCGCAGCCCTCCGCAGCTGCTACAAACGTAAGTGTGAAAGTAGCCTAATACAGAATCCAGACTGCCAGCAAACGTTTCCTGCTCTATTATTGGAATTAGGCCACGTGCACGTTTGGTCAGTATTTTACCTCAGTATGTAAGCCAAAAACCAGGAGTGGGTGATGAATACAAAAGTGGTGATGTGTTTCTATTATACTTTCCTCTGATTGTTCCTCTCCTGGTTTTGGCTTACAGATACTGAGGTAAAATACTGACCAAACACTGATGTGGGAACGCGGCCTAAAGGTACCTTCACACTAAGCGACTTTGCAGCGAGAACGACAACGATCCGTGACGTTGCAGCGTCCTGGATAGCGATCTCGTTGTGTTTGACACGCAGCAGCGATCAGGATCCCGCTGTGATATCGCTGGTCGGAGCTAGAAGTCCAGAACTTTATTTCGTCGCTGATGACCCGCTGTCCATCGCTGGATCGGCGTGTGTGACACCGATCCAGCGATGTGTTCACTTGTAACCAGGGTAAATATCGGGTTACTAAGCGCAGGGCCGCGCTTAGTAACCCGATATTTACCCTGGTTACCATTGTAAAAGTAAAAAAAAAAACACTACATACTCACATTCTGATGTGTGTCACATCCCCCGGCGTCCACAGGGTTACGCGCTGCTGCTCAGAGCTTCCTGCACTGAATGTGTCAGCGCCAGCAGTAAAGCAGAGCACAGCGGTGACGCACCGCTGCTGCCAGCGCTGACACATTCAGTCAGTGCAGGAAGCTCTCGGCAGCAGCGCGTAACCCTGTGGACGCCGGCGGGGGACGTGACAGACATCAGAATGTGAGTATGTAGTGTTTTTAGTTTTTTTTACTTTTACAATGGTAACCAGGTTAAATATCTGGTTACTAAGCGCGGCCCTGCACTTAGTAACCCGATGTTTACCCTGGTTACCCGGGTGCTGCAGGGGGACTTCGGCATCGTTGAAGACAGTTTCAACGATGCCGAAGTCGTTCCCCTGATCGTTGGTCGCTGGAGAGAGCTGTCTGTGTGACAGCTCCCCAGCGACCACACAACGACTTACCAACGATAACGGCCAGGTCGTATCGCTGGTTGTGATCGTTGGTAAGTCGTTTAGTGTAACGGTACCTTTAAACAGGTGTTCCTGTGTGAAGAAGTGATAGCTGATAACAGATCGGTCAAAACTAAAAGCAGATTAGAGGACTTGTTTTCCCGTGTTGGATATAACAGCCATTGCTTGTTTGTGCTGCTGCTCTCTTTGCATCACCCTGTGTGTGGAATTGTTGGGGATCACAGGGTGCAGTGTTTGGCTATTCCCATCAGTCCTATAGACTTTCAACAGTGCAGCAACGCACATGTGTTCTTTTCTTACAGGACCCCTATGAGTGATGATAAAGCACTATATGGCATTTGCTGTGGGTTTAAAAAAAAAAATATATATATATTTATATATTATTATTATTTTTTATTATTATTATTTATTTCTAAATCTGACTCATTGGGTTCCTTTGTCCTCTTCATGTTTTTTTTAAACTTAGATTGTAAAAGGACTTGGGCGACGTGACACACATATTGGGTTCGATTGGGGACCAGGAGAATTGCTTCTTTATGAAACCCATTACCCAAAAAAAGGTATGTATGGTACTTCCTTAAATAGTAACTACATTTTTGTCACAAATCAACAATAACAGTACTTGTAAAGATATATTACAAAGTTGTTTTTTTTTTTTTAAATTAGATATAAATACCTATTTTTTTAATCATTCACAAACTTGTCAAATCTGTCTACAAATCTGTCTGCAGTGAGGGATCAAATTATACCTGCTATTATAACATTATTTTATTTTATTATCCTGAAAAGTCCCTTGAAAGTTCAGTTATCCCCAAATCGTACAAAAAAAAAAAAAGGAATTGGTATACCTGAAAACATTACATTGTTAAAGAAGACCTGATAGCAAGATATATGACCCCTAACTAAAGCTATGCGTAAAAAGCCCCTTTAATCCTTATTGTACTCATACTTTGCTGGTACAATTTTGTTGTTGCATATTTGAAAAATCTCATCTTGAAGTTTTATGCTCAAATGCAGTGTGGCTGGCACTTTACTCCTCAGCGCTGCTGTACTTTGCTTCCCACTGATGGCCTCCGGTCAATGATTGACAGGTCACTCTTCCCTCAGTGACATGCATCGCTTGCTAAGTGGCCATCATTGCCTGGATTAACGTCATCAGAAGAGGTGGCACGTGCATGGTAAGCTCCTTATGACGATGCAAGATCAATGTACAGGATCCTACAACGTCATTAGGCGCCGTCATTGCAGCGAACCCAGGCAGTGCGCTCCTTAATGATGTTGCGGGAGCCAGTATGTTGATCTTGCATGGTCAACAGGCACCACAATGACAGGAACCTGGGCAATGACTGCACCAGCGCAGGGGAAGCAGCTCACTGGCAATAAACGACCAGAGGTTGGCGAAGTACGGAGAGGCTGGTGAGTGAACTGCTCACCCCGATGCCCTTGAGTGTAAAACTTCAAGACTAGATTTCTTGATAATGCCCAATAAAATTCTTCTAGCAAAGTATGAGTGTAATCTGCAATAGATGGGCTTTACACTCATGCCTTTAGTTAGGGGTTGAATATCCTACTGACAGGTCCTCTGCTTGAGCAGCACCCTAGACAAGCTAGGCTGATATGAAATGGATATGCTAGGAAATCTTTATAACCCCTGTTATTTCGTTGTGACAATTTTTATCCCCGTAGTCAATCCAATAATTGAGGCAACTCATTTTTTTTTTCTCTGCAGACAACTTGCATTTGCCAACAACAGGCCTCCTGGCTTTCATGCGTAGTGACGAAGATCTGTACTCTCCAGTACTGAGAAAGCTATTCAATGAGTCTCACGGAATATTTGTGGGTCTGCAAAAGAATGAAGAGGCAGCGTCCAGCAGGACACATAAAGCTCAGTATGTGATTGCTGTTAGGGGAGCCTGTCCATACACCGTTAAGCCCCCGTCTCACTAAGCGAGATCGCTAGCGAGATCGCTGCTGAGTCACAAGTTTGGTGACGCAACAGCGACCTCCGTAGCGATCTCGCTATGTGTGACATGTAGCAGCGACCAGGCCCCTGCTGTGAGATCGCTGGTCGTGTCGGAATGGCCTGGACCTTTTTCTGATCGTTGAGGTCCCGCTGGGTAGCACACATCGCTGTGTTTGACACCTTACTAACGACCTCGTTGACGACTCAGACACTGAATCCTCATAATAGCTCCCATGTGACATCGTTGTACAGGTCGCTACAGGTCGCTGGTGAGATGTCAAACAGTGAGATCGCAGCTGCGATCGTTAGTAAGATCTCACTGTTTGACATCTCACCAGCGACCACATAGCGACGCAGCAACGATCCCTGACAGGTCGTATCGTTGTCGGGATCGCTTTAGCGTCGCTAAGTGAGACGGGGCCTTAAACCTCTTAGGGTCATTAGTTGCCAGAAACCTTTGATGTTTGGTGACTCTATTTGTAGTTTACTGTTGAACTATATATGTGCACTAATGTGATTGGTATTTAATTTCACAGGTTGGTTCTTGTGAGTAAGAATTATCGCTCACTTCTCCAGGCTTGTATGCAAGAAATGCACAAAGTGGCAAGTAAGTCAAACACTCCTGTATTCCAGTTCCTCGTGAAATACCAGAAATCTGCTTTGTGTCACACCTTATTTTCTCTGGAAAATAGTAAAAACACAAGCACCAATTGGACTAGATTGTGTAGGGAAGTAACGGGAGTGATGATATCCAGTTGTCTTTCTATTCATACGTTTGCAAGAGGAATAAACGTGCAATGTAGGGTTCTGACAAAGCGGCTTACTTTACTAGAATGGCAGTTATTTCCTAGAGGACATGTCTGGTGCCTCCTGTTAACCTTTTGTCTGGTTATTGGATTAATTCCACTAATTGCACCAATCTGTAAGAATTATTAAAATATACTTTCCCTTAAAACTTTCGATATATCGTGTGCTACAGCTCCCTGTATTTACTTGCTGACAATGTAAATAGTATTGCAACTTTCTGTAGCAATGATTGAATGAGATAAATCAGTAGGAGCCTTGTAAAGGGGCCCCAAACTGTGTAAAGAACATAAAATAGCAAACTAGGCAGATACACACTCTCGCTGAGGCCAGCGCTGGCCCTCGCTGCTGCTCTGGTCCTCATGTTTTAATTACAGTGCTGACATCACATCAACAGCATGTGTTACCGCTTCTGCCAGTCACTGAGCTCAGCAATGTGTGCGGTCCGCCTCATTGCATGAGCGCAGAGCTCGGTGACTGGCCAGAGCGGTGACGTGCTGTTGGCATGACGTCACCTTGTTAGTAAAATGCAAGTACCTGCTGAGTTTCTGTGCTCTACGCAGTTTGGAGCCCATTTTCCTGCAATTAGACACCACCTTAAGGGGATTGTCCAGTTGCAGAAGAAAATTCTGTGTTCACTCCATGTAAGACTGCCAAATCGTGACAATGTGCTGTCAGACTCTACGTCCCCTTCTCCATGCGAGTGGCGGTGGTGTATCGTCCTCCCGGCCCCTCTCATCAGTTCCTGGATAATTTTGCCACCTGGCTTCCACACTCTCTCTCCTGTGACACACCCACCCTTATCATGGGTGATTTCAACATCCCCATTGCTTCTCCCCTCTCCACATCTGCTTCTCACCTTTTATCTCTATCCTCCTCTTTCAGCCTCTCACAGCATACTAACTCTCCAACGCATGAAGATGGAAACTCCCTTGACTTGGTTTTCTCCCGTCTTTGCTCACTGGATGATTTCACAAACTCCGCTCTCCCGCTCTCTGACCACAACCTTCTTTCATTCTCTATCAAGAACTGCCATCCCTCTCAGGTCACCCCCACTTTCCACACTTATAGAAACATACAGGCCATTAACACCCAGAAACTTATGAAGAACTTGCAGTCCTCATTGGCCCCAATCTTCTCCATCTCATGTCCTGATTCTGCTCTGAAGCATTACAATGAAACCCTGCAAAGTGCCCTGGATGAAGCTGCACCTCCTATACATAGAACAACTCGGCACAGACGGCGACAACCGTGGCACACGCTGCAAACACGTTTCCTGCAGCGGTGCTCCAGGTGCGCCGAACGTCTTTGGAGAAAATCTAATCTACCCGAAGATTTCATCCATTATAAGTTAATGCTTAAAACATACAACTCTGCCCTTCACCTCTCCAAACAAACCTATTTCAACACCCTCATCACCTCGCTGTCCAATAACCCTAAACGTCTCTTCGACACTTTCCAGTCCCTACTCAACCCAAGAGAGCAGGCCCCAACCACAGATCTCCGCGCTGATGATCTGGCCAATTACTTCAAAGAAAAAATTGACCACATTCGACAGGAAATCATCTCCCAACCTCTTCATACCATGCACTGTCCTCCCTCCCCCACTGCATCTAGTTCACTCTCTGACTTTGAACCAGTTACAGAAGAAGAAGTAAGCAGGCTCCTTGCATCTTCTCGCCCGACCACTTGCACCAGTGACCCCATTCCATCACATCTCCTCCAATCCCTTTCCCCGGCTGTCACCTCTCACCTAACAAAAATATTCAACCTTTCCCTCACTTCCGGTATTTTTCCCTCCTCATTTAAGCATGCCATCATACATCCATTACTTAAAAAACCCTCCCTCGACCAAAATTGTGCCGCTAATTATAGACCTGTCTCTAATCTTCCCTTCATCTCTAAACTCCTCGAACGCCTGGTCCACTCCCGTCTTACCCGCTATCTCTCAGATAACTCTCTTCTCGACCCTCTTCAATCTGGCTTCCGCTCTTTACACTCGACTGAAACTGCCCTCACTAAAGTCTCTAATGACCTACTAACAGCTAAATCTAATGGTCACTACTCCATGCTAATTCTCTTGGATCTCTCCGCATCATTCGACACTGTGGATCATCAGCTCCTCCTCACTATGCTCCGCTCCATCGGCCTCAAGGACACCGTTCTCTCTTGGTTCTCCTCCTATCTCTCTGACCGATCCTTCACTGTGTTTTGCTGGTTCCTCCTCCTCTCACCTTCCCCTTACTGTTGGGGTTCCTCAAGGATCAGTCCTAGGCCCCCTCCTCTTCTCTTTGTATACTGCCCCTATTGGACAAACAATCAGTAGATTTGGTTTCTAGTACCATCTCTATGCTGACGACACCCAATTATACACCTCTTCTCCTGCTTTCACGCCGACCTTCTTAGAAAACACCAGTGATTGTCTTACCGCTGTCTCTAACATCATGTCCTCCCTCTATCTGAAACTGAACCTGTCAAAAACTGAACTCCTCGTGTTCTCTCCCTCTACTAACCTACCTTTGCCTGACATTGTCATCTCCGTGTGCGGTTCTACCATTACTCCAAAGCAACATGCCCGCTGCCTTGGGGTCATCCTTGATTCCGAGCTTTCATTCACCCCCCACATCCGATCACTGGCTCGCTCTTCTTATCTGCATCTCAAAAACATTTCTAGAATTCGCCCCTTTCTTACTTTCGACTCTGCAAAAACTCTTACTGTCTCACTTATTCATTCTCGTCTGGACTATTGTAACTCTCTACTAATCGGCCTCCCTCTTACCAAACTCTCCCCGCTCCAATCTGTCCTGAATGCTGCTGCCAGGATCATATTCCTCACCAACCGTTACACCGATGCCTCTACCTTGTGCCAGTCATTACACTGGCTACCCATCCACTCCAGAATCCAGTACAAAACTTCTACCTTCTTCCACAAAGCACTCCATGGCTCAGCACCACCCTACATCTCCTCTCTGGTCTCAGTCTACCACCCTACCCGTGCCCTCCGCTCCGCTAATGACCTCAGGTTAGCATCCTCAATAATCAGAACCTCCCATTCCCGTCTCCAAGACTTTACACGTGCTGCGCCGATTCTTTGGAATGCACTACCCAGGTTAATACGATTAATCCCCAATCCCGTGCCCTAAAAACGCATTTGTTCAGACTGGCCTACCGCCTCAACGCATTAACCTAAACTATCCCTGTGTGGCCTAATAAAAATAAATAAATAAAAATAAGCATAATCAGGTTCCGCGCATCGTGTTCTCATACACTTCATGCAGTTAATAGCCTCTGTGTCTGTACTGCTACATACTTAGGCTGTTAACTGGTTCAGGCAGCTTTACATGAACACCCGAGCCTTACACTATGGCTGGTCCAAATAACTAAAGCAATTGTTACCATCCGCCTCTCGTGTCTCCCCTTTTCCTCATAGTTTGTAAGCTTGCGAGCAGGGCCCTCATTCCTACTGGTATCTGTTTTGAACTGTGATTTCTGTTATGCTGTAATGTCTATTGTCTGTACAAGTCCCCTCTATAAGTTGTAAAGCGCTGCGGAATATGTTGGCGCTATATAAATAAAAATTATTATTATTATTATTATAATGTGCATGCTATAGTGATTTTCCTGTATTCCCCATGTAGGCAGGCAGTTATGTGACTACATGTATGTACTTTCCTTACTTGTGGTCACATGCGGAGTAGTCTCACCTGGTTCTTGCCAGTGCTGAGTCGTGGAGTCAGTATAAAATACTCCTTTCCTAAAATATATAATAAATTGGGGGCAGTTGTACAAAGCAGGATGTAATGTAAATGTTTTCCCTAAGAATTTGGGAAAGTTCTGAAATGTCCTATAAATGTCTGTTATGTTCCTGATCTAAAGATTTTGGCTTTTAGTGGAGATGAATCTGTGCCACACTTTATGCACATGCTCAGTGGTGACCTGGGCTGTGGGGTCGGAGTCAGGGAAATTGAGGAGCCGGAGGTTTGGCTTACCGACTCCACACCCCTGCTTCTCGCAATAAAAGAGAAATGCCCACCCATCCACCCGCATGGGGGAATCGTGACGCATCGCACACTGTCAAGACTTTGCAGTGTACAGACACATAGCGTGACTGCCAGCTTTACAGTGGACCAGTTAGCTGTCATGGTATGTGCCTAGTATTTTCTATTAAATAGCAGTTCTAAGAAATCTGTGCACTTTTATTCCTCCTGGAAATATATGTATATATCAATGTCTAGGCTTTGGCACAAACCAGAGTTTTAAGTAAAGATGCTCCTGAGTTGTCTTTTCAGGGGGGATTACTTGTATTTAGGAGCAGAGTTGTCAGGAGAACACACAATGTGTCTGGTCACTGTCCATTAGATATTCGGTCCTTTGCTTTCTCACTAGCTTTTTGCCACCTTTTGTGCTCTGCTTGTATTGCCCAGCATGCCACTTCTTTTCAGTTCTGACACTTTTTTTTTATCTAAAGCAGTATCACGTATTAAACAGAATTTTGAAATAATTTTTTCAGGCTGCACACGAGACGGGAACCAAAGTGCCAAGTACTCTGCGCCGGTGAGGCAAAATACTGTTTGTTTGCCTTTTCCTTTTCATGTTAAAAAAAAAAAAATAAATAAATTTGTTCATTGTACCTACCATACTCATTTTAAAACTTTTCTATGTTTTGCTATCCGATGGTAGGGAGACCGATATAGAGTTTTCTATTATATAAAGGAGTCTGGCCTTTCCTGGTCAGAAAAAGTGGCTGTATAGGATAACTCAGAAAGGAAAACCTGTTAGTTATTCAGAACGCTAAATCAGGGGGTGCAACTTATTCTGATCCACTGTCTATTCTATGCAATGCTGCCCTTAGAAGCATTGTCATAGAATAGGTTCTAAATGTCTTTGTTGGAGCCACCACTGGTCACCAGAATGGGGATCTCAAACTCCTTGTTCATTTTTACTGAACCGCCACAGTGAGCTTGGACTGGATCCGAGGTTCCATTCAATGTCTGATCTGAATCATTTGGCCAAGCACGGCACTTCTGTTGCTGCTTTTAGAAGGTGTTAGCTGCTCTGTCTGCTTGTAGTGGCCATGGCTTGGTACTGCACACCCGCCTCTTATTCAAATGAATGGAAGGCAGATGTGTAGTACCCTGCAGCGACCACCACAAGTACATAGAGCAATTCGGCAAGTACTTGCAGCCGCTGACACCAATCAAAGCTAATTATTGGGGGTGCCGGGTGTCATAGGTCATCAATGTAAATGTAGTGAACATCCTCTTTAAGCATAGATAGCCTCAGATTTTGAATCACCTGATTGAAGTCTTGTGTTGTCTAATCAAATTATCTCTTATGACCTTTAGCTGTCTATCCTGTCAGCCATGGAACTATGCTGGAACCTTTGTGAAATACTTTTCATTGAAGCTGCCGCAGGTGAGCATTTGGGGCATTTTTTATTTTTGAATAGACCTTTTTAAAAGATTTCTAAATCTAGAAATTTACAATGAGAATCAGACCTGAAGGAATTTTACATAGAGAAATGTCAAGTGTTAAATCCATGTTCACGTACTAAAATGCCAAGTGGGTGGGTTTAATGATTTTGTGTCCTACGGCAGACATGGTAAAGTGGTGGTGGGTTCCTGCCGCTGTAAGTTGTCCTACAGGCACATATAAGATAGCAAAGTTGAGGAGGGAGACATGGCTGACCTCCTCCGACAGACTTCCTGGCCTTGGCTCACAAACTACATGGGTGATTTCAGCGTTTGGGTTGTTTCAAACATGCTGTTTTGAAGCCAAACATTCTACTTTGCTTTTTTTTTTTCTTTAATCCATAGAAAAACTACAGTGAAATGGCACCTTAGCTTATTTAAAAAAACGAGGTATAAAAAAATTGCATATATTTTTTTTACAAATGTAATCAAGAGTCAATGTGCTAGTAGTGGCCAGTAGTGATGAACGAGTGTACTCGTTGCTCGGGTCTCCGAGTATTTGTAACTGCTCGGAGATTTAGTTTTCGTTGCCTCAGCTGCATGATTTATGGCTGAATACATGTGGGGATTCCCTAGCAACCAGGCAACCCCCACATGTATTCAGCCTGTCTAGCAGCCGTAAATCATGCAGCTGCGTCAACAAAAACTAAATGTCCAAGCAGTAAAGGTACCTTCACACTGAACAACTTAACAACGATAACGATAGCGATCTGTGACGTTGCAGCGTCCTGGATAGCGATATCGTTGTGTTTGACACGCAGCAGCGATCAGGATCCTGCTGTGACATCGTTGGTCGGAGCTAGAAGGCCAGCACCTTATTTCGTCGCTGGATCACCCGCTGACATCGCTGAATCGGTGTGTGTGACGCGGATTCAGCGATGTCTTCTCTGGTAACCAGGGTAAACATTGGGTTACTAAGCGCAGGGCCGCGCTTAGTAACCCGATATTTACCCTGGTTACCATTGTAAATGTAAAAAAAACCAAACACTACATACTTACATTCCGGTGTCTGTCGCGTCCCCCGGCGTCCGCTTCCCTGCACTGTGTCAGCGCCGGCCGGCCGTAAAGCAGAGCACAGCGGTGACGTCACCGCTCTGCTTTAGGGCCGGCGCTTACACAGTGCAGGGAAGCGGACGCCGGGGGACGCGACAGACATCGGAATGTGAGTATGTAGTGTTTGTTTTTTTTTACATTTACACTGGTAACCAGGGTAAACATCGGGTTACTAAGCGCGGCCCTGCGCTTAGTAACCCGATGTTTACCCTGGTTACCCGGGGACTTCGGCATCGTTGGTCGCTGGAGAGCTGTCTGTGTGACAGCTCTCCAGCGACCACACAACGACGAAACAGCAACGCTGCAGCGATCGGCATCGTTGTCTATATCGCTGCAGCGGCGCTTAATGTGACGGTACCTTTAGAAATACTTGGAGATCACCCGAGCAACGAGTACACTCATCACTAGTCACCAGTAGTATATATGAATGACCATGTAAATACTGCACAGAACAGTTCTGATTATTTATTTAACAAGAAAATTAGTAATTCTTGATAAATGACATACATTTGCATAATTACTCGAGTAAACTTATTAATTTCACTTTTAGCTGGTTCCCTCCTGGTACTACTTCTTGACTGGATACGTTTGCATGCAATTGACATAGACAGCATAGCTGAAGAGGTTCTACAGAGTGAAAATCCCCTGCAGCATGGCAGATTCTGGGATGTGGTGAGTGTTACGATAACTAATGGTTGTCAGCTATGCTTGGTTTCTATTGTTATCCTTTACAGCCTTAAACCCCTTCTTGCACATGGACATAAAAGCACATCTAGTTTAATTGTGCCTTTCCACAAATGGGTGGGGTACTGAAGGGTTGCCATTGGAACCAGAGATTGAACAAGGGCCTCCAGGCTTGTCAAAGCTGTATGCATTTTTGGCAAATGGAGCTCCTGTCCGTTATACACTCTCTATACCAAAGCATTAGATCAGTGATCTAGTCTGAAGTCTCAAAGTGGGACTTAAAAACATAAAGGGCTATTCTGGCCCCTGTCACTTTTCCATTGCGAGCACAGTTCCTGTCAATCTTGCACAGGCTCGCTGCTCTCTGTAATCGTGGTGTCACTTGCGCTATTCACCTCACAACGTAGACATGGGCAACAAACAAAAATAATAATGCTTTACAGTATATTAGAAAAATGTGCACAGTAATATAAGTATAGCAATTAAATAAAAAGTACAAAAGTAGTGTGACAGTAGTAAAAAAAAAAGTCCCAAAAAACCCAGATTTGGTGACAGCATGAAATAAAGCTGTTACTGATGAGTTCGAGACACAGCACAAGCACTTTGAAATAATACATCAACCTCAAGATCCACCTCTTCATAGTCCTTGAGTCGCTGTGTTGCAATTTTGGGCCCGCTTTATTTTAAAAAAATTTGGGGGGGAATCTACAATGCTTGTCACGTATTTCAATTTATGAATTGTATTGTGGAATTGTGTGTACTCGTTTTATACCGGATTCCTCTGTGGTCCGCTGTATGGTTTTATTTTTCATACCTTAGATTTTTTTAACCCTTCCTTACATTATACCTTCATTACAGATCACTGGATATGTCCTGCAGGCTCGTATGGATGAAGCCCGGCAATTGCTGGCCAAACAAGCGGCTGCTTCCACAAGCACCCGGAGCATGTGCCGAGTCCTAGACGATCTTCTCAAGAAAATGCCTATATTCAGTGTATGATTGATTATCTATTGAAAAGAGTAGCATTAGATTATAGATTTCTGTTTGTCTGCAGCATATATATTGTATAAGTATTCTGAAGAAAAGGTTAAAAAAAAAAAAAAAACTTTCTTGCAATGCGTAGTCCATTGTTCCAGACAAACAGAAATCTATAATCTAATGCTACTGTAATATATATCTTACAATAGTTATCTACAAACATAACCTAGTACCTACATTATTCATACTGTATATTTGTTTTTGTTTTTAACGTAGATTTTTTTTATTTTTAGAAATAAATCAGACTGTTGTTCATCCTTATAATATAAAGTAACTGCAGTAAAAGAGATCCAAAACTGATCTGTTACGGCGAAGCAAAAATTTACAAAACTGAACGTTAAGTTCTTAGTTTAACATTCTGATCGGACAGTATGAAGCCCACTGCCACATGACGGTGACCCTGTCGGTGAGTCCCTGCCTTTAAAGATGCAGCACCCATGACCAAAATTATTTTATCTCCTTTCACCTGGTATTGGTGCTCTATGGCAGGCGTTGTTCCTGTGGGGTGGTGTGACCTAGAGCAATGGGGGCTTTGCCTTGCAGCATCGGTTCTGTAGGAGACCTGGTTGCTCTCCCGCTGTTGTGGCGTGTAGTCACACCTTTGAAACCAACCAAGAGGTTCGCCTTGATGTGGCAGTGGGCTTCATACTGTCTGATGAGAATGTTAAGTTTTAGTGCTTAGCCACAATAAATCGGTGTATAGGTTTTGGATGTGTGGTCCATGTCCTTTTTTCTACAATTTGGTCATCCTTGTAATATCAGTTCCCATAATATGTTCTTCCATGTTTTTTTTTTTTGTTTGTTTGTTTCTTTTTCATAGTCTCAGACATTGACAGAGTTTGAATTAAAGTGGCAGCACTGGCGGGAGGAATGTGAACGTCACTTACAGTGTGCAACCTTCTCATCCAGTCCTGACATGGAGACTATCTGTAAGGTGTGTACCCCTACAGTGATATTCGCTTATGAGGAGCATGGGTCCGATGATGGGTCCATTATTAAAACAAAGAGCTACCACAAGACCAGACTATTCACTTATTCGATGCATGACCTGTTGAGGTATTTGAGAATGTTTAATAATGCAATAATGTGAAGAAAACCTTAAAAAGGTTGTTATGTATTTTAATGTCAGGCGGCAAGGAAAGAATTGTTAATTCCTGTTACGTCTTGTGGGACTAGAGTACTTGTGATCACTGAGCTTCTTGACTTACTAATAGGTTTTACTGGGATCTGAGGACATCATGCTTGAGAAGAAAGATCTGATGGGCAGTTGGTATCACTTCCTGGTATCACAGCTGCTTTTTACACATCCGACGGTGACCCTGACAGAAATCCACACCTATGCTCAGGTGACATGCAACCTGAAGATCATGTACTGATAAAATGTTTTGGCTGTATTGTTAGCAAATTAAACGTTACATTTGTCACATTTCATTTTGCATTTTGTGTTTTGTTTCGCCATAAGCGAAATTCTACTATCCTGTCCTCGTCTAATAGATATCTGAGACTATACAATTTCTGCCATATGAAAGAATTATTTTATGAAAACTGTTCTATTTTTTTAATGACTGCCCCTCTGTTCCCTCGCCCCCTCAGTCCTGTCTGGACATCTTTAATGCTGGAGACAGCAGTTCAGAGCCCCTGGACAACATTCTGCTAGCAGCTTTTGAGCTCGATATTCATCAAGTCATAAAGGAATTCAGGTAATCGGCCATGTCACATCTCTTGTCTCTCAATAATGTTACTCCAGTGTATGTTCACTTTAATTCTATACACTTTTTTTTTCCTGGTTTTCAGCATTGTGACAGATAACTGGTGGTTTGTGGCTCATCTTACTGACCTGCTGGATCACTGTCAGCTCTTTCAGTCCCACAAGCTATAGTAAGCTGGAGTAAGATTTGGGAGAGGGAGGAGAAGGAGAAAAACATACCTGTGATATATCTTTCTTACTGGATGTGATTTATTATGTTTTTAGAAACTGTATCTTTTATTTATGGTAATCTATACTAAAATGGATTGTTAGGAACACTAGACTAATAGTCTATCCTTATAATAGGCGAATAAGGAATGATCACTGTGGGTCAGTGTGCCCATTCATTGTTTATATATAGACCTTTTATATGGAATTGCTTGGTATTACAAGTATGCCTATTTGAACAAACCTGGGCAACCCATTTAAACAGAGCGGCTTTATTCCAAAAACCGCACCACACCAGTCCACAGATTGTTTGTTATTGCAGCTCAGCCATCTTCACCTCTGTGGAGCTGGGCTCCAATGCCAAGGCATGTATGGATAGGTCTTGGCATTGTTTATTGCAATAATTTGGTCATCTTCTAATGTTAGGCAATTGTCACTGTCAAGACACCCGAGCGATCAGCAGGTATTGTGCACCTGTCCAATCATTCCTGACAAGTATCAATAGACGCAATGTCACAGGCCCTGCTCACCTAATTCACAAGTCAGAGGAGCCGGAATAACCCTTTAAGTTCTCCCCCTTAACAAGCTCCACCCTTCAGCCAGTTACTGATGGGAAATTTTAAGCCAAATTTACCCAAAATGCAGATTTTCTTGCTGTTTCTTTTTAGCATTCATTTCTAGTTGTTTAAGTCAAACCATATCTTAATTTCTGCTAAATTTTAGTTTTGGGTCCAACATGCGAGAACACTTACTACTGGAGTATGCTGCTGGCCTCTTCTCCCATCATAGGTATGATATCCCTTTCCATCTGGTTTGCATCCTTTATATGGCCATTGTCATGTCCTTTTCATTCAGCAGCACTTCATCGCTTTTATAATGAAGTTTGCGCTTTTCTTTTACATCCTGTAATTGATGGGAGTGTTTTTTCTTTCAGCCTTTGGCAGCTTGGGGTTGACTATTTAGATCACTGTCCTGAACTGGGTCGAGTTTACCTGGAGCTTCACATGGAGAGGATTCCTTTGACCACGGAGAAGAAAGCTTTGAAGGCATTGCGCATCTGTGAGGAGCGGCAAATGACAGAGCAAGGTATGTGATAAGGAAAATTTAAGAATTTATGTGGTTTATTGAGAATTTCAGTCATCGTGTGGTGAAATCTCCAGTTGTAAAAAGGTAGGCTTTTATCTTTTTATGATGTCCTGAATGTTATAAGGTCCACAACTTATTCCTCTTTTCTAGTTCGCAGTATTTGTAAGACAATGGCGATGGAAGCTATGCGCAATAGACGATTAGGATCAGCACTTTCATGGAGCATTCGAGCCAAAGACGCAGCATTTGCCACACTCATATCTAATCGGTGAGTGCACACTGAGTTCTTTAAAAAATGCTGTGCCCCTCAATTACAAATTTATTTCTGCTCCCCTGGTAATGAAACTCGATATGCAAGCTTTCTTTCTAACCAAGCAGGTGTATGCATTGGAACTTCTATTTGGTCTTTTGCTTTTTCTTCTCTACGACGCTGGCCAATCAAATCACAGTGGTGTCTCAGAGGGGGAAAAGTTAATGCCCACAGAGAAGGTCACAGCTGTAGCCTGGTTCAGTGTTTTTTTCCTGAGACGAGGTGAGCTTTGTCACAAGTGAACACTTGAGAATGTCAGTCACTGCTTCCCTTCTTCCTATTGGAGTGCAAGAGCAAAGGAGAAAAGCAACGCATTGTACACAACCAGGCTGCAACTGGGTCCTTTCTTGTGGGCGTGGTTTTTTTTTTTTGTTTTTTTTTTTTTTTTTTTCATTCTATGACATGGCAGTGTTTTACTTGACTATTCTCCTCTGACATTTGCCAAACACCCGCATAAGTTCTGTGGTATACGACCACTTGGCTCAAGGGAAAATGTGCTTCTTTATTACCAGGAGGCGTAACTTTGCAACAGAGGCGCAAAGGAAAACTGTCAGAGTCAGGGAAGCAGCGCCAATTGGAGATGTTCACATAAAAAAATAAAATCCAGTGGAAGATCCTCTTTAAAGTGAACCTGTCACCAGAAAAAATGCTAGCAACATGCAGATATGGGGTTAATTTGCAAGTTAATAGTTTTATTAATCTGCCCTGTGCCCGCAGTTAGCTGAACGATGGCAGGAGACAATTAACTCCCCCCTCGCACCCATGGCAGTGTTCCGGTTTGTCACTCCGGTTTCACCGGCGCTGGTTCAATCACCGCTCTCAGTATACAAAGAGGTGGCTGTTGCCTCTCCCCCAGCCCTGACACTTGCTCTGCAGTAGGGCTGGCTGTCAGTCAGTGTCGGGCACTCTTGCACCCACTGCTGCTCTGTATACTCAGAGCGATGATGGATCCAGCCCTGCCCCCGTGACTGAAAGCGAAACGCTGTCAAAGGTGAATAAAGTTAATTTCTTTATCGCTTCATTGGGGGACGCAGGTAACCATGGTGTATGCTGCTGTCGCTAGGAGGCTGACACTATGCAAAAAAAGGAAAACAGCTCCTCCCCAGCAGTATACACCCACCGACAGGCACAAAGCACCTCAGTTTAAGCTTAGTGTCTGTAAGAGGCGGACCTGGATCTGATCCTAGATGCGTCTTTTCCTTTTCAGGTCACCTGTTGTGTTTTATTAACCTGAAAGACTAAGGAAAAAGATTTTCAGCTTCAGGGTAATGGTGTAATTTCTCACCCTGTTTTCCCACACTTATGCAGAGCAGTGTGGTGTCACCCACATTGCCCACTCTCGGACCCGCAGGCAGGACTTTATCCCCTGTCACCTTTACTGGTGTTTCAGGGTGATTACTGGTGGCCAGTCCTTGCCTTTTCTCCTCCTCACCCCTCTCTTCGGAGAGGGCTGAGAGGAAGAGGGTGGTCAACAGCGGTGGCCTCCCCCCCTTGTAAGGGGTTGATGCCATCTTCTGCTTTGTCTGGAGGCGGTGTGGAAAGGAGGATTCCAGTGACCGTCTCCCACCTGAGGGCTCCTGATGTGATCCTCTTCGCTGCAGCGGGACTGGGACTTACAGCAGGTATGTCTCCCACCGAGACTCACTGCAGGTATGTCTCCCTCCACAGCGGCAGGCGTTATTCTGGGGTATGCTGTCCCTTCATCCCAAGGGGACAGGGTGGCGTTAGTGGTAGCGAACAGCTGGCGGCTGTGGCCATGTTTCCCATAGCCGGGCGCAGCACCCCCTCCTCCTCCCCTTGCTGGCTGCACCTTTCCTGCTTTCTTTAGCCAGTCATGGCGTGCGTTTAAATCGTGTGCTCATTTTATCCAATAGGATTGGACAAAATTGTCTCCCTCTTCTGTTGAGCTGGCCATTCCCCCATCCCCCCCCCCCCCCCCCCCCCCCCCGCGATGGGGCGTGTTTTTTCGGCGTTCTTTCTTCCGCTCCTATCACAGAGCTCTCTGCAGACAGCTTCCACAGCTCTTTCTGCTGGGTGTCGCTGGCATCAGGTAGGCTCTGTTCTGTTTGTCTTGAATCCTCCACCACCATGTCTGCCCCACAGGAGAACCCTAACGCCCGGAATGAGAACACTCCCCTCCCTCCGGAGTGGGCTGTTTCCACGTCAATCTCAGATCTGACAAAAATTTCAATCACTGGTCCAGGTCCCGGATTGACCTCCCCCGCATTTGTCTACTGCCACCAGTGCTCCGAACGCCTCTCATGGTGATTCGCACGCACCTGACGATGACCTCCGCAGGGTCAAATCGGGTACAAAGGAATCAGGCTCCTTCCAGTTCTTCCTCTAGTTCTCCAGGTCCCTCTGCATTCCTCACGCCATGCCCCCTCCTCAGAGGCAGCTTTTGTGTCGGAGGTGGATTCCCAGTCAGTCTGATACGGACCAGAACTCAAAGATGCAGGACATGGTCAATAACCTTATCTTGGCAATTACCCAAACTCTGTACCTAAAGGAGGATGAGGCACCTGCTCAGGAGCACTCTGTTTCCTTCAAGCGGGTAAACTGTCCTTCCCGGAGTCTTCATTGGGGAACACAGCACCCTGCTTAATTGTTTGTACCATTATTGGGCCTATGTGCCTTCGTTTTTTGGGTAGGTACATATGTTAAGTTTTTGGTTGCTTCTCCTACTGCTTTAACACTAACTGAGGTACTTTGTGCCTGTCCGTGGATGTATACTGCGGAGGAAAAGCTGTTTTCCTATTTTTGCATAGTGTCAGCCCCCTACAGCAGCATACACCATGGTTACCTGTGTCCCTCAATGAAGGCTCCAAGAAAGATATTTTACAGTGAGTACCAAAAATCCCTCCTTTCTTCCAGCAGCATTCAGCTAAGTGCAGGCGCCGGCCAGGTGAATTAAGGTGCCGTTACACTAAGCAACTTACCAGCGATCGCGACCAGCGACGTGATCGCTGGTAAGTTGCTGTGTGGTCGCTGGGGAGCTGTCACACAGACAGCTCTCTCCAGCGACCAAGCGACTTCGGCATCGCTGAAACTGTCTTCAGCGATGCCGAAGTCCCCATGTAAAAAAAACCCCAAAACACTACATACGCACCTTCTGTCGTCCTTCATGTCCCTCGGCGCTTGCCGCACTGACTGTGTCTCAGCGCCGGCCGGCCGTAACAGTGGTGCCCAGCGGTGAACCGCTGTTACTGCAGGTTCACCGCTGGGCTCTGCTTTACGGCCGGACGGCGCTGAGACAGTCAGTACGGCAAGCTCCAGGGGACGTGACGGACAACAGACAGTGAGTATGTAGTGTTTTTTTTTTTACTTTTACCATGGTATCCATGGTAAATATCGGGTTACTAAGCGCGGCCCTGCACTTAGTAACCCGATGTTTACCATGGATACCAGTGAAGACATCGCTGGATCGGCGTCACACACGGCGATCCAGCGGTGTCAGCGGGAGAGTTGCGACGAAAGAAAGTTCGTCCACTCTCCCTGCAACCAGCGATATCCCAGCAGGATCCAGATCGCTGCTGCGTGCCAAACATAGCGATATCGCTATGCAGGACGCTGCAACGTCACGGATCGCTGGCGATATCGCTGCAACCTCGCCCAGTGTGACGGTACCTTAACTCTCTTGACCTGAAGATTAAAAGATTAACCCCATGAATGCAGGTTAATAGCATTTTTTGTTTCTCGTGACAGGTTCCCACTGAATCTCCATACAATGCAAGTGGCACTGAAACTATGCTTTTGGTCTTGATCTTCTAGCCACTTAAAGGGAACCTGTCACCCCCCCCCCCCCCCCCAGGACCTATTAAAGTATAACAGCTACCTTCAGCAGTACTAAAGCTGCATTCTGTGAAGGTGGCTCTTATGTTTATTATCCCTAGGAGCGCTGAAATAATGACTTTTATACATTTCCCGCCATACCTCTATTGAGTCAGGGAGGTATGATTTCTCCCCCTGACTCACCCACCTCGCAGACGTCCACCATCCAGCTCTGTCGTCCGTACGCCGCCTCTTCCCTTTTGTGTGACTCACCGGCGCCTGCACTCTGCAATCAGTTCTCGGGCATGCGTTGTGCGCGCTGCCCGTGAACTTACATCAGGTGCCTGCGTGTAGCGGAGGCCCCAGATCCCGCCCCGCAGTGTGTTATGATGTATTCACACTGCTGTGCTGGGAATCTGGCGCTTGCGCAGTGGAGCGGGTCACCGTGCTCCTCGATGGAAGTGCAGAAGTCTCGCGAACTTCACAAATCTTGCGAGACATCGGCACTATCTTGAATGGAGCATGGTGACCCGCTCCACTGTGCAGGCACCAGATTCCAAGCCCCGCAGTGTGAATACATCAAAGCACACTGCGGGGCGGGATCTAGGGCCTCCGAAACACGCAGGAACCTGACGTAAGTTCACGGGCAGCGCGCACGACGCATGTCCGAGCACTGATTGTAGAGCGCAGGCGCCGGTGACATCACAAGAAAGAGAGAAGAGGCGGCGCACGGAGGACAGAGCTAGATGATGGACGTCTGCGAGGCGGTTGAGTCTGGGGGAGAAAACATACCTCCCTGACTCAATAGAGGTATGGCGGGAAATATATAAAAGCCATTATTTCAGCATTCCTAGGGATAAGAAACAAATGAGCCACCTTCACAGAATGTAACCTTAGTGCCCCTGAAGGTGGCTACTTTACTTTAATAGGCCCTGGGGGGGTGGGGGGCGGGTGACTGGTTCCCTTTAAGGCCATCTTCTCATGTTAGAGTAGTTATTTCCGTTTTTAGATTCTTTTTGGAATGACAAAATGGAAATAAAACGATCTAGTTCAGGATCACTTGATTTGACAGCCCTATTGCCACAATCCGAATTGCCATCTGGGCCCGCTCTTGTTGTCGGTGCAAGGCATTCTCATCTTGGCTCCCTGTTTCTGTTTTATTCTGACCCAATTAATCTACTATATAATTGTCTAAGGGTCACTTCCGTCTTTCTGTCCGTCTGTCTGTCACGGATATTCATTGGTCGCGGCCTCTGTCTGTCATGGAAATCCAAGTCGCTGATTGGTCGCAGCAAAACGGCCAAGACCAATCAGCGACGGGCACAGTCCGGCGGCAAAATGGCCGCTCCTTCCTCCCCGCAGTCAGTGCCCGCTCCATAATCTCCTTCAGTCAGCGCTCACACAGGGTTAATGGCAACGGTAACGGACCGCGTTATCCCGCGGGTAACGCACTCCGCTACCGCTGCTATTAACCCTGTGTGACCAACTTTTTACTATTGATGCTGCCTATGCGGCATCAATAGCTAAAAGATCTAATGTTAAAAATAATAAAAAAAATAAAAAATCGTTATACTCTCCGTCTGTCAGCCCCTTGGATCCAGAACCAGCCTTTCCCGCTCCTCGCGACGCTCCGGTGACCGCTCCAAGCATTGCGGTCTCGCGAGATGATGACGTAGCGGTCTCCTGAGAGCTGTGCAATATACTACGTGGGCTGTGCAATATACTACGTGGGCTGTGCAATGTACTACGTGGGCTGTGCAATGTACTACGTGGGCTGTGCAATGTACTGCGTGGGCTGTGCTATATACTACGTGGGCTGTTATACACTACGTGGCCTGTGTTATACACTACGTGGCCTGTGTTATACACTACGTGGCCTGTGTTATACACTACGTGGCCTGTGTTATACACTGCGTACATGGGCTGTGTTATACTACGTGGCTGTGTTATACGCTATGTGGGCTGTTATACACTCCGTGGGCTGTGCTATATACTCCGTGGCCTGTGCTATATACTCCGTGGCCTGTGCTATATACTCCGTGGCCTGTGCTATATACTCCGTGGCCTGTGCTATATACTCCGTGGGCTGTTCTATATTACATGGCCGGCCACGAACAATCAGCGACTTCGCTAATTGGTCGCGGCTGGCCGAATCCTGTGTATTCAATGTATTCTAAAATCTTCATAAATAAACTACATACATATTCTAGAATACCCGATGCGTTAGAATCGGGCTACCATCTAGTATTTCCATAACCGCTCATGTACCTTTCATACCTGCATGGTATTCTCATGTTATTGCCTTCTAACTTGTACAGATGGTTTTTGTTTTTTCTCCTTTCCCTCATTGGGGGACACAGGACCAAGGGTGTTATGCTGCTGACACTAAGTAAACACAAAAATATTAGCTCTTCCTCTGCAGTATACACCCCACACACTGGCTCCAAGCGAACCAGTTCAAGCTTAGTGTCAGAAGGAGGCACGTGCTCTGTTTCTCAGATCACTTCTATAGCTTTTTTTATTTCTCTCTTTATTCTTAATGTTTCAAGGATTACAGGGGCGACTGATCCCTTAAGGGCACCACTCTCCCCAAACCTTCAACAGGCGGGAAAGCGGAGTGTCGTCTCCACGTACCCCCTCCTGCATCGTTCTCATCGGAAGGCCTGAGATTTTTTTTTTAGTGGTGACGGGTCCCCACTCCGGCAACAGATGGGAACATGGAGTGTCGCCTCCATGTACCCATCTCTGCATCCAGACCCATCCTGATTTTATTTTTTTGTACTGGACCAACAGCCCTGACCCATCCTTAACCCCTTGGATGTCCAGAGGCACTCATGGCGTCTGTTAGGCCCCCACTGCATTGCCCCTGATATACAGCGGCAATGGAAGGAAGGCGAGCGTTCCCTCTCTCCCTTCCTGCAAACGGAGTGGCGGATAGAGGGTCCCTGCACCGTCCAAATGAGAGCAGCTGACCTAAGAGTGGAAAACTCCTCAGACATGCGCCCGGGCCCTGCACTTAATACCTCCTGCAGTGGCTTCTGCAGGGACGCACACCGCTGGTAAGATGGGCTGGGTGTGTGTCCGGGCCTCAGTTTCCCTCAGCCAGGGAAAATCTTTTCTCCCTTTTCAATGGCTGGTGGTCACCACCGACGCCACTCTTCTTGGCTGGGGGGTGTCTTTCATCATCACACTGCTCAGGGGCACTGGTCACCTCGGGAGTTGCGCCTTCCAATCAACATCCTAGAAATTCGGGTGATTCGGTTGACCCTGCGGCGGTTCCATCACCTCTTGGCAGGTTGTCCCATCCAAATTCAGTCGGACGACGCCACGGCTGTGGCATATTTCAATCATCAGGAGGGCACCCACAGCAGGGCGGCAATGCGCAAGGTAGAACACATTCTCTGCTGGACAGAGATGACCAGTCAGTCATTTCAGCGGTTCACATCCCGGGCATGGAAAACTGGGCGGCAAGACTTCCTCAGCCGTCAGGGCCTCCCCTTGGGATAGTGGTCACTTCATCTGGAGGCCCAACAGATTTGTTATCGTTGGGGGACTCCGGACTCGCCGTTTCAAAGTCTACAATAGCCAGGTCTGGGCAGACGGATCTTGCAGGTGGCGGTAGAGCATCTCTAGACAGTTGGTACGTGGAGTTTGGTCTGTTCTGTCGGTTCTCCACCCAGGGACTGCTTTAGGACATCCCATGGTCCTGTGCCCCCCCCCCCCAATAAGGCAAAGGAGAAATAGAGATTTTTGTGTACTCACCGTAAAATCTTTTTCTCCGAGCCACTCATTGGGGGACACAGCACCCACCCTGTTGGCCTAATAGCTTGAGTATGTTCTTTGGTATGACATTTTCTATACTCTCACAGTATGTTGCTTTTTCCTACTGCTTTGTCACGGAACTGGTTCGGCTGGAGCCAGTGTGTGGGTGTATACTGCAGAGGAGGAGCTAATCTTTTTGTGTTTACTTGGTGTCAGCCTCCTAGTGGCAGCAGCTTAACACCCATGGTCCTGTATCTCCCAATGAGTGGCTCTAAGAAAAGGATTTTATGGTGAGTACACAAAAATTCCTGTTTTTTTAATGCTAATTTTATGGTCATGAGAGCCAGAAGGTTGTTTTCAGTTGTCAGCCATACCATTATCTAGTCAAGGAATCTGTCTGCTTTATCGATCCATGCTTGAGGGATGATGACCCCATAACTAGTACTTAGTACTCCTAGTACTTAGTACTCCCTCGTCCCCACTCTGAAGCTGAAGGGGTGGGGGTGGAATAAACGTAATTAAGTACGTACAGAACAGCAGGAAACATATTAAAAGATTATGATGGTTTATGGCTGAACCCAGGACTAGGTATCTCCATTCTTATATTGATAGGGGTGACCGTTGAAATGCCAAAAATATAAGTTGTGAGAAAAGCCTTTGAGGTTTAACATTTGACAGTCCAGTAACCTGCCATCTGAGATCTGCTGAGTTAAAGAATCTGTAATTTCTGGGATCGTCCATTAAACACAAGCTTTTTTTTTTTTTTTTTTTTCCCCTGAAGGTTTTTAAAGGATTACTGTGAACGAGGAAGATTCTCTGATTTGGACCTGATTGACAATCTGGGTTCTGCAATGTTGCTCAGTGATCGTCTGACATTCCTAGGTGGGTTGTATTTATCAAAGCTGTAGTGTTGTACTACTGTTTAAACCTAATTACTCTAGTTATGCTGATCTAATGGTTGTGACATTTAATAAAGGAAAATACCGGGAGTTTCACCGGATGTACTATGATCAGCAATTTGAAGAAGCCGCCTGCTTACTCCTCTCACTCATGACTGCTCGCATTGCTCCCTGCTCTTTTTGGCTTACTTTACTGCTGGATGCACTGCCTCTGCTTGAGCAGCAGCAGGTAAGTCATGTACAATGCACACATATTAGCAAAAATGCCTGAATTTCAAAACAAGATGTTGCCAAGAATAAAACTACTTTTTTTCAGACATCTATGGCAAATTCCATGATATATGCCAAAATGTATTGGATGGTAATATTAGAATATTAGCCATCAAGCAATATAAGATGTGAGTGCAATTTCCAAGGGCAGCTCGGGACTCAAATGTGTTTTTTTTTTTTTTTCTTCTTCTGGATTAAGTATTTCTATAGGGAAGTAGGGCCTTGCTGTGTCCCCAGGTAAGGGGGTGGGAGCATACAGAACATTTTTTTTTTCATGTAAACCCCATTTCTTACCAGCTGGTAATTCCATGTGCTCTTTTATTACATTTAGGAGGCATTCTTAGTTCAGGAACTGCTTGGGTTAAATTCTTAGTCAAAAACGTCATTATTTTTTTTTTCCATATAAAATGCTGCTTTTGTATGCATAATTCCAAGAAAGTGGCCATGCATTTTGGAATGTGCTAAGGGTCTAATTTCAGAAAATCCCCAGCTCCCCTAACAAACTGTCTTCTATAGGTGATCTTTTCTGCTGAGCAGACATATCAGTTAATGAGCTGCTTGCAGGAAAGAACGACGGCAAAGCTGGAACCTCTCCAGTCAGAGGAGAACCTAAGAGCCCAGGTAAATTGCATTGGGTAACAGAATAAGAAGCTTCTTCTGTAGTGCATGTCAGGAGCTGACTGATAACCTTGTGGTTTGTGCCGTTTTCTTCTACAGGACAGCAGCATTGAACACACAAAGCTTGAGATGCTTAGGCTGGCTCTTGCACGAAATCTTGCCCGCGCCATTGTTAAAGAAGGAACTGCTCAAGTGTAAATAAAGAAAATATCACATGTAATTATATTTTGCAAATAAACATCTTTCTTACTTTTTGGTTGCGCTTACTGATGTCTGCAGTTAGAACAACAACAAAACAACAAAAAACAACAGCTGGTATCACAAATGTATTAGTGGTTACAATATACTACAGGGTGGGCTATTTATATGGATACACCTAAATAAAATGGGAATGGTTGGTGATATCAACTTTGTTTGAGGCACATTAGTATATGGGAGGGGGAAAACTTTTCAAGATGGGTGGTGACCATGGGCGCCATTTTCAAGTTGGCCCTCCCATATACTAATGTGCCACAAACAGGAAGTTGATATCACCAACCATTCCCATTTTATTTAGGTGTATCCATATAAATGGCCCACCCTGTTCAATGCCAAATCAGATCTCATCTATGCACACATTACAGAAACAACCTCATTGAGATATATGAAGCAAATTCATGCAACAAATCTCATGGAAGGAGCACTGCATTCTCAACTGCATCGCTAACAAAGGCATTCATCAGTTCTTTGCATAACCAAATGTCCGTGGCACAAAGGAAAAACGGTGAAGAGCTTTATCACTTCATTCTCCAGATTCTATATGATTCACTGATGAGATGGGGAAAAGGACTTTTACTAAAATTCCTTTTTCGTGGACTTCATTTGGGGACACTGAACCATACTGCTGCTGCCACCAGGAAGCTGACAATAATTATAACCGAAAGAGGAAAAAAGTCTGCTCCTCCTCAGCAGCTAACACCCACTTGCTGGCAAGTAAGCTAGCAGGAATACATTGTAAATATTGATGATGACAGATGCCCTAGGATGGGATGATCAGCTCAGCGTCCTGTTGTGAATTCTGTTTTTGGGCTCCCTCTGGTGGTTACTGGTGGTACTGGCTGACTTTTGTCTTGCACCTGTTCCCATCAGGAAACTGGGAGTTTCCTATTTAGTCTGGCTTCTCAGTCATTCTAGTGCCGGCAATCAATGTTACCAGAGCACCTCTGTTGCTTGCTACCTGCTCCAAGTCTGCAATTCAGCTAAGTTGGATCTTTGGCATTTTTTGTGTTTGTTTGTCCAGCATGCATTTATATTTCTCTGGCTGCTGGAAGCTCTAGTGATCTGAAATTACTACTCCGGTGTCATGAGTTGATAACGGAGTTAAAGTAATTTCAGGATGGCTGTTTAGGGTTTTGAGGTGACCGCGAAGTCCTCTTTTGTATTTTCTGCTATCTAGTCAGAGGGCCTCTCTTTGCTGAATCTATATTCATACTGCGTACGTGTTTTCCTCTTACCTAACCGTTATTATATGTGGGGGGCTACTATCACTTTTGGGGTTTCCCTGGAGGCAAGCCAGGTCTGTGTATTCCTCTACTAGGGGGTAACTAGATCTCCGGCTGGTGCGAGGTGTCTAGGGATAATCGTAGGCACACCCCCTGGCTACTATTAGTTGCGTGTTAGGTTCACCGTCGCGGTCATCTGAGATTCCATCATTCCTAGAGCTAGTCCGTTTTTGCCTGAGTCCCTGCCATTGGGAACCATGACAGTGTCCCCTCACTCTGATGTGTTTCACCGCCAGCTTCTTCCGGAGATGTGTCAGTGTAAAGGGCGATTGTACACTGCTCAGAAAAATAAAGGGAACACTTAAACAGAATTTAACTCTTAAGTAAATCAAACTTCTGTGAAATCAAACTGTCCACTTAGGAAGCAACACTGTTTGATAATCAATTTCACATGCTGTTGTGCAAATGGAATAGACAGTAGATGGAAATTATTGGCAATTATCAAGACACTCAAAGGAGTGGTTCTGCAGGTGGGGACCACAGACCACACCTCAGTACCAATGCTTTCTGGTTGATGTTTTGGTCACTTTTGAATGTTGGTTGTGCTTTCACACTCGTAGCATGAGACGGACTCTACAACCAACACAAGTGGCTCAGGTAGTGCAGCTCATCCAGGATGGCAAATCAATACAAGCTGTGGCAAGAAGGTTTGCTGTGTCTGTCAGCATAGTGTCCAGAGGCTGGAGGCATTACCAGGAGACAGGCCAGTACACCAGGAGACGTGGAGGGGGCTGTAGGAGGGCAACAACCAAGCAGCAGGACCACTACCTCAGCTTTTGTGCAAGGAGGAACAGGAGGAGCACTGCCAGACCTCTGCAAAATGACCTCCAGCAGGCCACAAATGTGCATGTGTCTGCACAAACTGTTAGAAACTGACTCCATGAGGATGGTCTGAGTGTCCGACTTCCACAGATGGGAGTTGTGTTCACAGCCCAACACCGTGCAGGACGCTTGGCATTTGCCACAGAACACCAGGATTGCAAATTTGCTGCTGGGCGCCCTGTGCTCTTCACAGATGAAAGCAGGTTCACACTGAGCACGTGACAGAGTCTGGAGACGCCGTGTAGAGCGATCTGCCTGCAACATCCTTCAGCATGACCGGTTTGGCAGTGATTCAGTAATGGTGTGAGGGTGGCATTTCTTTGGAGGGCTGCACAGCCCTCCATATGCTCGCCAGAGGTAGCCTGACTGCCATTAGGTACAGAGATGAGATCCTCAGACTCCTTGTGAGACCATACGCTGGTGTGGTTGGCCCTGGGTTCCTCCTAATGCAAGGCAATGCCAACTTCATGTGGCTGGAGTGTCAGCAATTCTTGCAAGATGAAGGCATTGAAGCTATGGACTGGCCTGCCCGTTCCCCAGACCTGAATCCGATTGAACACATCTGGGACATCATGTCTTGCACCATCCACCAACGTCACGTTGCACCACAGACAGTCCAGGAGTTGGAGGATGCTTTAGTCCAGGTCTGGGAGGAGATTCCTCAGGAGACCATCCGCCACCTCATCAGGAGCATGCCCAGACATTGTAGGGAGGTCATACCGGCACATGGAGGCAACACACACACTACTGAGCATCATTTCCTTGTCTTGAGGCATTTCCACTGGAGTTGGATCAGCCTGTAATTTGATTTTCCGCTTTGATTTTGAATATCATTCCAAATCTAGACCTCCATGGAATATTAGTTGAGATTTACATTGATCATTTTTATTATTATTATTATTATTATTATGATTTATTGTTATAGCGCCATTTATTCTATGGCGCTTTACATGTGAGGAGGGGTATGCATAATAAAAACAAGTACAATATTCTTAAACAATACAAGTCATAACTGGTACAGGAGGAGAGAGGACCCTGCCCGCGAAGGCTCACAATCTACAAGGGATGGGTGAGAATACAGTAGGTGAGGATAGAGCTGGTCATGCAGCGGTTTGGTTGATCGGTGGTTACTGCAGGTTGTAGGCTTGTCGGAAGAGGTGGGTCTTCAGGCTCTTTTTGAAGGTTTCGATGGTAGGTGAGAGTCTGATGTGTTGTGGTGGAGGGTTCCAGAGTAGGGGTGATACGCGAGAGAAATCTTGTATACGATTGTGGGAAGAGGAAATAAGAGGGGAGTAGAGAAGGAGATCTTGTGAGGATCGGAGGTTGCGTGTAGGTAAGTACCGGGAGACAAGGTCACAGATGTATGGAGGAGACAGGTTGTGGATGGCTTTGTATGTCATGGTTAGGGTTTTGTACTGGAGTCTCTGGGCAATGGGGAGCCAGTGAAGGGATTGACAGAGGGGAGAGGCGGGGGGACAGGTGGATTAGTCGGGCAGCAGAGTTTAGAATAGATTGGAGGGGTGCGAGAGTGTTAGAGGGGAGGCCACAGAGCAGGAGGTTGCAGTAGTCAAGGCGAGAGATGATGAGGGCATGGACTAGGGTTTTTGCAGATTCCTGGGTGAGGAATGTACGGATTCGTGAAATATTTTTGAGTTGAAGTCGCAGGAAGTGAAAAGGGCTTGGATATGTGGTTTGAAGGAGAGCTCAGCGTCAAGGATTACCCCGAGGCAGCGAGCTTGTGGGACTGGGGAGAGTGGGCAGCCATGCACTGTAATGGATAGGTTAGTTGGGGGGGGTCGCGTGAGATGGGGGAAAGATGATGAATTCTGTTTTGTCCATGTTAAGTTTCAGAAATCTAGCGGAGAAGGATGAAATAGTGGACAGACATTGAGGGATTCTGGTTAGTAGGGAGGTGATATCTGGTCCAGAGATGTAGATCTGTGTGTCATCAGCATAGAGGTGATACTGGAAGCCATGAGATTCTATGAGCTGTCCCAGGCCAAAGGTGTAAATGGAGAAGAGCAGGGGCCCAAGGACTGAACCTTGTGGGACTCCGACAGATAGGGGGCGAGGTGAGGAGGTGGTGTGTGAGTGGGAGACGCTGAATGTCTGGTCTGTTCGGTATGATGAGATCCAGGATAGGGCCAAGTCTGTGATGCCAAGGGAAGAGAGGGTCTGTAATAATAGGGAATGGTCCACTGTGTCAAAGGCAGCCGACAGGTCGAGGAGGAGGACAGAGTAGTGTCGCTTGCTCTTGGCGGTTAAGAGGTCATTGGTGACCTTAGTTAGGGCAGTTTCATTGAAGTGGTGTGACCGGAAGCCAGATTGTAAGCGGTCAAAGAGGGAGCAAGAAGAGAGCTGGGAGGACAGTTCAAGGTAGACGTGTTGTTCCAGTAGTTTGGAGGCATAAGGGAGAAGTGATATAGGGCGATAGCTAGATACAGAGGATGGGTCAAGAGAAGGCTTTTTGAGGATAGGTGTGATTGAGGCATGTTTAAAGCTTGAGGGGAAAACACCAGTTGTTAGTGATAGGTTGAAGAGATGGGTTAGGGTTGGGATGAAGACTGGTGAGGTGTGGGATGGGAGCGGGTCAAGTGCACAGGTGGTGAGATGCGATCTTGAGAGTAGAGTGGAGAGTTGATCTTCTGTAATGGTGGAGAAGTTAGTTTTGGAGGTGGAGGGCTGGGAAGTCGGGAGGAAGGGCTCTGGGGGTTGTTCACCAAAACTGTCTCTGATGTTATCAATCTTCTGCGTGAAAAATGAGGCAAAGTCTTCAGCTGAGATAAGTGGGGAGGGAGGAGGTGCTGGGGGACGGAGGAGAGAATTGAAAGTGTTGAATAACTGTTTAGGGTTGTGAGACGGAGGATATGAGAGATGAGAAGTAGGTTTGTTTAGCTGTGGCGAGTGTGGTCTTGAAAGTAGTGAGGGACTGTTTGAATGCGATGAAGTGCTTGTTGGAGTGGGATCTTTTCCATCTGCGCTCAGCAGCCCTGGAAGCTCGCCTCAGTTCTTTGGTCTGGCTGGTGTGCCAGGGCTGTCTGTTGATTTTGCGAGCTTTGGTATGTGTAAGTGGGGCAGCAGATTCCAGAGCTACAGCTATTGTGGTGTTATATAGAGCAGCAGCGTCATCCGCATTGTGTAAAGAACTTACCGTATATACTCGAGTATAAGCCGACCCGAGTATAAGCCGACCCCCCTAATTTTGCCACAAAAAACTGGGAAAACTTATTGACTCGAGTATAAGCCTAGGGTGGAAAATGCAGCAGGTACCGGTGAATTTCAAAATTAGAAATAGATACTCCATATCATTCATTATGGCCCCATAGATGCTCCACATAAAGCTGTGCCATATATAATGCTCTGCACCGTTCATTATGGCCCCATAGATACTCCACATAAAGCTGTGCCATATATACAATGCTCTGCACCGTTGCCCCATAGATACTCCACATAAAGCTGTGCCATATATACAATGCTCTGCACCGTTGCCCCATAGATAGCTGTGCCATATATATAATGCTCTGCACCATTGCCCCATAGCTGTGCCATATAGTGCTCTGCACCGTTGCCCCATAGCTGTGCCATATAGTGCTCTGCACCGTTGCCCCATAGCTGTGCCATATAGTGCTCTGCACCGTTGCCCCATAGCTGTGCCATATATATAGTGCTCTGCACTGTTGCCCCATAGATCTGCCATATAGTGCTCTGCACCGTTGCCCCATAGCTGTGCCATATAGTGCTCTGCACCGTTGCCCCATAGCTGTGCCATATATATAGTGCTCTGCACCGTTGCCCCATAGCTCTGCCATATAGGGCTCTGCACCGTTGCCCCATAGCTGTGCCATATAGTGCTCTGCACCGTTGTCCCATAGCTGTGCCATATAGTGCTCTGCACCATTGCCCCATAGCTGTGCCATATAGTGCTCTGCACCGTTGCCCCATAGCTCTGCCATATAGTGCTCTGCACCGTTGTCCCATAGCTGTGCCATATAGTGCTCTGCACCGTTGCCCCATAGCTGTGCCATATAGTGCTCTGCACCGTTGCCCCATAGCTGTGCCATATAGTGCTCTGCACCGTTGCCCCATAGCTGTGCCATATAGTGCTCTGCACCGTTGCCCCATAGCTGTGCCATATAGTGCTCTGCACCGTTGCCCCATAGCTGTGCCATATAGTGCTCTGCACCGTTGCCCCATAGCTGTGCCATATAGTGCTCTGCACCGTTGCCCCATAGCTGTGCCATATAGTGCTCTGCACCGTTGCCCCATAGCTGTGCCATATAGTGCTCTGCACCGTTGTCCCATAGCTGTGCCATATAGTGCTCTGCACCGTTGCCCCATAGCTGTGCCATATAGTGCTCTGCACCATTGCCCCATAGCTGTGCCATATAGTGCTCTGCACTGTTGCCCCATAGCTGTGCCATATAGTGCTCTGCACCATTGCCCCATAGATGCTCCACATAAATCTGTGCTGCTGCTGCTGCAATAAGAAAAAAAAAAACACATACTCACCTGTCTTGCTTGCAGCTCCTCGGCGCCATCTTCCCGGCGTCTCTCCGCACTGACTGATCAGGCAGAGGGCGGCGCGCACACTATGGGTACGTTCACACAGGACTTTTTTGCTGCTTTTTTTTGCTGCTTTTTTTTATGCTAATTTTCAGCTGCTTTTTACAGTACCAGTAAAGCCTATGAGATTTCAGAAATCTCATGCACACACGTTGGTTTTTTGTTTGATCAGTTTTTTCTGCTTTGCTGCTTTTTTTGGACATAGGGCATGTCACTTCTTTCAGCGTTTTTGCTGCGTTTTTGCAGCGTTTTTTCACCCATTGACTTGAATGGGTGATGAAAAAAACGCTGCAAAAACGCTGAAAAAACGCATGTAGCATTATTTGCTGCTTTTTTTGTGCAGAAAATCATGGCCAGCAGGAAGGGATCTCACAGCCAAGAGCTTAGGGGTGTGGTTAGTGAGGTGTGAAGAGCCATTGTGAGCCATTGTGAGGTGTGAAGAGCCATTGTGAGGTGTCCTGATTGTGATCTATTGTGAGGGAGTTCCTGGTAGTGAGGTGTGAAGAGCCATTGTGAGCCATTGTCAGGTGTGGAGAGCCATTGTGAGGTGTCCTGATTGTGATCTATTGTGAGGGAGTTCCTGGTAGTGAGGTGTGAAGAGCCATTGTGAGCCATTGTCAGGTGTGAAGAGCCATTGTGAGGTGTCCTTTTCTAACAAATTAAATGACCAGGTAGTAGGTAAATACCTGCGTGCTTGAGTACTAACTGAGTGTCTTTGGTGTAGTCATCAAACATGTTTGATTCACCATATACCACAAAAAAAGCATGAAAAAAAACGCACCAAAAACGCACAAAAAACGCACCCAAAAAACGCACCTATAAACAGCTGAAAATTAGCATAAAAAAAAGCAGCAAAAAAAAAGCAGCAAAAAAGTCCTGTGTGAACGTACCCTATATGCGTCATCGCGCCCTCTGCCTGCAGTCAGTGCAGAGAGACGTCGGGAAGATGGCGCGACACCCGGCGTGTGGAACGAGGACAGGTGAATATGTCATACTTACCTGCTCCCGGCGTCCCGCTCCTTCCCCCGGACAGCTGGTCTTCGGTGCCGCAGCCTCTTCCTCTGTCAGCGGTCACTGGCACCGCTTCATTAGAGAAATGAATAGGCGGCTCCGCCCCTATGGGGGGGTGGAGCAGCCTATTCATTTCTCTAATGAGCGGTCCCACGTGACCGCTCAGGAGAAGAGGCTGCGGCACCCGGAGACAGTGGGACGTGCAGGGGGAGCGCCAGGAGCCCCGGAAGCAGGTAAGTATATGACAGTGCTCACCCGCCGACCCCACCACCGATCATGACTCGAGTATAAGCCGAGGGCGCACTTTCAGCCCAAAAATTTGGGCTGAAAATCTCGGCTTATACTCGAGTATATACGGTATGTCTGTGAGAGGGAGGAGGGATTCAGAGAATGAATGTAGGTCAAGATGTTTAAGATTTCTGGGAGGGTGTGAAAGTTTGTGGGGTGGGGATTGTAGACATGGAGTGGAGAGGGAAGAGAATGTGAGAAGGTTGTGGTCAGAGAGAGGAAGAGGTGAGTTAGAGAGGTTAGATAGGGAGCAGAGGCGGGTGAAGATGAGGTCCAGTGTGTGACCATCTTTGTGAGTGGTTGCAGAAGACCATTGAGTGAGGCCGAAGGAGGAAGTGAGAGATAGAAGTTTAGTGGCAGCTGAGAGGGAAGTGTCAATGGGTATGTTGAAGTCGCCCATGATGATAGTGGGGATGTCCGCGGAAAGGAAATGAAGTAGCCAGGTGGTGAAGTGGTCAAAGAAGGTGGTGGCTGGCCCTGGGGGGCGGTAAATGACAGCCAGTTGGAGGTTGGTGGGGGAGTAGATGCGCACAGAGTGCACCTCAAAGGAAGGGAGGGTAACAGGGTGGAAGTGGGATTGGGGTGAAGGAGCAGTAATCTGACAGGAGAAAACCAACTCCTCCGCCATGTTTGCTGCTGCAGCGGGGTGTGTGAGAAAGGTGGAAGCCACCGTAAGAGAGTGCAGCAGGGGAGGCTGAGTCGGAAGGGGTGAGCCAGGTTTTGGTGATGGCGAGGAAGGAAAGTTTGTTAGTAACAAAGAGATCATGGATGAAGGAAAGCTTGTTGCAGACAGCGAGCGTTCCACAGAGCTCCTATTAGTGGGACTGGGCAGGTGGGGGCTGGGCGAATGGGTATAAGGTTAGATTTTTATGTTTTTTTGTTCTCAACACATTCCCCTGTGTAATGAATAAAGATTTGCAACTGAAATATTTCATTCAGTGATATGTAGGATGTCGTATTTTAGTGTTCCCTTCTTTTTTTTTTTGAGCAGTGTATTTTTAAGGCCGGCGTCACACTGGCGAGTTTTACGGACGTATGAGCGCAGAAAATACACCCGTAAAATACGCATAACACACGGCCCAATGATTCTCTATGTCCCAGCTCCTATCAGCCGTATTTTACGGATCCGTATTATACGGTCTTCTATGGCCGTACAAAATCGCAGCATGCTGCGTTTGTCACCGTATTGTGCAAAAAAATCGCCAATGAAAGTCTATGGGGCGAGAAAAATACGGATTACACATGGACCAGCAGTGTGACTTGCGAGAAATATGCAGCGGTGTTCTATAGAAAAGCCGGTAATTCAATTGCTGGCTTTTCATTTCTCCTTCACAAACCCGACATGATATGAGACATGGTTTATATACAGTAAACCATCTCATATCCCTTTTTTTTTTTTTTTCCCCCATATTCCACACTACTAATGTTAGTATTGTGTATGTGCAAAATTTGGGCACTGTAGCTTGTAAAATAAAGGGTTAAATCGCGGAAAAAATTGGCATGGGCTCCCGTGCAATTTTTTCTGCCAGAGTGGTAAAGCCAGTGACTGAGGGCAGATATTAATAGCCTAGAGAGGGTCCATGGTTATTGCCCCCCCCCCCCCCCCCCTGGCTACAAACATCTGCCCACAGCCACCCCAGAAAAGGCACATCTGGAAGATGCGCCTATTCTGGCACTTGGCCACTCTCTTCCCATTCCCGTGTAGCGGTGGGATATGGGGTAATGAAGGGTTAATGTCACCTTGCTATTGTAAGGTGACATTAAGCCAGATTAATAATGGAGAGGCGTCAATTATGACACCTATCCATTATTAATCCAATAGTACGAAATGGTTAATAAAACACACATGATTTAAAAGTATTTTAACGAAATAAAGACACGGTGTTGTAATATTTTATTATACTGGTAATCCACCTGAAGACCCTTGTCACCTGAAATAAAGTAAAAAAAAAACAAACAACAATATTCCATAAGAAAAAAAAAAAATGTGACAAAACCAGCTCACCTACTAGGCATTTGTTGTGGGGAAGCCCGGATAACGTGCAGTCTTCACGTGAAGCAATAGAACAAATAGAGGAGAAAATCCAGCTTCCAAAAATATCAAAATTTATTGAAGATAAAATCCAGAGTCCAAAAACATGGTTCACAGGAGAAGAAATAGCAGCAAGCTACATGTTTCGAACAATAAGTTCTTTTTCAAAGCTGCTCACCATGCACCAGAGTGAGGTTTAAATAGCAGCTGTGAAAATCACAGTGAATCACTCCACCACCTGATGCAGCAGTGATTATATACAGGTCCTTCTCAAAAAATTAGCATATAGTGTTAAATTTCATTATTTACCATAATGTAATGATTACAATTAAACTTTCATATATTATAGATTCATTATCCACCAACTGAAATTTGTCAGGTCTTTTATTGTTTTTAATACTGATGATTTTGGCCTACAACTCCTGATAACCCAAAAAACCTGTCTCAATAAATTAGCATATTTCACCCGTCCAATCAAATAAAAGTGTTTTTTAATAACAAACAAAAAAACCATCAAATAATAATGTTCAGTTGTGCACTCAATACTTAGTCGGGAATCCTTTGGCAGAAATGACTGCTTCAATGCGGCGTGGCATGGAGGCAATCAGCCTGTGACACTGCTGAGATGTTATGGAGGCCCAGGATGCTTCAATAGCGGCCTTAAGCTCATCCAGAGTGTTGGGTCTTGCGTCTCTCAACTTTCTCTTCACAATATCCCACAGATTCTCTATGGGGTTCAGGTCAGGAGAGTTGGCAGGCCAATTGAGCACAGTAATACCATGGTCAGTAAACCATTTACCAGTGGTTTTGGCACTGTGAGCAGGTGCCAGGTCGTGCTGAAAAATGAAATCTTCATCTCCATAAAGCATTTCAGCCGATGGAAGCATGAAGTGCTCCAAAATCTCCTGATAGCTAGCTGCATTGACCCTGCCCTTGATGAAACACAGTGGACCAACACCAGCAGCTGACATGGCACCCCACACCATCACTGACTGCGGGTACTTGACACTGGACTTCAGGCATTTTGGCATTTCCTTCTCCCCAGTCTTCCTCCAGACTCTGGCACCTTGATTTCCGAATGACATGCAAAATTTGCTTTCATCAGAAAAAAGTACTTGGGACCACTTAGCAACAGTCCAGTGCTGCTTCTCTGTAGCCCAGGTCAGGCGCTTCTGCCGCTGTTTATGGTTCAAAAGTGGCTTTACCTGGGGAATGCGGCACCTGTAGCCCATTTCCTGCACACGCCTGTGCACAGTGGCTCTGGATGTTTCCACACCAGACTCAGTCCACTGCTTCCTCAGGTTCCCCAAGGTCTGGAATCGGTCCTTCTCCACAATCTTCCTCAGGGTCCGGTCACCTCTTCTCGTTGTACAGCGTTTTCTGCCACATTGTTTCCTTCCAACAGACTTACCATTGAGGTGCCTTGATACAGCACTCTGGGAACAGCCTATTTGTTGAGAAATTTCTTTCTGGGTCTTACCCTCTTGCTTGAGGGTGTCAATGATGGCCTTCTTGACATCTGTCAGGTCGCTAGTCTTACCCATGATGGGGGTTTTGAGTAATGAACCAGGCAGGGAGTTTTTAAAAGCCTCAGGTATCTTTTGCATGTGTTTAGAGTTAATTAGTTGATTCAGAAGATTAGGGTAATAGGTCGTTTAGAGAACCTTTTCTTGATATGCTAATTTATTGAGACAGGTTTTTTGGGTTATCAGGAGTTGTAGGCCAAAATCATCAGTATTAAAACAATAAAAGACCTGACAAATTTCAGTTGGTGGATAATGAATCTATAATATATGAAAGTTTAATTGTAATCATTACATTATGGTAAATAATGAAATTTAACACTATATGCTAATTTTTTGAGAAGGACCTGTACAATAAAAACGCAAAAATATCACAAAAAAACAAAGAAATATATAATATACATATGTAAAACATATAGTACAACTAGACAATGTGGATCTCTCAGTAATGAAACATAATTTCCTTGCGAGCATTTAAACCCATGGGATAGCAAGTGTTAAGGTAAAACATCCAATAAGCTTCACGCGTCATTAGACGTCTCTTCAAGTCTCCTCCTCTGGCTGTCATCCCAAGCTTCTCAATGCCGACAACCCGAAGGAATGCAGTATTTCTTTGATGACTGGTAATAAAATGCTTAGAGGCATGAGACACAGAACGATTATTATTAGTAGACACAACAATATCAGTGATATGTTCAGAGATACGCGTCTTTAACATGCGAGTGGTACAATCTATGTAACTTAATTTGCATTTAATGCATGTTATCATATAAACCACATTCTGCCTATTGCAGTTAATAAATTGCTGGATTTTATGTTCTTGTTTATCACTGCTATCAGTAAAAGAATGCGTGACAACGGAATGGGCACATGTGCGACATTTAGAAGCACCACAGTGATAAAAGCCTATATGGTGTAACCATGTATGGGAGACTTTACTGGATTTAAATAGGCTGGGTGAGAGAATGTCAGACAAAGTAGTAGCCTTTTTTGCAATCACCTGACAGCCTGAAGACAGAATTTCGGAAAGAATCTCATCCTCATATAAAATAGGAATGTTTTTCAAGATAAGAGATTTAATATCGTTGTATTGAGGACTATATTTAATAGAGCAAAAGGTTTTTTGATTTTGATACAATTTATTCTCCTTATCTAATATATAATTGCCTAGAATACTACTTCCTGCAATTTGTCAATTAGTCAAGAACACAAAAAACCTCAGCATAATTTAGAAAAATAGTAATTACAAAAACCTATATAAATATATTGCAACTAGATCTGCAAGGTCGGACATGTAAGCGAGACTGGTCACTAGTAGACATAAAAGGGAGATGGGCCATAAAGACCCAAAAAAGGCGACCAAAAGAGTCCGTATATCAAAATATATAAATCTTTATTCATCACAATACCAAAATATTAAACATATGAACAAAAATTTAGAGCAAATGACGAGGGATACCACATGATATCTACACCTCACCGGTGCGTGATCTCACCACAGGCGCACAGAGCCAGGGAAAGAAAACACCCGTATGAATACAAAAATGAGATCACGCACCGGTGAGGTGTAGATATCATGTGGTATCCCTCGTCATTTGCTCTAAATTTTTGTTCATATGTTTAATATTTTGGTATTGTGATGAATAAAGATTTATATATTTTGATATACGGACTCTTTTGGTCGCCTTTTTTGGGTCTTTATGGCCCATCTCCCTTTCCTGCAATTTGTGCCAACTTCCGTGGCTTTGTCCGGAGCTAATGTCCGGAGCTAATGTCCGGAGATAAGTGACGTCACCAGTGTCCTACACGCAGGCAGAGCACAGGGGCCCCAGGCAGAGCACAGTGGCCCCAGGCAGCATATGGGGCCCCAGGCAGAGCACAGTGGTCCCAGGCAGAGCACAGGGGCCCCAGGCAGCCTATGGGGCCCCAGGCAGAGCACAGGGGCCCCAGGCAGCATATGGGGCCCCAGGCAGAGCACAGGGGCCCCAGGCAGCATATGGGGCCCCAGGCAGAGCACAGTGGCCCCAGGCAGAGCACAGGGGCCCCAGGCAGAACATGGGGCCCCAGGCAGAGCACAGGGGCCCCAGGCAGAGCACAGGGGCCCCAGGCAGCATATGGGGACCCAGGCAGAGCACAGGGGCCCCAGGCAGAGCACAGGGGCCCCAGGCAGCATATGGGGCCCCAGGCAGAGCACAGGGGCCCCAGGCAGAGCACAGGGGCCCCAGGCAGCATATGGGGCCCCAGGCAGAGCACAGGGGCCCCAGGCAGCATATGGGGCCCCAGGCAGAGCACAGGGGCCCCAGGCAGAGCACAGGGGCCCCAGGCAGAACATGGGGCCCCAGGCAGAGCACAGGGGCCCCAGGCAGCATATGGGGCCCCAGGCAGAGCACAGGGGCCCCAGGCAGAGCACAGTGGCCCCAGGCAGCATATGGGGCCCCAGGCAGAGCACAGTGGCCCCAGGCAGAGCACAGGGGCCCCAGGCAGCATATGGGGCCCCAGGCAGAGTACAGTGGTCCCAGGCAGAGCACAGGGGCCCCAGGCAGCATATGGGGCCCCAGGCAGAGTACAGTGGTCCCAGGCAGAGCACAGGGGCCCCAGGCAGCTTATGGGGCCCCAGGCAGAGCACAGTGGCCCCAGGCAGAACATGGGGCCCCAGGCAGAGCACAGTAGCCCCAGGCAGAGCACAGGGGCCCCAGGCAGAACATGGGGCCCCAGGCAGAGCACGGGCCCCAGGCAGAGCACAGGGGCCCCAGGCAGCATATGGGGCCCCAGGCAGAGCACAGGGGCCCCAGGCAGCATATGGGGCCCCAGGCAGAGCACAGTGGCCCCAGGCAGAGCACACACCAAATCGGAGGCCGAGGGGCCCCGCCAACCAAATCGGAGGCCGAGGGGCCCCGCCAACCAAATCGGAGGCCGAGGAGCCCCGCCCACCAAATCAAAGGCCGAGCGGCCCCGCCCACCAAAGCGGAGGCCGAGGGGCCCGGCCCCACCCACCAAAGCGGAGGCCGAGGGGCCCCGACCACCACATCGGAGGCCGAGGGGCCCCGCCCACCAAATCGGAGGCCGAGGATCCCCGCCCACCAAATCGGAGGCCGAGGGTCCCCGCCCACCAAATCGGAGGCCGAGGGTCCCCGCCCACCAAATCGGAGGCCGAGGGGCCCCGCCCACCAAATCGGAGGCCGAGGGTCCCCGCCCACCAAATCGGAGGCCGGGGGTCCCCGCCCTCCAAATCGGAGGCCGAGGGGCCCCGCCCACCACATCGGAGGTTGAGGGGCCCCGCCCACCACATCGGAGGCCGAGGGGCCCCGCCCACCAAATCGGAGGCCGAGGGGCCCCGCCCACCAAATCGGAGGCCGAGGGTCCCCGCCCACCAAATCGGAGGCCGAGGGTCCACACCATCCAAATCGGAGGCCGAGGGGCCCCGCCCACCAAATCGGAGGCCGACGGGCCCCACCCACCAAAGCGGAGGCCGAGGGTCCCCGCCCACCAAATCGGAGGCCGAGGGTCCCCGCCCACCAAATCGGAGGCCGAGGGTCCCCGCCCACCAAATCGGAGGCCGAGGGGCCCCCCCAACCAAATCGGAGGCCGAGGGTCCCCGCCCACCAAATCGGAGGCCGAGGGTCCCCGCCCACCAAATCGGAGGCCGAGGGTCCCCGCCCACCAAATCGGAGGCCGAGGGGCCCCCCCAACCAAATCGGAGGCCGAGGAGCCCCGCCCACCAAATCAAAGGCCGAGGGTCCCCGCCCACCAAAGCGGAGGCCGAGGGGCCCGGCCCCACCCACCAAAGCGGAGGCCGAGGGGCCCCGACCACCACATCGGAGGCCGAGGGGCCCCGCCCACCAAATCGGAGGCCGAGGATCCCCGCCCACCAAATCGGAGGCCGAGGGGCCCCGCCCACCAAATCGGAGGCCGAGGGGCCCCGCCCACCAAATCGGAGGCCGAGGGGCCCCGCCCACCAAATCGGAGGCCGAGGGGCCCCGCCCACCAAAGCGGAGGCCGAGGGGCCCCGCCCACCAAATCGGAGGCCGAGGGGCCCCGCCCACCAAAGCGGAGGCCGAGGGGCCCGGCCCCGCCCACCAAATCGGAGGCCGAGGGGCCCCGCCCACCAAATCGGAGGCCGAGGGTCCCCGCCCACCAAATCGGAGGCCGAGGGTCCCCGCCCACCAAATCGGAGGCCGAGGGTCCCCGCCCACCAAATCGGAGGCCGAGGGTCCCCGCCCACCAAATCGGAGGCCGGGGGTCCCCGCCCACCAAATCGGAGGCCGGGGGTCCCCGCCCACCAAATCGGAGGCCGAGGGGCCCCGCCCACCAAATCGGAGGCCGAGGGGCCCCGCCCACCAAATCGAAGGCCGAGCGGCCCGGCTCACCAAAGCGGAGGCCGAGGGGCCCGGCCCCGCCCACCAAATCGGAGGCCGAGGGGCCCGGCCCCGCCCACCAAATCGGAGGCCGAGGGGCCCCGCCCACCAAATCGGAGGCCGAGGATCCCCGCCCACCAAATCGGAGGCCGAGGGTCCCCGCCCACCAAATCGGAGGCCGAGGGTCCCCGCCCACCAAATCGGAGGCCGAGGGGCCCCGCCTACCAAATCGGAGGCCGAGGGTCCCCGCCCACCAAATCGGAGGCCGGGGGTCCCCGCCCTCCAAATCGGAGGCCGAGGGGCCCCGCCCACCACATCGGAGGCTGAGGGGCCCCGCCCACCACATCGGAGCCCGAGGGGCCCCGCCCACCAAATCAGAGGCCGAGGGTCCCCGCCCACCAAATCGGAGGCCGAGGGTCCCCGCCCACCAAATCGGAGGCCGAGGGTCCACACCATCCAAATCGGAGGCCGAGGGGCCCCGCCCACCAAATCGGAGGCCGACGGGCCCCACCCACCAAAGCGGAGGCCGAGGGTCCCCGCCCACCAAATCGGAGGCCGAGGGTCCCCGCCCACCAAATCGGAGGCCGCCCACCAAATCGGAGGCCGAGGGGCCCCCCCAACCAAATCGGAGGCCGAGGAGCCCCGCCCACCAAATCGAAGGTCGAGGGGCCGCGCCCACGAAAGCGGAGGCCGAGGGTCCCCACACACCAAATCGGAGGCAGAGGGACCCCGCCCACCAAATCGGAGGCCGAGGGGCCCCGCCCACCAAAGCGGAGGCCGAGGGTCCCCGCCCACCAAATCGGAGGCCGAGGGTCCCCGCCCACCAAATCGGAGGCCGAGGGTCCCCGCCCACCAAATCGGAGGCCGAGTGGCCCCGCCCACCAAATCGGAGGCCGAGAGTCCCCGCCCACCAAATCGGAGGCCGAGGGGCCCCCGCCAACCAAATCGGAGGCCGAGGGGCTTCGCCAACCAAATCGGAGGCCGAGAGTCCCGGCCCACCAAATCGGAGGCCGAGGGGCCCCCGCCAACCAAATCGGAGGCCGAGGGGCTTCGCCAACCAAATCGGAGGCCGAGGAGCCCCGCCCACCAAATCGAAGGCCGAGCGGCCCCGCCCACCAAAGCGGAGGCCGAGGGGCCTGGCCCCGCCCACCAAAGCGGAGGCCAAGGGGCCCCGCCCACCACATCGGAGGCCGAGGGGCCCCGCCCACCAAATCGGAGGCCGAGGGTCCCCGCCCACCAAATCGGAGGCCGAGGGTCCCCGCCCACCAAATCGGAGGCCGAGGGTCCCCGCCCACCAAATCGGAGGCCGAGGGTCCCCGCCCACCAAATCGGAGGCCGAGGGGCCCCACCAACCAAATCGGAGGCCGAGGGGCCCCGCCCACCAAATCGGAGGCCGAGGGTCCCCGCCCACCAAATCGGAGGCCGAGGGTCCCCGCCCACCAAATCGGAGGCCGAGGGTCCCCGCCCACCAAATCGGAGGCCGAGAGTCCCCGCCCACCAAATCGGAGGATAAGGGGCCCCGCCAACCAAATCGGAGGCCGAGGGGCCCCGCCAACCAAATCGGATGCCGAGGAGCCCCGCCCAACAAATCGAAGGCCGAGCGGCCCCGCTCACCAAAGCGGAGGCCGAGGGGCCCGGCCCCGCCCACCAAATCGGAGGCCGAGGGGCCCCGCCCACCAAATCGGAGGCCGAGGGGCCCCGACCACCAAATCGGAGGCCGAGGGTCCCCGCCCACCAAAGCGGAGGCCGAGGGGCCCGGCCCCGCCCACCAAATCGGAGGCCGAGGGTCCCCGCCCACCAAATCGGAGGCCGAGGGTCCCCGCCCACCAAATCGGAGGCCGAGGGTCCCCGCCCACCAAATCGGAGGCCGAGGGTCCCCGCCCACCAAATCGGAGGCCGAGGGTCCCCGCCCACCAAATCGGAGGCCGGGGGTCCCCGCCCACCAAATCGGAGGCCGAGGGGCCCCGCCCACCAAATCGGAGGCCGAGGGGCCCCGCCCACCAAATCGAAGGCCGAGCGGCCCGGCTCACCAAAGCGGAGGCCGAGGGGCCGGCCCCGCCCACCAAATCGGAGGCCGAGGGGCCCCGCCCACCAAATCGGAGGCCGAGGGGCCCCGCCCACCAAATCGGAGGCCGGGGGTCCCCGCCCACCAAATCGGAGGCCGAGGGGCCCCGCCCACCACATCGGAGGCTGATGGGCCCCGCCCACCACATCGGAGGCCGAGGGTCCCCGCCCACCAAATTGGAGGCCGAGGGTCCCCGCCCACCAAATCGGAGGATAAGGGGCCCCGCCCACCAAATCGGAGGCCGAGGGTCCCCGCCCACCAAATCGGAGGCCGAGGGGCCCCACCAACCAAATCGGAGGCCGAGGAGCCCCGCCCACCAAATCGAAGGTCGAGGGGCCGCGCCCACGAAAGCGGAGGCCGAGGGTCCCCACACACCAAATCGGAGGCAGAGGGACCCCGCCCACCAAATCGGAGGCCGAGGGGCCCCGCCCACCAAAGCGGAGGCCGAGGGTCCCCGCCCACCAAATCGGAGGCCGAGAGTCCCCGCCCACCAAATCGGAGGCCGAGGGGCCCCCGCCAACCAAATCGGAGGCCGAGGGGCTTCGCCAACCAAATCGGAGGCCGAGGAGCCCCGCCCACCAAATCGAAGGCCGAGCGGCCCCGCCCACCAAAGCGGAGGCCAAGGGGCCTGGCCCCGCCCACCACATCGGAGGCCAAGGGGCCCCGCCCACCACATCGGAGGCCGAGGGGCCCCGCCCACCAAATCGGAGGCCGAGGGTCCCCGCCCACCAAATCGGAGGCCGAGGGTCCCCGCCCACCAAATCGGAGGCCGAGGGTCCCCGCCCACCAAATCGGAGGCCGAGGGTCCCCGCCCACCAAATCGGAGGCCGAGGGGCCCCACCAACCAAATCGGAGGCCGAGGGTCCCCGCCCACCAAATCGGAGGCCGAGGGTCCCCGCCCACCAAATCGGAGGCCGAGGGGCCCCGCCAACCAAATCGGAGGCCGAGGGGCCCCGCCCACCAAATCGGAGGCCGAGGGTCCCCGCCCACCAAATCGGAGGCCGAGAGTCCCCGCCCACCAAATCGGAGGATAAGGGGCCCCGCCAACCAAATCGGAGGCCGAGGGGCCCCGCCAACCAAATCGGATGCCGAGGAGCCCCGCCCAACAAATCGAAGGCCGAGCGGCCTTGCTCACCAAAGCGGAGGCCGAGGGGCCCGGCCCCGCCCACCAAATCGGAGGCCGAGGGGCCCCGCCCACCAAATCGGAGGCCGAGGGGCCCCGCCCACCAAATCGGAGGCCGAGGGGCCCCGCCCACCAAATCGGAGGCCGAGGGGCCCCGCCCACCAAAGCGGAGGCCGAGGGGCCCGGCCCCGCCCACCAAAGCGGAGGCCGAGGGGCCCCGCCCACCAAATCGGAGGCCGAGGGGCCCCGCCCACCAAATCGGAGGCCGAGGGGCCCCGCCCACCAAATCGGAGGCCGAGGGTCCCCGCCCACCAAATCGGAGGCCGGGGGTCCCCGCCCACCAAATCGGAGGCCGAGGGTCCCCGCCCACCAAATCGGAGGCCGAGGGGCCCCGCCCACCAAATCGAAGGCCGAGCGGCCCGGCTCACCAAAGCGGAGGCCGAGGGGCCCGGCTCACCAAAGCGGAGGCCGAGGGGCCCGGCCCCGCCCACCAAAGCGGAGGCCGAGGGGCCCCGCCCACCAAATCGGAGGCCGAGGGGCCCCGCCCACCAAATCGGAGGCCGAGGGGCCCCGCCCACCAAATCGGAGGCCGAGGGACCCCGCCCACCAAATCGGAGGCCGAGGGGCCCCGCCCACCAAATCGGAGGCCGGGGGTCCCCGCCCACCAAATCGGAGGCCGAGGGGCCCCGCCCACCACATCGGAGGCTGATGGGCCCCGCCCACCAAATCGGAGGCCGAGGGTCCCCGCCCACCAAATTGGAGGCCGAGGGTCCCCGCCCACCAAATCGGAGGATAAGGGGCCCCGCCCACCAAATCGGAGGCCGAGGGGCCCCACCAACCAAATCGGAGGCCGAAGAGCCCCGCCCACCAAATCGAAGGCCGAGCGGCCCCGCCCACCAAAGCGGAGGCAGAGGGTCCCCGCCCACCAAATTATTCTTACATTTGAATAAATAAAGTATATATGGATTCTAGACTCCCGATTCTTTAGAATCGGGCTGCCATCTAGTTCTTTGATAACAGCATATCGCTGCGTTTTTTTTGTTGTACTATGTTTTTAGCTCTATCAAGAGACCAATTAGAATAGCCTTTTTTTTCTAATTTTTTACAACACAGATCGGTCTCTTGCTTTAAAATACTAGCATCATTACAATTCCTGGTTATTCTGGTAAGCTCGCCCACTGGTATGGACTTTATTGTATGTCCAGGATGGTTGCTGGACGCATGTAAAATGCTATTACCAGAAAGGGGTTTGTGAAATGTGGAGGTGGTAATAACATGGCCCACAGTACTGCACAGTGTCAAGTCCAAGAAAGAAATCATATGCGCATTATGACTGCATGTGAAGCGAAGATTGAAATCATTAGAATTGAGATGGACAAGAAACTCTGGTATGGCAGACACATCGCCACTCCAGATAAGGAGTAATATCTCCCACATTTTGCACATACACACTACTAACAGTAGTGTGGAATATGCAAAAAAAAAAAAAGGGATATGAGATGGTTTACTGTATGTTAACCATGTCTCATATCCTGTCGGGTTTGGGAAGGAGAAATGAAAAGCCGTCAATTGAATTACCGGCTTTTCACATATCTCGCGCTGAATTAAATATAAATACAGAATATTTATATGTGTCTCAATGACATATATATATACATATATATATATATACTGTAGATATGTTTTAACGAACATTTGAGCACATAAATCCATTAGATGTCTGTTTTGCAAGCCTGCGAGAAAATATTGCAGTACGGATGCCATACGGAGGATGCCATGCGCAAAATACGCTGACACACCCTGCCTACGGATGACATATGGATCACTATTTTTGGAACATTTCTGTGTATTACGGCCGTAAAATACGGACCGTATTTTCATACGCTGAGTGTGATGCCGGCCTAAATGATGTTCCAACCAATCCACGGTCCTTTGGGGCCAGCGTTATCCATGACTTATGCAGCACATGTCGCAACCGCCCTCCTCTGAACAGGATTTCCTGGAGATACTCACTGGCACATAAGCATGTCGGTGTGTGAACATCACCAGAAGTTCTGGAGGCTAGGGAGGCAGCGCATGCGCACTGTCCGGATGACAGCAGGAGTCAGCAATGACATAGAAGGAAGAAATGTAAAGGTCATGCGGATATGGATATGAGGAACTAGGGACATTAAATAATCATAAGAAAGGACTAACAGTATTTCTGATAGTATAGTAATATGGAGAAAACTAGTAATTCCAGGGATAAGTGCATTGGATATAGCGAACACTGAACGGTGAGTATAAAGGTAAAATGAAAGATATTGACAGTGCACTAAACATTAATCATAAAATAACAAGTGTATGTCTTCATATTTAACCTTATTGGTGACAATACTGTTTAAACTGCAGGAAACACGTGCATAATGTATTCAGTTCAGATTTAAAGTGACAGTGCAGCGAGAGAGAAAAACAAACATGACAGTGAGGCTAAATAAGTTAATATGGCTATAATGTAACCAAATCCTGCAGCCAATGTGAATGCTAATATGTATGATATGAAAGTGCCCTCATGGAAATAATTTGACCTGTGCGACTGCCATTTGCTGCACTTTTCTGCCCAGACTATTGAGGTAAAAGTAATCATGAAAATTTTTGAGAAGGTGTGGTCGGAAGTCCAAAGCTGCGAAGTTAAAACCTAATGGTGCACAGCCTAGGAAGCCCCTCAATGCCGCCCCCAACCCAGAGATGTTTTATTAGTTTTATATAAGCTTCCAAATTGGCAGACCATATCTAGAAAGCAATGGTTGCCTTGGAGGCAGAGAAACCTTGGAGATTCTTATGCAATGACAAACGGGAATTTGAGGGAGGCTGTCACGGCTCTGACCAAGTCCCAATAGCCCAAGTTTTTTTTTTCTTCTCTGGATTAGAGGGAGAATGCAGAACGATCTCTTCATTAAAATAGGAGGAAGGAGTAAAGGTACCAGATGAAGAAAAAAAAACAACACCTTGTCCAAGTGAAAGACAAGAACTAGGGAACAGTAGGAGAGAGCCACTAGTTCTGATACTCGCCTGATGGCAATATCAAGTGAGAATGCCACTTTCCAGGAAAGGCAGAGCATGAAAATGCTATGAATTGGTTCAAAAAGAAGACACTGTAAAGCATTAACACTAGGTTAAGGTCCCATTGAAGCAAATGGATTTGAATAAAACTTTGAATTGTTCTTGAGGGAACCGGAACAATGATGCCTGACTGGAGAAGGGAGGAAAGGGCTTGGGGGAAAAAATGTCTGCCAGGGAGCGTGTCCGTGGGGTATGGGCTAGAAAAAAAGATCAAGCAGGTCTCAGCTGTGGGAACAGGGTGCTCTTCCCACCTCTGGCATCCAAAATGATCTTGTGACATCTTTCCCCAAAAGGCATTTGGATGCACAGTCTGTGTTCCATGACTTTAGGCAGATGATACAGCTGATCGCTACAGTATTGTTTGAGCAGAACAAGCTGAAGAGAGGCATAGCAAATATACATACCACCTCAGTAATCTGATCTGCAAGGTCTGCCAACCTGAATGTAGGGGACCCGAATAAGATGCCTTAATGCAGGTGTTTTGCCTAGGCAGTATCTGCTTTGGCAAGCCAGGTAGCAACAAAGGCTGGGCACATGGCCGACCCCTGTGGCATCAAACGCAGACTTGGAGATGGATTCCACTAGACGGTGCTTGGGGTCCTGTTGAGAGACTATGCCAGAGTGGTAGAATTTGGGCTTGATAACCTAGATAATGGAGGGTCCACTGCATCAAAGGAACGCAAGGTGACAACGCGATAAATTGAAAAATGAAACAACCTCCATGTGTTCTTCGTCTTTAAGAATGTGGAGCGGCCCCCAGACGCAGGGCAGCGGGGTACTCGGTACCGGGTCTCTCGGTTCTGGGGATGTCACGGTGGCCTGACCCGGTCCGTGGCCCTGCTAAGGGGCGCCCAATTAAAGATGTAGGTGACGGTGTAGGTCGCAGTAAATAACGAGGACACAGGGTTGCAGTCTCTTTACCTTTTTACTGAAGGCTTCGGCATCCGAAATCCAGAGCACTGCTAACAGGGCTGGCTGAGACCGGCCGGTCCGAAGGCACATCCAGAGTTCCCTTTGCAGGTGGAAATCAGTAGCCTACCTACTAGTGCCTGGGTGTTGTAGTACTTCCCCGCTGAGCACCACGGGATAGTCCTCACAACTGTCGTGTATGTTTCTGTTCTTTCTCTCCGTCCCCCAGATGATATGGATAGGACGCACCCGTATGACGGGGTAGGCCTGGAGTTATTTTATAGGGACCCTAGAGACGCCCCTCTCCCACAATTGCCTCCATTGTCTTCATTAGGCAAAAAGGTGGGACAGCCAACCTAGAGTTAACTGCCCTGCCGTAGTTCAAAGTAATGCGTAGAGTCTATTACTTCCTAGGCGTTCCGGCAGCAGGCTACGCGCCTCAGAAGGATGTTGCCGATCTCGGGGCACGACTCCTACTGGTTCTATCGCCTTTGTGCTGTGATCTCGTTTCTCCACAATATACTTCGCTTCGTGTCCTTTCTTAAGATGCCGCCACAATGAGGTGCAGGCACGGCTCCGTAACGATCTGTCCTGTGCTAGGCCACTGTCAGGATCCCACCCCTGACAGGGGCCTCCCTGTGTCTTGCCAAGCAACCTCTTCTCTCACTAGGTGTTACCTGGGCAAAACCCAGTCAGCTTCTCACTAACTTCCTATCCAACCCCCAGTTTTACCAGAGTGTGAGGAGTGGCCTAATACATAGAACCTTTTGCTCCCCCTGGTGGCCAGAGTGTGAAGTGTAATGTGTGACTGTGATACCTGGTCAGGTGAACTCCTTTAGTGCCATCAGACGTACCATCACTCCCCTTAGCGGTGGAGCGACAATACTGCAATGACCAGGACTCTGGGGCGCTGCAAATGTTTGTCAGAATAAACCATCTCCTTGTCCAGTATGTCACTAAGGCTGGGGTCACACTTGCGAGAAACTCGCACCTCAATACCCGGCAGTGCTGCCAGCACTTGGGACTGGAGTGTGCGGCTGCATGTATTTCTATGCAACTGAATGCTCCGGTTCGAGTGCCGAGTGTTGAGGTGCGAGACTCATGCGAGTTTCTCGCAAGTGTGTCCCCGGCCTAATGCTGAGTGATTAGATAAACATTTGACTGTACGTTTGACTCTCCAGAAGGAGAGTCTGTAGGTGAGGGATATGCTTACTGCAGGTTGAGGGATTGTTTCACAGCATAGACCAGGCTGTCAACCATGTCTCTCAGCTTGAGAAGAATTGTGGTCTTATATCTTAAGTGACTGAGCCTCCAGGGAGAGTGATGATGACTCGCAGAGAGGAATGAAAAGCTCACTCCAAACTACTTACACCACTGACACCATCTGCCATGATGGTGCGGAGTAGTTGATGGGTTTGACTCACTGGGTTGTGGTCGTAGTACTAGACATTGGTAGTGATAAATGTTTGGGATACCTTAGCAAAGTCTGCAAAAGACTGAGGTTAATCTCCTTAGCTAGGGTGGTGGGCACGTTCTGGTTGCAAGCTACAGGGAGGTCCAGAGGGCAAGGGTGATGGGATGGAAGTTACAACTGGGTTGGCCTCACAGGAATTTGTGTGCACGATTATCTGTGGGCCAGATATAGTGGGGGAAAAAGAGAAGAAATGGAGTGACTGGGATGGAAGGGATTAATAGAGGCTAGGAGAAGGAGAGCCTTGCTGAGATACCATAGTGTCTGTTCCCAGGGGGAGGCAGCCAACCGGTCCTTGAGTCTTGGTCTGAGGAGTGGTGGATGGATATCCCCAACCACAAAAATTGTGAAATCCACATGGTATCATGCTGAGACTGCATGGCAAGGGGATGTTGCAGAGTGAGAAAATGGTGGTGCCCAGGAAGGAGAAGAGGGGTGTGGACACTACAGAGCAGGAAGAAAGCCGAGACCAGAGCCTGATTGGTTAAGAGAAAGGGGATAATTTGGTCACATCAGAAGCAGGAACAAAACTTGAGCCTTGGTCCCAGCAGAGGCACCAGGTAGCTATGGAAGCTGTGGTGAAGACTGGAGAGATGGGCGGAGCCAAGGAGAACCCAGGAGAAGGATAGAAGTCAGAAAAAAGAACAATGAAGACCACAGAGAGGGAGAAAAAAAAGGATGGACAAACGGGAGGAAGTGAGCCAGGTGGTAGCACAATTCAATCGGTGGTGGGGAGAAGATCTACTCATCTGTCCTGAAGAGGCTTGATCCATTTTATGGTGCGGGCAAGAACCATTCACACTTGTTCTGCCGTCCAGATGAGAGGAGGATATGGCCTGACCCCTGGCAGATTGTGCTCTCAGTCTTTTGGGTTGAGACCACAAAGGGGTCCACCACCTCTTCTCAGGAGGTTTGGTACAGTCAGACCAAGCCATTACACAGCAGGGGCACATTTACAAGATAATCTCTGCACAGAAACATGTTATTTAAACACATCCAATTGTGGGACTTATTATTACAAGAGCTAGTGATTAAAATGAATTTTTGTTTGTGGTGAAAACCCCTTTAATGCCAGCAAGCGGGTGTAAAATTATACTTTTTTTTCTTTTTGTTGTAATGCAAAGGGCTCTCACACGAGCGTATAAATCGGGAGAGTGCAATGTGAGAAAACATCACATTTCCGTAAATGCGCGCATTGCTGACCCCGTCACGTGATCAGGGGTCATCAGTGCGTCAGCATGACAACTAGAGGTCTCCTGAAGAGCTCTATGGTTGTTGATGCCAGATTGCTGTGAGCACCACCCTGTGATCGGCGCTCATGGCAATGCTGTAATTTTGCTACATAGGCGTGATCTGAACATCATCCCTATGTAGCTGAGCTGATCATGCTATACCAGCTTCTAGCCTCCTATGGAGGCTATTGAAGCATGGCAAACGTAAAAAGAAAAAAAAAAAAGTTTGGGAAAAAAAAAATATATAAAAGTTTAACTCACCCCCCTTTCGCCCCATTCAAAATAAAACAAAATAACCTCAAACATGCACATATTTGGTATCGCCGCATTCAGAATCATCCGATCTATCAATTAAAAAAAAAGAATTAACCTGATCGCTAAACGGCGTAGCGAGAAAAAAAAAATCAAAACGCCAGAATTGTTTTTTTTTGTTGCCGCAACATTGCATTAAAATGCAATAACGGGCGATCAAAAGAACATATCTGCACCAAAATGGTACCATTAAAAACTTCAGCTCGGCTCGCAAAAAATAAACCCTCATCAAACCCCAGATCACAAAAAAATGGAGACGCTATGGGTAACGGAAAATTGCGCAATTTTTTTTTTTTAGCAAAGTTTGGAATTTTTTTTTACCACTTAGATAAAAAAGAACCTAGTCATGTTTGGTGTCTATGAACTCGTAATGACCTGGAGAATCATAATGGCAGGTCAGTTTTAGTTTTTAGTGAACCTAGCAAAAAAGCCAAACAAAAAACCAGTGTGGGATTTCACTTTTTTTTGCAATTTCACCGCACTTGGAATTTATCTCCCGTTTTCTAGTACATGACATGGTAAAAACAATGGTGTCATTCAAAAGTACAACTCGTCCCGCAAAAAATAAGACCTCACATGGCCATATTGACGGAAAAATATAAAAGTTATGGCTCTGGGAAGAAGGGGAGCGAAAAATGAAAACACAAAACCGAAAAAAGCTGGGGTCATTAAGGGGTTAAAGGGGTTGTCCACTACTTGGACAACCCCTTCTTAAACTAAATGTTCGACCCGATAAAATAGTAAAGCCTATACTCGCCTCCCGTGCCAGCTCCGTTCCAGTGGTGTCGGCACTCGCGGTTGCGGGGCTGTGATGCGGTGGAATGACACGTGATACCTGTCGCCCAATCAGTGCTGCTGTCACTGTCTCCGCCTTCGGACAAACTGAACATGAAGAGGAAGTCCGGGATGAGCTGCAGCCTTGGCTTTTTCTTCATGTTCAGTTTGTCCGCTGATTGGGCGCTGGTGTCACATGTTACAACACTACATCACAGCGATGGCGAGAGAGAGTGCCAACACGAGAGGTGAGTATAGGCTATTAGTTTATCAGGGCCGAACACTTAGTTTAAGAAAGGGTTGTCCTAGTAGTGGACAACCCCTTTAAATTACATAGACAATTACAGCATGTAAAAGATTGCTAAAAACACATGTTATATGGATGCTAGTTGAGAAAACTCATTGTTTCTCGCATGTCTCGCTAGTCCTCAGTGGCGTAACTAGAGTCTGATGTGCTAAGATGAAAGATTTGGATAGGGTTCCGCCCCCCCCCCCCATCCTAAACAAATTTATATATACACACACATCCCTCATCCTGATATACAGCTCTAACAAAAATTAAGAGACCACATCATAACCCTGTCATGGGCAGCCCAATCTCCAGACCTGAACCCCATTGAACACCTCTAGAATGTAATCAAGAGGATGTTGGATAGTCACCAGCCATCAAACAAAGAACTGCTTACATTTTTGCCCCAGGAACAGTGTGAAAGACTGGTGGAAAGCATGCCAAGACGCATGAAAGCTGTGATTAAAAATCATGGTTATTCCACAAAATACTGATTTCTGAACTCTTCCTGAGTTAAAACATTAGTATTGTTGTTTCTAAATGATTATGAACTTGTTTTACATTATTTGAGGTCTGAAAGCACTGGGGTTTATTTTTACATTTTGACCATTTTTCTTTTTCAGAAAAAAAAATACAAAATGTATTGCTTGGAAATTCAGAGACATGTTGTCAGAAGTTTATAGAATAAAAGAACAATTTACATTTTACTCAAAAATATATCTATAAAGAGAAAAATCAGACAAACTGAACATTTTGCAGTGGTCTTCATTTTTGCCAGAGCTGTATATACATCTCCCATTCTGGTATATGTCCTTAATCATATGCCCTATCCTGGTATATATAACCCCTGTTTTGCCTGTTCTGTTCTCTTAATATATAGAAAAAAATAAACCATTATATTCACCAGGGGCATATATAGAAGTCATGGTGCTCCATAGCAGATGTATAATGCACCCGGATAGTCCTCCATATAATATACTGCACAGCCCATAGTCATCCATGTAGTATAATGCACAGCCCAGTCATCCATATAGTATAATGCACAGCCCATAGTTATCCATAAAGTATAATGCACCCCCATAGTCATCCATAAAGTATAATGCACAGCCCATAGTCATCCATATAGTATAATGCACTGCAGCCCATAGTCATCCATGTACTAGTATAGCCACTGATTTTAAATAAACACTCACCTTCCCTTTGTTCCCCCACCACGCAGCATCCTCTTGTGAAGCCAGCAGCTGACTTGAGAGTGCGACGGGAGTGTACGACATCACTGCCACGTGCCCTGTCACATGCATGCCGTCAGCTGCTGGCCTGATTGGCTGGCCGTGTGCCTTGTCACGCACAGACCTGATGTGTCTGTGCACCGCAATACACCTAAACTGGATGTGAGTCAGAGGACACACATCCAGTTGAAGTTTCTGTTGGCATCAGCAGGCCCCTGACCCGCCGGGCCTGGTCGCAGTGGAAACCGTGGTTGTCACACCACTGCTTGTCCTACTTTTCTGGATCAACCTCAGACCGATTTTGTATACACTAGTGTGACTCTAGCCCTAGTTTCCGCCTCCTGGTGGCAGAAGCTTACACCCCTGGTTCCTGGCTCTCCCAAAGAAGCGCCCGAGAAATTCCCTATAATAACTATTGCTGAAAATATGCACTAGAAAATCTGCCACAGAAATACTGTACACACTCTGCACATTTTTAAGTCCCATTACATTGCACTATACTTTGCTGCAGATTCCACAGAGGAAATTCACCAAAAATGGAAAAGGCTGAAAAGTTCTTAGTAGGCTTCTCCAGTGACAAGTTCCCATGCAGAAGTGAAAGAAAGTACATGTATTCTACTTCTTCACTTTGTGTAAAACAAAAGAAATGACAACTTGAGAACAAACAAAAGCTTTATTAAACATGCATGCTCAAGGGTTAAAGTGACAGTCGCACATTAGATCTGTACTTGGTGACAACATGTTCACACAACAAATATTACAGTACTTCTCAGTCTTACAATGGGAGGGCTTCGGGGATTTATAGAGTCCATGTTGGAGACATCCATCTGTTTCATTCTCTACAGTACAATCATCTGGATAAAAAGGAGGGTGTAAAATAAAGATTGCGTTTTCTTCCTTTTGCGGTACAGCAGAGACAGGAATGTTTCTCACTTAAGGATAGAGGCTGGCCTCCTTTCATGAAACCTTGTTCTTCTTGCGCAGTTTGATTTAAAAAAAAAACAAACAAACGTTTTACTCTACGTCGAATCTCCGCCGCCGCAGTCTGGCATCGATAGCATGGCGGCCAAACCGTGAGCTCTTAGCAGAATGTATTGTCTACGGTGGCAGAGCTGCTGAGCTCACTAGTTGGCTGTCGGTGATGTCAGAATAGTGGCCAGTGCCAGACACCGGAAGCAGAGACTCACTGATGGACCTGGGGATGGTGAGTTAAGGAACAGTTCTATATATACACACAAACACACAGCAAACTGCACCTGGGGAGCAAGATTTCTTGAAAAGGGACAACCTTTAAAACAAACATGACAGATGTCTCTTGCTCAATGATTTTACTGCGTAAAATACTCAAGGTGCCTAAAGTGTAGACAGAAGCAAGGAGCATAAATCTATATTTGGGATCTCACGCTGGATGGGTTTGTTAAGTGAAATGCTGACTCCCCTTCGGATTTAACATAGAAATTAAACGTTCTCCCCATGTATTTGAAATAGATGAGCGGTCAACCTGCCGACCTTAATCTCTTATGTCTAAAGGTGATCTTTCCCGATGACACTTCTTTTAGGCAGCGTTAACATGACTGTTTTACTATTCCACTTTATCATTTACAACAGACAAATGGAATTAGGATACTGTGCCCTCCAGTTTCATATAGAAGCACATCGGCCCCATTGATCTATATGGGAGCTGTCTAGTTTCTATTTGAGAAGGGGTTTTGTTTTGTTTTTAGGAAAAAAAAAGTCCTACATGCAGAACTTTTTCTTACCTACGAAAAATAAATGGAAATAGACCCCATGTAAGCCCCCCTGCTTCTGATTGAAACAGAACTGGCATCCTGTGCATTCCCATTTGTCCCTACATGGAACAGTAAAACGGACAGGCGAACATAGCCTAAATTAGGACGCCTGTACCAGGCAGGGGAGTGCAGCAGGGCACAAGTCAGCTAAACACTAACTACTGGCTGACTGTTCAAAAACGCCAGTCTCTAAGTTCTGAGCAATACGGAAGATGTGATCCCTTCCAGCCCCTCGTAAGAGCAAAGCCTTGGTGCGGTTAAGCCCACTGGTGCAGAGACAGTATAGCGTATGAGGGAGCAATTGGGCAGTGTAAGCAAGCAGCCGACAAGTGAGCAAAATGTTCATTCATCAGGTGATTGGATTGTGCATGCTGGCAGGCTAACCATTGTTTTCGGCAGCACATTGCTGCACCCTGCATGAGGGCAGGGAAATCTTATTCACGATCGTTCTTCCCCATACAGTTGTTTTACACACTCGCTCATTTAGTGGACATCGGCCTTTATTGGGCATATTTATGTATTACAGCCGCATTCTTTTGCACAATTCCAGTTTCTACTATAAGATACGAGACTTTTTTTTTCTGGATGATGCAAATAAATGGATCAAACAAGGTTTAAAAATCCAAATAACAGAATTCTTCCAGCTAAAGACAATCTTTGGTCCCTGGGAAGTACATGTTGCTTGTTTTGCACTTGTACTATTAGCTGACCATTAATCTATGGAAGAGATGGGGGGAGGTAGTGGATTTTCTGTATTGATCTGGACACAACTGTAGTTTGTTTCTATAATAAATAAGCTTAATACTGTATACAGAAAAAAATACAAACTATCTGAAAACCTAGCCCTAATCTCTCCAGCAGATAATGTTTACAGGACACAGGTTCATGTGGGGGTCTCATAAACAGAAGTATGATAACGAATGCAGTAAACGAATGAGAGCCTTAATGGTAATGAAGGCATCCATTTGGGAAATCGGAATAAAGTGCTGAAGGGTCCCCGTTACTTGCTGCATCGAGTCTTGTAAACAACCTGAATTCTGAAGCAACGTCACCTCACATTCAGTATCACAGTCTGAATTAAAAAAAAAAATATATAGAAATCTCTGGTCATAACTTTCCCCACTGATCGGAGTCTGGAAATTGGTCCACTTCCCCCACCTCAGTGCTGCACTCCTCTCCGAGCGCAAAGGACAATTTATACCTGAGCCGCACTTTATCCTGCAGGAAAAAGAAATACAAAATGTGCATATAAAATGCCTATCTGACCAGAAGGTTCTCCAAGCAGAGGAGTTATATGAATGCAATATTCAAAGTGTAACAGGAATCTGTCAGCAGAAAATGACTGTTCAAACCAAGCACAGACTCCTGGTGCATCCTAGGCATTACCATACCGAACCATAACAGGTCAGCAAACCTTCCCAATTACTTATTTCGCACATATTGCAGCCCTTCTCTTCGAGGATTGACAGCTCATATTTTACACCAGGTAGGTGGAAAGTTTCACTTATCTGTCTGGCCATGGTAAGGGTGCACCAAGTGCCTGTGCCTAATTTGAATAGTAATTTTGCGCTGACAGATTCTCTTTAGGGTACAAGTCTGCAGTCACGATGTGAATTCTCATATCACAGTCACTGCACGCTGTGAAAATTCTCCAGCGCAGGGAGTGAGCCGTCATGTGACGGTAATTGTGCTATTTGCATACTCCCAGCCACATTCGGACTAGACTTGTCCGGAATCGCTGGATACATTTGCCTTGAGCGAGGTTGTGCCCATCTAGTCGGCTTGTGATCGCATGTATGAAAATTACATACACATCTGCCACCAGCACGGGAGAATTATCACAGTGCACGTGATGTGAGGATTCACGAGTTTGCGGTCACAGAGTGACTACAGACTGGCAACCCCTTTAACAATAGGTCATCGATATCAAAGTAGGGGACAACCCTTTTGGATAGGTCACATATCAGATTGGTGTGGTCTCCGGAACCTTACCAAACAGTTACCAGCAATTTTGGAGGCTGGATGTAATCGGAGAGCAGAACAGCACAGCTCCATACACTGCCAACATCCGCAGCGCGTCCCGCTTACCTTCAGAGGATTGGCCAGTAACATGACTTGTGTAATTGATGCTGGGGGTAAGATGGGATTGAATGCTGCCAGGTCTGTCCCAGATGCAGGCTGCAGCTTCACCTTCATTGTCTACATTTAAAGTGACAGTTACAATCATTTTCAGAAGTGTCTATAACATTAATTATACCCCAACTTTCCCTATATCTATTTTTTTAGTCATTAATTTATTTTTTAAGATGAGACACTCCCTGCATAGTGCTAGTATATATCATCAAAGTCCAAATAGCAGAAGGAAGAAATCTCCCTTAGTAAAACTCTGATTCACCCGTATGTGTTCCGACCTGTTATTTCTCGTGAATATAAAGCATTAGAACGTAGGTACATAAGTACATTGTGGTACAGACATTGTTTACTCACCTTCGGAACGGCGGCCTGAAAAAGAATTTTTTGGATTGGCAAGGGAGCCGTATTAATCATAGAGATGATTACCACCAGGACATCGGGACGATCAGGTGGACAATCCTTAGCAAAGTGCAGCAATATACGAAAGCCATTCTTATCGTAAGCCGTCAGAGGGAGAAGGGAACCTGGAGCACAATTATATCAGCTAGCTTTCCTCCATTTCAAAGTTTTCAGTAAGACAATTAGAATAACCTCATATAACTGCATAAATCAATAATGGATTACAAAATAGACATAGAATCAAATAGAATATCTACAAATTACATTGTTCTCAATAATATCGCCTGAACATCACAAAGATTAAGGCTTGGGTTACACTGCAACGTTTTCTAGTATTACGGATTTATTTTAACTTATGTGGCAGCTGCAGTGCACACTACTCTACACAACTCAATGTGCTGCAGCAGTCGCTAAATCGTTCATCAGCAGCGCTACAAAAAGGCACAGTGTAGACGAGGCCTTACGCGGTTAACAAGAGCTAAAATTGTAGCCCACTCACTTCTATGCAATTCTAATGTGCAGCAGGCATAATATCCCCTACTCGGTGCACCCCTAAAGAACTGATAATCCTTTGTTAAGGAGGACCTTTCACCAAATTTTTCACATTGATCTGGACACACAATGGTTGCAGAGGAGAAAAAAAAACTTTTTTTTTTCTTTTTTTGCCTCTGGATTGCGGTGATACTAGCAATCAAAGTATTTAGTAGCTTGTGAGTTAATTTTCATTAAGGGGTATCCGCATCTTCAAGATCCTATCCCAATATGTAGTAGATAATAATAATAATAATGATAATATTAGCAAATACCTCCAATTAGAAATGAAGAATTGTTCGTATGATTCGCTATGTCACTTACCCCATGTGGAGGGCATTGCAGTAGCTTAGGTATCTATGGTTACAACCACTAACAGCTAACTATCACTATATGAGTCGTTGTAACCATGGATACCTAAGCTACTGCAATACCCTGCACATGGGGTAAGAGACATAGCGAATCAGAAGAACTATCCTACATTTCTAATTAGAGGCATTTTCTAATATTATTACACCCACAACATATTAGAATAGGATATTGGAGATGGGAATGCCCTTTAATTCCAAATGTTTTTTATTGGGGGCATGTGCATCTTCCCCTTGTATGGAATTGACCAATCATAGTAAGGCAGCAACAATCAAGGGAAAGAAGAACACCCCCCCACCATAGCTTAGTCCAGGCTACTCCTGTGTGAGGTATATAATAACAGACAGCTTGATCTCACTGCAGAGCCATTACAAGTCGCTGTGAGCACAGTAGACATAAGTGATTACTGATCTCTCATCTTCTGGTAGTCAATGGGAGGAGAGGGTCAGCACAGCACAGCTGAATTTACTTGTTTCACATTACAAACCCTTGTATTATCTCTCATCCTCTCATAGCACTGCACCTCCTCTGCTGTACTGCCCATTCTGTCCACACTGTCCAGAGATTAGGGCTTAAAAGGCATCAATAATGACATATGTATGTTGTGCTTGTACTCATTCCGCAGTGAGATCAGGGCTGTCAGTCATATCTCATACAGGAGTAGCCTGTTCTAAGCTATGGCGGGGGCGTGTGCTTCTTGCTCTTCTTTGCTGTTGTCAGGTTACAACTGGTCAATGTCATACAGGGGGGATACGTACATGCCCCCCAGTGAAAACTCTCTGCTAACTAACACAAACTCATTAGCAATCAAAAACTTTGATTACTAATATATCTATATAAAAGTGAGGCAATTTTTGTTTTTCTAAAAAAAACACATTTTATTTTGCTCTGTGGCCACTATTCCATCATGTGTCCAATTCAATATGAATAATTTGGTGAAATGTCCTGTTTAAAAGGGTTTTGCTATAATAGAAAATCATACACCAATCAGAGGTAACAGTCACAAGGTCTCACTGCAAGTCTAAGAGAGTCTCATTCTTGCTCGCATAGACTTGTATTGAGTAATGACTTCCAGATCGTCTAGCAAACACTGGAGCGAACCCGGCAGGTACAGAAGACTGATCGGAGTGGCGCCGATAAAAGAAGAGATAGACAACTTACTGGGTCTTATGGATTCCAAGGGTACAGTCACATTTGTAAGGGATATGTAGGAGGCTTTCTGAGGACTTTCCTGATGATGTGGTAAGAAGAGTGGGCTACTAGGGGCAACAGGCAAGGAGCCAAGCGATGATGCAGAAACCACAGCTCCAAAGGCATTTGCCGGCTGCAGTGCTGCCAGAGTTGTCATTGTGCTGGGAACAGTGGCAGACTTAGCTGACGCTCTAACATGGAAAAACAAAAAGTAGATAAGTTAAGCAATTTGGGTTAAAAAAAAGTCAATTCTAGAACCCTGTATAACAATACATTTTCTTGCCAAACTCACCCTTTTGCTTCCTCCAAAAGTTGCTGTCCAAGCACTTCAAGCTCATGAAGTTTAATGCCTCCTGTAGGAGGGGCAGTCATGGGCACCGTTGTAGGCGCAGTACTAAATACAGTAGTGTAGGTAGCGGCTGAGGAGTAGGAGTTAATAGAACCCATGGGGATTACTGGATGCGCCAATAATGGGGGGACTGTTGAGGTAAGTGGATCCATTGAGGGTCCAGTGAAAAAATCTATTTCTTTGTCCTCCACCTGAAAGACAGTCAGGGCTCATGTTAAGAGAATCTCCAAATACACAATTCACAAGAAGTACTGTAAATTAAAAGAACAACAAGTGTTCAAAGGGCCATACCTTGGAGCTTGGACACAATTCCTTTGCTGTATTTGATGGTGGATCATCAATACCTTAGAAGAAAGGTTAGTAACATTAGACATACGACATGATCCTTTCTTTGCCCATAAAGAAGTAAAATATTATTTGCAGATTTATCTTGCACAATGAGCGTTAAATAATTTATGCCCTATAATAATAGTAATGTCACCATTTCGGGTAGCTGGGGACAACACAAATCATAATACATTACGCCATGACTTCCATTTCCAGCAGTGAGCAGAGTACCTAGATGCAGCAACTCCTCATCTAATAAGTACAGCGAGTTGGTGGCACTGTTCATGTGAGCAAGACTGTCCAAGGACGAGCAATGTCTGGACTGTGCTGGTATCAGTGGAGGTGGAGGAAGGATGGGGATCAGTGCTGATGGTTGCTCTGCTACATCAGAGAGGAGCTTTGGGCCTTCAGGTGGGCTTGTAGGCTCAAATCCTGCCAGATCGATTAGAGTGGGTAAACTCGTGCTTGACTCTGTCACCTCTGATTATCAAATAAAGAGATAAAAGAAATTAGAATCCAATATGAACAGAAGTAAAAAAAAAAAAAAAAAGTCAGACTGCAAGGTAAAATAAAACCAGTAAGATGTTCTAATAAAACTCCAGTAACTCTCCCGCTCTGCTCTTGTTTAAGCTTTAGGTTTTTTTTCTAGATTAGGAAATGGTTAGGGTATTTTTACTGTTGGGGGCTCTAATTCCTAATTACAGGACTGAATCTTCGTGATTAGGTCTCTGCATGACACTATTTTCTTTTATTTCAAATGAAACAACTGAGATAACTGGGTAGAAAGTCAAAATGAGCAATTGTAAGTACACAGTGCTACATAATATGATTGCAATATATTCAGAGGCTAAAAACTTGGAAGGGAGGAGTGCTTCTTTAATTTAGATCAGACACCTATTGTCTTTAAAGTGAACATAGTTCTAAGTTCCAAAATCTTGGTTATACACTGTGTGCAGAATTATTAGGCAATTTGTATTTTGATCACATGATACTTTTTATACATGTTGTCCTACTCCAAGCTGTTCAGGCTTGAGAGCCAACTACCAATTAAGTAAATCAGGTGATGTGCATCTCTGTAATGAGGAGGGGTGTTGTCTAATGACATCAAAACCCTATATAAGGAGTGCTTAATTATTAGGCAACTTCCTTTCCTTTGAAAAAATGGGTCAGAAGAGAGATTTGACTGGCTCTGATAAGTCCAAAATTGTGAGATGTCTTGCAGAGGGATGCAGCAGTCTTGAAATTGCCAAACATTTGATGCGTGATCACCGAACAATCAAGCGTTTCATGGCAAATAGCCAACAGGGTCGCAAGAAGCGTTTTGGGCAAAAAGGCGCAAAACAACTGCCCATGAATTGAGGAAAATCAAGAGTGAAGTTGCCAATATGCGATTTGCCACCAGTTTTGCCATATTTCAGAGCTGCAACGTTACTGGAGTAACAAAAAGCACAAGGTGTGCGATACTCAGGGACATGGCCAAGGTAAGGAAGGCTGAAAAATGACCACCTTAGAACAAGAAACATAAGATAAAACGTCAAGACTGGGCCAAGAAATATGTGACTCTTGATGGGTCAGATGGATGGGCCAGAGGCTGGATCAGTAAAGGGCAGAGAGCTCCACTCCGACTCAGACGCCAGCAAGGTGGAGGTGGGGTACTGGTATGAGCTGGTATCATCAAAGATGAACTTGTGGGACCTTTTCAGGTTGAGGATGGAGTGAAGCTCAACTCCCAGACCTACTGCCAGTTTCTGAAAGACAACTTCTTCAAGCAGTGGTACAGGAAGAAGTCGGTATCGTTCAAGAAAAACATGATTTTCATGCAGGACAATGCTCCATCACATGCCTCCAACTACTCCACAAAGTGGCTGGCCAGTAAAAGTCTCAAAGAGGAGAAAAGTCGTAGTTACTCACCGATAACGGTGTTTCTCAGAGCCCATGACAGCACTACCAGAGAGATGGAGTCCGCCCTTCAGGGACAGGAAACCCTACAGGATAAAAGGGCGGTACCTCTCTCCTGCCTCAGTTTTGTTTACAGAGCATCAGAGGTCCTCCAGGTTAGTGACAACAAGAAATACACATTTTTAGCAAAATACTTATGAAGATTACACCGTGTCTAAATCAAAACACACACTTTGTATAAGGTGCTCACCGCACACGTGATAACGGGGGGAATAAGCAGGTGCTGTCATGGGCTCTGAGAAACACCGTTATCGGTGAGTAACTACGACTTTCTCAGTCGCCCATGACAGCACTACCAGAGAGAATTGCAGAGATTATTGCTTTAGGGCGGGACCACAGCCTGTAAGACCCTTCTTCCGAAGGTTAAGTCCGACGAAGAGGTTAAGTCTAAGCGATAGTGCCTAAAGAAGGTTGAAGGTGTTGACCAGGTGGCCGCTTTACAGATTTTATCTATTGGTACCTCCGACCTTTCGGCCCAGGAGGTCGCCATAGCCCTTGTAGAGTGTGCCTTGAGTCCTTCAGGAACTGCATTTCCCGTGGACGAGTATGCCAAGGCTATCGCATCAGTGACCCAACGAGCTATAGTGCTTTTTGAGGCTTTGAGTCCTTTCCTAGGCCCCTGAAAACAGATAAAAAGACATCCTTCCTTCCTATACTGACGGGAGGACTCTAGGTAGTGTATTAGACACCTTCTTACGTCTAAGGTGTGGAATTTTTCCTCTTTTTGATTTTTTGGATTTGGGCAGAAGGACGGAAGGATTATTTCCTGGGATCTATGGAAATTGGAAGCCATTTTGGGTAGATAAGCAGGATCTGTCCTCAATACTACCCTATCATCCATTATCTGTGTGAAGGGAGGGTTTGCAGATAGAGCCTGAAGGTCACTAATCCTACGGGCAGATGTTAGGGCTGTAAGAAGGGCCATTTTAAGAGATAACACTTTAAGTGGTATCGAATCTATGGGTTCGAATGGGGGTTCTGTCATAGCCGAAAGAACTAAGTTTAAGTCCCAAGATGGAGGGCTTCTGATTTTTATTGGCCTAGAACGTGCCGCGGCTTTAATAAACCTTGCTACCCATGGATTAGTGGCAACACTATGATTGTATAATGCCCCTAAGGCCGCTACTTGCACCTTTAGGGTGCTTACCGAGAGGCCCATATCCAAGCCTTTCTGTAGGAACTCTAATATTTTATTTATTGGAACCTCATCTTGTAGTGTTACGCCTGAGGTGGACAAAAACTTTTTCCAAGTTTTACCATAGATTCTAGTTGTTATTGTCTTCCTACTTTTTAATAGTGTGGACACTACCTTATCTGAGAAGCCCTTTGCCCTTAGCAGTGACCTCTCAAGTTCCACGCTGTCAAGTGTAGATTTGCCGACTGAGGGTGGAACACCGGCCCCTGTGATAAGAGGTCTGGAAGATCCGGGAGGATCCAGGGATCTGTGACCGATAGAATTCTCAGCCAAGAAAACCAAGCTCTTTTGGGCCAGAACGGGGCTATTAGAATGATTCTCGCCCTGTCCTGTCTTATCTTCCGTAGGACTGCCGGTATCAGTATATAAGGGGGAAAGGCATATGTCAGACCGTGAGTCCAGGGAATCGAGAATGCATCCAGAGCTCGGGGGTTCCCTCTGTGGTCTAGGGAACAAAACTGTTTTACCTTCCTGTTCTCTAGACTGGCGAAAAGGTCTATTACTGGTACCCCCCAGATTTTTGTGATCTGATCGAAGACCCTTTGGTTCAGAGCCCATTCCCCCTGTTTCAGCTGGGTACGACTTAGGAAGTCTGCCTTTTTGTTCACTACGCCTCTTATGTGTAATGCCGAGAGGGATAGGAAGTGATGTTCGGCTAAGGTGAAGATCTGGGAGGTAGTATCCATCAGGGCTCGTGATCTGGTTCCCCCCTGGTGGTTCAGGTAGGCCACTACTACTTGATTGTCCGAGAAAACCCGGACATGCTGTCCCCGTAGTTTGGGAAGAAAAACTGACAGAGCGTGGCTTACTGCGCAAAGTTCTTTTTGGTTTGAGGATACCTGGTATTCTCGATCTGTCCAGACCCCCTGAGTAACACTGTTTCCCAGGTGAGCTCCCCACCCTGTGGGACTGGCGTCCGTGGTAACTATTCGATGTGTATCTATCACCCACGGGACTCCCTTCGATAGATTGTTGGAATCTAGCCACCAGTCTAGGGAACGAATAGTGTCTGAACTTAGAGTCATGCGACCTTCCAGGCATCCCTTCAGTGTAAGCTGATTTTTTAGGACATCCCACTGGAGGTCTCTCGTGTGGATCTGAGCCCACTGTACTGCCGGGAGACAGGCAGAAAGGGACCCCAGCAGTGACATCGCTCCCCTTAAGGTCATATGAGGGTTTGAGCGAGCTGCGGACACAATGCTTAGTATTTTTTGTATCTTTAAGTTTGGAAGGCGACATTCCTGTAAACCCGAGTCCAGAGTTAGGCCCAGAAACTCTTGTACCATGGTCGGTTCCAGTTTTGATTTCTGGAGATTTAGGAGCCAACCTAATTCTGTTAGAGTTTTTATTACTCTGCTGCACTGTTGGCGACAACGTTGGGCTGAGTCGCTGACAATCAGGAAGTCGTCTAGGTATGGTATTATAATAACATCTTCCTCCCTTATGTGGGCCATCATTTCTGCCACTACCTTGGTAAAAACACGGGGCGCTACTGAAATGCCAAACGGGAGGGCCTTGTACTGATATTCTCTCACTACTCCCTCCATGACTACTGCCAGTCTGAGGAATTTTTGTGAGTTTTTGTGGATGGGGACGTGATACTACGCGTCGCTGAGATCCAACACTACCATGAAACAACTTGGAAACAGGTTTTTTATTGTGGATCTTATCGATTCCATTTTGAATGTTTGATTCCTTACATAGCTGTTCAATTTCCGGAGATTTATTATTGTGCGGAAAGAACCGTCCGGCTTTGGAATCAGGAACAGTGGGGAAAAGAATCCTCTCCCTCTTTCCAGTAACGGAACTTCTCGGATCACATCCTTGGATATGAGTTTTGAGATTTCTTGTTCCAAGGCCTGTTGTTGTCGTCCTGAAGGTTTCAATGGAGTGACGACATAGTGTTGGGGAGGAAGGGTGGTAAAGTTTAATTGAAGTCCCATTTTTATTAGATTTAGAATCCAAGAACTCGAGGAGATTTTTTCCCAGGCCGGAAGGTATTGAGACAGTCTCCCTCCCACCCTGGGTGAGGTGTCATTTAGGGGTTTTCTTATTTCTAGGGGAGTTGCCAAAGAGGAAGCCCCTGTCTCTATTTCTCCCCTCCTCCCACCTGTTCTGTTCTCTAGGGGGGCGCCTGCGGAAGAATTTTCTGTTCCGAAAGGGCCGCCTGACATATGGAGCAGCCAAGTTAGGGAATCCCTTCTTCTTATCCCCAGCTTTTTGTAAGATGTCATCTAGGGTTTCTCCAAACAGAAATTTCCCCTCACATGGGATTGAGCAAAGTTTTTGTTTTGTTTGTAAATCCCCTGGCCAGTTTTTCAGCCACAGCGTTCTACGCGCTGCATTGGATAGGGCTGCCGATTTTGAAGTTAGCTTAATGGAATCCGCCGAAGAATCAGCCAAGAAGGCTGCCGCTCCTCTAATCATGGGAATTGACTCGATTATTTTTTGCCGGGATACTCCATCCCTTAACTGTTTCTCCAGATTATCTAACCAAATCATCAGAGATCTGGAAGTACATGCGGCCGCTATGGCGGGTCTTAAACATCCCCCTGCTGACTCCCAGGCTCCTTTTAGGAAGGTGTCGGCTCTTTTATCAAGGGGGTCTTTTAGCGTACCCATGTCCTCAAAGGGCAGTGCAAATTTCTTTGACGCCTTAGCGACTGCCACGTCTAGTTTAGGGGCTTTATCCCATGCTATAGAGTCATCTTCCGCAAAAGGATATTTCCTTTTAAGGGAGGGTACAGATGAATTTTTCCTTTCTGGCTTCTCCCACTCCTTTTTAATCAGGGCTTGCACGTTTTCATTAAGTGGAAAAACTCTGCGTTTTTTCTGGCCCAGGCCGCCAAACATAATGTCCTGTACCGTTTTATCAGGACGTGGGTCTAGAACCCCCATTGTAGATCTTACAGTCTTTACGAGGGCATCAACTTCATCTAAGGGGAAGCAATGGCGGCCTCCACTCTCAGTGTCTGAGGAGAAGGAGGAACCTTCCTTGTCTGACACATCCTCATCAGAACTAGAAGGATCAGAATGAGACAGGGGAACAGGTGATCTCTCCTTAACCCCCTCCCCTTTAAGGGATTTAAATGCTGTTTCTACCTCTGATCTAATTACCGAGCGTAATTCAGAGGCAAAACTAGGGGTTTCTTCACAGAGGACTTGACCTATACAGGAACCGCATAGTTTTTTATCCCAGCTCTGTGCTAGGGGTTCTCCACATAAGGGACAGTCTCTATGTTTGGTTTTTTCCGTTTTTTTTCTCGCCTAAAAAACAAACGGAAAAGGGGGACCCTAATTATTTAGTGAACTTTCACGAAGATCACTCACCCATCTTGCGCAGCTACAAGTACCAGTTCTGGAGGAGGCACGGGATCTTGAATGAGACCCGAAGTAGAAGGTGCCGGCTGGCTGGATATATTGGAGGCTTTACTCTGCGGCGTAGAATGGCTCCTGGAACGGGAACTTCGGGTGCCTGCAGAGGTCCTTCCGCCCGACTTGCGCTGGTGGTGACGCTGTTGTTGCTGCACTGGTGGCTGCAAGGGCTGTGCTGACTGGAGCTGCTCATCGCTGTCCGCCATAATGGGACTGTATGCAGCGACGAGCGCTCTCACAGCTGTCTTTTTAAAATGCGCGCCGAACACTCCTCCTCCAGGCTGCGTCTGCAGGGAAGCGCTGGTCCCCAGTGCGCATGCGCGTTCCCCGGGACCCGGAAGTAGACTGCATCTATATCCGGTGCGGCGGCCATCTTGGTGCTCTCACACACCAGGCCACCGCTCCGGAGCAGGCCTCTCTGCAGAGGCACGCCGGGTCCCAAAGCCCCTACCCCAATCTGGGGAGGCAGCGGCGCTTCCCTCCGCCCGCTCTGTAGCCCCATCGGACCCAGAAGCGGCGGCGTCGGACACCGAACCAGCGGTGACAGGGGCCTCCCCGCCGTCATACCCCCACTGGTCGGCTCCGGATCACAGGTACCGATCCTGAGGGTTCGCCTGTCAGGGACAGGAAACAAAACTGAGGCAGGAGAGAGGTACCGCCCTTTTATCCTGTAGGGTTTCCTGTCCCTGAAGGGCGGACTCCATCTCTCTGGTAGTGCTGTCATGGGCGACTGAGAAATAGTGACATGGCCCCCTTGTTCACCTGATCTGAACCCCATAGAGAACCTATGGTCCCTCATAAAATGTGAGATCTACAGGGAGGGAAAACAGTACACCTCTCGGAACAGTGTCTGGGAGGCTGTGGTGGCTGCTGAACGCAATGCTGATCGTAAACAGATCAAGCAACTGACAGAATCTAAGGATGGAAGGCTGCTGAGTGTCATCATAAAGAAAGGTGGTTTTGTTTTTGCATGTCAGAAATGTTTATTTCTAAATTTTGTGCAGTTATATTGGTTTACCTGGTGAAAATAAACAAGTGAGATGGGAATATATTTGTTTTTTATTAAGTTGCCTAATAATTCTGCACAGTAATAGTTACCTGCACAAACAGATATCCTCCTAAGATAGCCAAATCTAAAAAAAACCCACTCCAACTTCCAAAAATATTAAGCTTTGATATTTATGAGTCTTTTGGGTTGATTGAGAACATAGTTGTTGATCATAATAAAAATAATCCTCTAAAATACAACTTGCCTAATAATTCTGCACACAGTGTATGTAAACCAAATGTTAGACACTTAAGAACCACTTAGAAAATAAAGTTAGTCATGAGAGAAAAATAGACATGGTAGTTGCCACAGGAGGAACCCCCTGGCTTCTTCAGAAAGGGTGTGACACAGTTTATAAAAGTTTCTACGCTCACTTTTCCCTACATCAGACACCCATCTCCTTTCACTTATATACTCTTAGGTACCAATATGTTGGAAACCTAAACCTTCCCCCCCAGGGTGAGACCATGCCATGTTTCTCTGTTATAAAGACAGTGTCCTGGGGGGGCGTGGCTATGTAGCAGAGGAGAGAGGACGCACCCTGAGAGAGCTCCTGGAATCCTGAACTTATCCTGCCATTAAGACCCCTTTTTCACAAGTTATACCTGCTGGTATTAGAACTCCTGGACCTTGGGAGGCTTGTGACCTCTGCGGAAGGGTGCTGTGAAGCTCCGGGACGTTGGGTGCCGAGGAGACCTGGAGGGACAGTGGAATCCACGTGTAGTGGCGGCCATTTTCTAAGCGCGCGCCCCGACGGGACAGGAAGCGGTGCCAACCTCCATCGGCAGCGGGGCTCTCCCCTTGGGCTCCGGGAGTCTCCCGACATCTGCGGGTGAGTGCTGTGGAGCTCGGGTGCACCGAGAGTCAGAGGACCTGGGCGGGCGGCGGAGACTGCGTGGGACAGCGACCATTTCTAAAGCACGCGCCCTGACAGGAGGGGAAGCAACGCTACTTGCCATCCTTGCGGTGCTGCTCAGGAGGGGAGCATACATCCTGAGACAATAAACAGACGTGCGGCGTGTGCTCTGGAAAATTGGGCCCCGCCCTCCCCTATTAGATAGACACTCAACCTGCCAGCGCCATTACTTTGGAGGGATTAACCCCCTCCCTGCTGCTGCCCTGTCGAGACTGTGAACCCGCTCTGGTGCATAGAGCCCTGGTGAAGACTTAAAGCTGCTACATTTCAAATTCTTAATATCCCATCTGTCTATCCAGAGTCACTTTAGGTTATAAACTTTGAATTTAACCCTGCTGTGTCCGCGACTGGAACGTGGATTCTCCATAAATACAATTGTAATCATTTTGTGGAACCTTGTTGCCGTTAGCCATGCACCATTCCAAGGGAGCAGGAGCTGCTGACAAATTAAAAAGATACGCCAGGGATGATCCCCCTGATAGTGTACGAACTCTTAGAAACAACCCCTCACAGGCCCAGCGTAAAAACCGCCTCTCTGATAGTACTGAGGAGGGTGACTCTTAAACAGGCATCTGAGCAATTAATGCAGGCTATATCCCCAACTAGATCATCTCTTACTGAAAAAATAGAGGATGTGCATACTGAGGTGGGTAGTCTGCAGCATGATATGCAGGCCATGAGGGGGCGCATTACAGAGGTGGAAACAAGAGTGTCCCATATAGAAGATACCATCACCCCTATGCAGGCTAAACTGACGAAAGTGGCTGGCTCTATAAACACCTGGAAACAAAAGGCAGACGACTTGGAGAACAGACTACATCGAAATAATATCCGAATTATTGGCCTGCCGGAACGTTCGGAGGGTCAACAACCTGAGCAATTTCTGGAAGACTGGCTCAGGGCCTCTCTGGGAGATGAATTTTCCTCAACATTCTCGGTGGAGAGGTTCCACAGGGTCCCTACAAGACCTCTACCCCCTGGAACTCCACCTCGACCTTTTCTGGCGCGTCTCCTTAACTGTAGTGATGGGGATGCTAATCTTCGTTTGGCACGGCAAAAAGGCCCTATCAAATTCAACAATGCTACAATTTTGATTTTTCCAGACTTTTCAATGGAGCTCCAAAAACAGCGGGCACGGTTTATGGAAATCAAGAAGTAACTTAAGAGACAAAAAGGTGATCTACTCTATGCTCTATCCAGCTCGACTCCGAATTGTCCATGAAGGTTCTTCCATATTCTTTACAGACCCAGCGGAAGTAACTGAATGATTACGGTCCCACAAGGTGTCTAATGCAAAAGAATCCCAATATACTCATAATCCAACAAAATCTTTCTTGGCTAATGGCTATACAAGCGGAGCTCTCTATACGGGCGCCGAGTTTATCAACAATACCGGACGCTGGATTCAGTGAGGGTATCCCCTTTTCTATCTGATTGTAGGAATACAGGACTTCACTCCTATACTGTTCGGTTTTTGCTCTGTTTTGTTCTTTATATTAGTTTTGTCTGTTATGTATGTAAAGTCACCGCCAACAGCATTCTTGTACTCTCTGTGATGTCTCTGAACTTTGCCCAAGTAATAATGCACATTATTCTTTCTTTTAAATATAAGTATGGGATCTGAGATTATATGTATGACCTGGAAAATACGGGGTATGGTATTAAAACTCCCCGAGAAGTAATTAAGGTATTTTCACAGATTAAACATTATCATCCTCACGTTATAGCACTGGTGGAGACACACCTGACTAGGGATACAGCCCGATGTGTACAAAAGCCATGGGTACAGTGGTTTATCCACGCATTCCATACTAGCTATTGGATAGGGGTTTCTCTGTTAATACATAGAGATGTCAGATGGGAAGCCAGGGAGGCTCGGAGGGATCCTGAGGGTCGCTTTGTCTTTGTGCATGCATTAATCAACGTGAATATGTGATAGTATGTGTCTATAACCCCCCCGGCTAACACATTGGTTCTTCATATGGCTATGAGTTTCTCCTTAAATTATCCAGATGCAAGTGTTATTTCTATGGGAGATTTTAACTTAGTCATGGATAATCATCTTGATAGACTGAGATTGGACGACGCGATATCTAGGAAACCGCTGTCTCACGCTCCGTCCCAACTGGCTATTTATGGGAGGTAGCGGATGGTTGGATTTATGGAGAATACATCACCCTGAGACTAGGGGATTACTTGCCACTCATCCACTAGGCGATCTCTATCTTGTATAGACTATATATTTGCATCCAATGGGTTAGCATTGTGGGTGGACAGTGTTGAGCATGGCAATAGGGGGATCTCGGACCATAGTCCAGTTATCCTTAAACTTAAATATGGGAAATCAAATAATGGCATGTTCTGGAAATTGAACCTATTCTGGCTGAAACTAATAGATTCTAATGATAGGACGGTTGATCAGTTGAATTGTTTCACCTCAGCTCACCCAGAACCCCAGAATACCAGTCTATTTTGGTACACCCTAAAGGCATAATTAAGGGGGTGCTTGTCTTATACAATTTCTTATATCAAGAGGGTGACCGCGAGAGAGGATGATGAGATAGAACAACGGTTGAAAGACTGACTCGGAGGCCGCATATATCTAATCAAACTAATGGTAATAGGGTTGAGTGGCTAGCTTCTCAAAGGTTATATACTCAGCATGCAGATACTAAGTCTAAACGCATATTATTCTTTACTCGTCAATCCTATTTTGAACTGTGAAATCAAGCAAGTAAATTCTTGGCTTTCTTAGTGCGTCAACATAATACTTCTAACACAATATTGCAGATTCGTGCATCGGATGGCTCATTAGTATCTTCAACGGATGAAATACTCTATTGTTTTTATGATTACTATAAGTCGTTATATAAATCTAGTTGCGGCCTTGATATTTTGGAATGTTTAGATTATCTATCAGATGTAACATTTCCCACATTGAGTTCAGCCCAACGGGCCTTTATGGATGCTGAGTTTACCCTGGAGGAGATAGAACACGCTATAACGGACATGGCTTCTGGGAAGGCCCCTGGACCAGATGGGTTTCCCATTGAGCTATATAGGAAATATAGAGATAGGCTGGCACCACTCCTATTGAAAGTGTTTCGGGGGGTTGGGAGGGAGGACTTATGCCTGAAACATTTTATGAGGCAAACATTATTATGCTCAGCAAAGAGGGGAAGGACCCTTTGGAATGTGGATCTAATAGCCCCAAATCACTAGTAAATGTAGATTATAAAATTTTCACTAAAATCTTGGCAACTAGACTGAACACGATCATATTAGATCTTATACACCCAGACCAAACTGGCTTTATGCCTGGTAAAAGTACTTCTATCAATATTAGGTGGGTTCAGTCAGTGATTCAATATAACTCTCTGGTATCAGATAATAACTGGGCACTAGCATCGCTCGACGAGGCCAAGGCTTTTGACTCCCTTGAGTGGTCCTTTCTATCTGCATGTTTGCAAAAATATGGATTTGGGGACAAATTCTTAAGATGGATTGGTACACTGTATATGAAACCTAAGGCACGTATAATTGTAAATAATTCCATTTCTGAGCCCTTTTCATTACACAGGGGAACTCGTCAGGGGTGTCCTCTGTCCCCGGCTCTTTTTGCCCTGGCGACAGAGGCATTGGCAATACGCATAAGGTCTTCCACTGACAATATGGGAATAGATATAGATGTAGCGGGTCGTGTAGACACCATTGGCCTTTATGCTGATGACATGGTGATATTTATGGATAAAGCGGAGGAAACACTACCACAAGTAATAGTCACTATAGATAAATGTAGTAAATTCTCCGGCCTATATATAAACTGGGACAAATCTACTCTGTTCCCTCTTTCTCACACCCCAATGCCCCATCTTAAAACTCTCTCGTTGCTGCCTATTGTCTCTAATTTCAAATATCTAGGCATCCACATGTCTCAACATAGGCAATTTGATTTACAACTTAATATCTACCCATTACTAGATTTGGTCAAATCTAAATTTGTAACCTGGAATAAACTCCCGCTCTCTGTTGCTGGTCGTATTAATCTAATTAAAATGATATTGCTCCCCAAACTCAGCTACTGCTTTCAACACAGTGCTGTGCCAATACCTAAATCCTTCTAAACCTCCAAATTACGTCCTTTATAATGGGGGAAAGCTAGGCCTAAACTCAAGCTATCTGCTCTACAAAGACCAAAGCAGGGGGGTGGAGCGGCTCTACCAGATTTTTATTTATATTACTTGGCTGGGCAGGCTCAGGCAATAAATAAATGGATGCCCAATAATTCTCTGAGAGCCATCTGCTCCATTCTGCCCGGATTGATTGCCCACTAGGTTTTTTGGAGTGGGAGAAAGTTAGTGTTCCTCGTCTGTTGCCCTTGCTCCGGCTGGCACGATCAATATGGAGGCAAATTAAAAAGTCTTTAGATTTGTAGATACTGTAGCTGAAATGCCCTTGTGGAACAATAATTATTTTTCAGTACTATTGAACCACCCGTCCACTGACGTTTGGATCTCGCATGGTGTCCTCTCGGTAGGCGATCTACATAACCAGGGGACCTTTATGTCTTTTGAACAATTACAGAACAAATATGATATCCCGAGATCTCAATTCTTTCGTTATTTACAGCTAAGATCAGCCTTTCAATCACACATGAGGAATATGGATACAGGTCGAGCTATTTCATCTCTACCTTCAATAGGAATCCTCAATTCGCAAGGTCCTCAAGGCCTTATCTCCTCTTTATATACCTATCTGCTGTCTGTGGGAGTTGGGTCTACTATACAGTCCATTAAGGGGAAATGGGAGGGACTTCTTCCTGATGTACTAGGAGAAGAATGGGAAGATATCCTAGAATCTCCAACTAAGGTCTCCCCATCAATCAATAATAGGATGACCCAGTTGTATATAATATATCAATCCTATTTGACACCGACGCGACTTTTTAAAATGGGTCGTCTCCACTCGCCAGAATGTTTGCGATGTCACTCATTAGATGCAGATTTTATCCATATGATATGGCAATACAAAATGTATTTAAGGCATCCATTCTGATGTCAGTTTTTGAACACTTGATTTGGGATCCAAATAGCTTAATTTACCTAAGAAACTGCTCTGTAGCAACGAAATCTAGACAAAAAGTTCCTCATATATTAAGTTAATGGGCTCGATTCCTGATGATTGCACGCGCATTCTGCCAGGTATTCCAGATATTGGTAGGCATAATGTCAACCACTCAGTTCACCTCTCGTTGCAGAAGTGAGCATAGCCGGAATACTACCTTTTAGCAAGCTTCGTGATAAAATGCCACTGACCGTTATTGTTTGTGGATTCTGGAAGGTCCAATTCGCCATTCATTTCTTGACCTTCTACAACAACCTTGTACATATTGATGGCACGAGACACATTGTCACTGGCTTGGAGAATGTCCCCTGAATTACAAAAATTAAAAAAATCAGTGTAACAGACGACCAAAACTGGGTGTTACTACTGCCCTTGTCATAAGACTGGGCAAGGCTCTCAGACACACTGACAATGCCTAGTCGGTGCTGGCCGTATCAGAGGTTGTAAAGGACCAACTTATGGACAAGGGACAATGGTAACACCGAGTGGTAAATTTGTTCATACATTTCCAGGAAGAATAATTAAAGGAACTGCACAGAGATGCTCTGGAATTAATATGTTATTTTAAAGAATTTACTAGAATAAAAATATCAGCAGAGCTGCAGATCCTTTAACCCCTTCACGACACATAACGTAAACGTACGTCATATGTCACGTCCCTGCCTTTGATGCGGGCTCGCAAGCCAAACCCGCATCTTTTCTGGCAGATGATGGCTGCCAGCCACAATATGCGTTTAACAGCCAAGGGTGGAGTGGAGCTCTGCTTGCGGCTGTTAACCTGTTAAATGTTCTGACGGCGGCATTTATAACACACTGACGGGGGTAGGAGGAGCGTGTAACGTGATTGCTGGGCGCCGATAGGTTGCCATGACAGCCAGGGGTCTGCTGAATACCACTGTGCCTGTCACTACGATTCTCCTGTGAAAGCCAGCGTTTATCTGGTGATCATAGGAGATCATGATTGCAGTTGTACCTAGCAGTGCTGATGCATTTTTATGTATAGCACAGTTTGCAGTCCCCTAAGGGGACTATTAAATACAGTATAAAGTGAAAAGAAAATGTGTTAAAAAAATAAAAGTTCAAATCACATCCCTTTTGACCCATTAAAAATAAATAAAGCAATTAAAAAAAAATACACATAAAATGACGACATGAGCTATTTTTTTTTTTTACAAATTTGTTTTCACTTCTTAAATTAAAAAAATAGCTATACATGTGTGGTATTTGTTGTACCCAAATAGGGCTTGAGTAGAGCACCAGTCACACAGGTACGTGTGGTGCAAGTTGTCTGGCTAACAGCCTATTGATGACGCCCATAAAATTAGCAGGTGGGCTGCCTAGCACTATATATATGCACCCCTCAGAGACAGACGCTCCAGTGCATCAAGCCAACAAAAAGGGGCCTAGCTGCATCCTACAAAAAAATGATAAAAAGTGCAATAAAGATGAAAAAATTAATGCATATGATAAATACATTAAATGAGGTATTGGTTTAATGCTGGAAGCAAACCCCCTCTGTAGTTAACTGAAAACTACAGGCAGAGTGGTGGGCTTGGCCGGGTGGGCGCTCCTTCCCCTTACCCCCTCGTTTTTTATAAAAAAAAAAAAAAAAATGAGGTATTGGTTAATATTTTTGGCCAAAATAGATAAGCTCGCAACCCAACGTCAAGGGTCCTCACACTTGCGAGTCCTACCACTAGTTTCAAAAACAGATAACATAGAAAAAGTCACCCCTTTTGACCGATTAAAAATAAAGCAATTAAAAAAAAAAAAAAAAATGGCGACATGAGCAACAGTGGAATTGCACAGTTTTTTTTTGCAATTTCAATGCAGTTGACTTTTTTTTCCCAGTACACTATATGGTACAATCAATGGTGTCATTAAAAAATACAACTCGTCCTGCAAAAAACAAGCCCTTATACAGCTAGGTGGATGGAAAAATAAAAAAAAGTTATGGCTCTTGGAAGAAGAGGAGAAAAAAACAAAAAATAATAAAAAAAAACCCACAGAAAATAGCCAAGTTATGAACACATAAGACATATAGGCAATGCACAGAATCGAGTCTCCTACCGAGGCTGCTATCATTATCCTCAGTCTCGCTGGCCATTTTGAACAAGGTGAGCCTCTTGCTCTCGCATCTCTCAAATAGCTCCTACAAGCAATAGAGACTTGTATTAGACACAACTGTGGAAGCAATAACCAGGCAGGAGACAGACGGTAGGAATAACCGGATGGCTGGGCAGCCGGGACGCGCGCCATTGTACGCCAGGAAAGAGGGCCCGGGCCATAATCACTCGCTCACCCCCATCATGGGGCCAGGAGCCCCTGCGATTCTTGTAACACCATGTTAATGTGCTGTGGCCACAAGTCATTTAGGAAAATTGCAGCAAAAATAGAGCGGTTCTGAGACACTTACAAAAATTACAGCAGAAACATTATGCGCTTTTTTTGAGATTTTAGAAAACGCATAAAAGTTAGGTTAAAGTTGCTTGAATCCACAGACTTTGGAAAAAAACAGCTCTCCCTTGACAGATACTGTAATGAGAGAAAGGAAACGGGCGGTACGATTTCAATGGGAGTCTGTCGTCCTAAACGGACAGCATAAACTAAGCACATAGCCTTGTGGGGAGACATCTCGTGTAAAAAATCCCTCCTTTACTGTTCTAATTGCTGCCTCCGTTCTGAAGTTTAACCCAATATGCTCATTAGATTGCTTGGCGCACCCTTGACCAGCCCAAGAGGCTCAGGGCACCGTTCCGCCCAATGCTTTTGTATTCCCTCCATGTCACCCACAGATCTCACTTCAATGGACTCTGAAAAGCCAGTATTGTCAATCACCAGCGATGGAGGTGGGGCATGCAAAACCATTGGGGGGAATCTTGTGACCACTGGGCTCTTAATTAGCACTAGAAATAAGCCTCAGTTTCATTAGATCACTAAAGGTGGGATTTTTATAGGGACTATATCACTTACAGAGCTATGTGCTTAGTTTATACAGTCGGTTTGGGCTGTCGACTACCTATAAATCGCCCATATTTTTCTTCTCCCATCTTACAAGTCATCACAAGAGATGCCAAAAAACCCATTACGTCAGGATGAGTTTGATTTGGTAACATGAAAATGTTTGCACAAAATGTGACAATCGCGTCTTCTATTCTTCACTGCTGCTGTAGTATCACGTACCTTCATAAGCTCCTTGTCCGCCTCCGAAGAGTCTTCTTTGCTGTAATGTGTCAGCATTTCCTGCAGCAGCTTCACATTGTTATTCACTTCCTCCAGCGTGTGCACTCTCTTACTCACCCTCTGCATTCTCACCTCATCCTGAGGATTACAGGAGCAGAAGGGAAAAACAAACACATCAGACAGAAAAATGCAAAAATGAAAAGTGGAATCCCAGCCACATCGCAAAGTAGACGTATCAGATCCAAAACTCCATATGTGGATGGCTGGATGTAAGAGATGGGATCACGATAAGCTAAGCAAAAAAGGCTGGTCCCCGGAGGAAGTATAATGGCCTGGGCTGGAAGAATTCTGACCCCCTGACGAAGGATTCTCAATCCGAAACGCGCTTCAGGGTGTGCGCATTGGTTGGACCTGGTGGCACCCGCAAGGTACAGGAACTCCTATTTATTCCCTTCCTTCTTTGCACATTGTTGCTTCATACAGGTTTTTGTTGCCTGATGTACTTGGTCACGTTGAAGCTAACATATACGATATTCTAGTTAACCCCCAGATTTTTGGGGTCACTTGCGGAGGTTTTTTCAAATATATTTAGTTTCACAGGAGACCTGTATATCATCTATATCCTTTCATGGTGCCCCTTATGCCTATCTAGGTTTTTATATATTAGTGATTTTATGTATGTTTGCTAGTATTTTTTCTGTCCTGAAACATGTGCACACAATGTATATTGTAACTGCTGCAAATAAAGTACAATTTTAAATTTATATCCTTGCTAGTAATTTCTTTGAAGTGGTCCATAGTTCTGGTGGTTGGTCTTGCAAAACAATGTTTGGGAATGATTTGAGAAGACTGTGTTGGCTCCAAAATTTTCAATTAAGCATCAATGGGATGAGCTAAACAAAATCCGATCTATAGAAGCTGCACTTCACAACTTACAGGACTTAAAGGATCTGCACAAGAGTCTTGGTGCCAACACCTTCAGAGATCTTCTGAAGTTCCTTGATAGGTCAGAGCTGATTTGCAACAAGGGGTCCATACAATATTAGGCAGGTGGTTGTAATGGTATAGTTGATCTGTTCATCAACAATTCAACTTTTGTGCTCTCCAATATTCCAGATAGATAAGATTATATTGGGTTTGGGATTTATAGGTTTTTATACCATAGAGAATGCTTTAATAATTAGTGGTCCTAAGTTGTTAAAGAATCAAAACTAATCAGTTCTCTCTTCTAAAATCTACTTTCTAATATCCTATAGTAAAAACGTATTTGCAATATTTCTGTCTCAAGGTGAACGGAAACATTTGTACTAACCTATAATGTGTCTTGGTCCATAATGAAAACCTCTATAAATACCGTAAGTTTTAATTTTGGAAGAAGAAAAATAGTGCACAAAATTAGGGGTACAGAAGAAACGTGACCGAGGACCACGATGGCTGTGAGAACAGAGTCTACGAATATCATGGCTGTGCATCCAAGTACAGTTTCAGGTCTGGTTTCCACACAAAAACTTTCTATTCCCTGACAGCAAGATGAGATTCTATTAATAGAAAATGGTATAATATTTTATAATTCAGCTACCAAACTTGTTAATACTAATCCTATACTGCATCAAAAAAACATTTACAATAAAAGTTTTTTTTTACTGATATATATACTAGATGGTGGCCCGATTCTAACGCATCGGGTATTCTAGAATATGTATGTAGTTTATTTATGAAGTTTTCAGAATAATGCAATTTATACAAAGGATTCGGCCGTCCGCGACCAATTAGCGAAGCATGGTTCAAATTCCGCGCCAATTCAGGGGCAGACTGCGACTGTTGCTGATTGTTCGCGGCCGGGCGTGACCAATCAGTGAAGCCAGGGCCGGCTCCAGGTTTTTGAGGGCCCGGGCGAAAGAGTCTCAGTGGGCCCCCCTCTTTAACACATACCACGATTCATGATGCAGAGATACAGCAGAGAAATATAGCATAGCCCACGTAGCGTATAACACAGCCCACGTAGTATATAACACAGCCCACGTAGTATATAACACAGCCCACGTAGTATATAACACAGCCCACGTAGTATATTGCCCAGCCACGTAGTATATAGCACATGTGCATCATGAATCGTGGTATGTGTTAAAGAGGGGGGCCCACTGAGACTCTTTTGCCCGGAGCCCTCAAAAACCTGGAGCCGGCCCTGGCTTCACTGATTGGTCACGCCCGGCCGCGAACAATCAGCGACAGGCGCAGTACGGCCGCGAATTGGCGCGGAATTTGAACCACGCTTCACTAATTGGTCGTGCCCGGCTGGCCGAATAATCCTGTGTATAAATTGCATTATTCTGAAAACTTCATAAATAAACTACATACATATTCTAAAATACCCGATGCGTTAGAATCGGGCCACCATCTAGTATATATATTTATTATAGCAGTCCATTTGGCAGAGCAGCCTACAAAAAAAGCTGCGAAGAACTGCCAATATCCAATCAGACAGGTATCTTACCTGCTCTGCCACTGATCGGCTGGGACCACATGGTTGGGACCCCACCAGTATGGTGATAATGGCTTACAATTTACAATTTCCCCCGGAAGAAGGCTTATAGCGCCGAAACGCGCGTTGGGGACGGTGGCACCTCAGAACTCCAGAACCTACCCAGGTAATTCAGTACTTTTTTATTCTGGCTCATTCTGCTCTAAACCTTAAGGGTGGTTTACAGCCCCCTTTGCATTACTCTTGATACCTTTGTGACTTTGCACTGATGTTGGTATGTAGTTTTGGAGCTTATTTCTCACAACTTGGTATTTACCTGACTGGGTTCTGGTTCTTTGTTCTGTGGTGCCATCTACTATTGGTCTACCTTGTCATATCCCTGTTTTATTTTAATTTGGTTATTATTATGTAATATTCTTTCTAAATAAACTTTTGCTATTTTGTATGCTATTTTGTTATGGTGTTCCATTTTTTATATGATCTTCTATTTACTCTGGCACCTTTTCTGGTAATTTCTGCACCACCCTTGGCTGGTTGATTGTGCAGGCCCTGTTTATTTTGATTTAAATTTACAGACAATGCCCACACATCTCCTTTTGGTCACGTTCCATTTCTTCTGAGTACCGTATATGCTCACCTCCTTCACCATGGATTTAATAAGCTTGTTTGCTTCCTGTAGATCATCTGGGTTCTTACTTTTCAACAGTTTGGCTAACAACTGAAAGGAAACAAGACATAATATATAAAGACAAGGTGTCAGAGGAAAAGACAGACGTAGCCTGGCACCAACCCTCTACCTACCTTAGATCTTTCTTCATCATCAAAAATTGGATTTTTGGGTCGAACTGGAGGTGAAGGGATTAAGGTTCGATCCACCGGGATCACGGGATCAGAAAGCACAATTCCTGGGCAAGGGATTTACATTGAGGTTAGACATCCTATAAAGGGATTCCCAGGGGGGAGAGGCTTTATTTACAGTGTGATTAGGTGGTCATTTCCCAGCTCAACAAAAAGTTGTTTTAGAGCTGTTACCAGGGTCTGGTCAACGCCCTTCACAAGAGACATGTCCAGCTCCCTCTCAATTTATCACCGGTCTGCTTTAAAAAAGCGTCTGACAGACTATTTTCAATAGCTAAGCTATCCCCTTTTGTTACCGTGGATGCTTAGTGAGTAGAGGCAGTCAGTCAAGGACCTCACAACCACAGAGCAGTAAAGCAGAGTCTGCCACCAGCGTTGGTGCAAATGTATTCGCACATCCCTTTCAGTCAGCCATGACAGTGCTCTGTGGCTGCTAGACGGGAGAGGCAGTACCACCTCATTCCTGGCGGTGTCCACAGCTCTTCTTTTCATTAGCCAGACGATGACGGTGCACCAGGCAGACTAATCAAAAGATGAGCAGCAAACCATGAAGGCTTATGTCCAAGGCCTATATATACTGTATATAACTGAAATAAGCAAGGGGAGTCGAATACCAAAGAACTAACTCAGGCAACGCAAGATGCACAGGGAATTTTCTCTTATCTTCTATCGGTAGCCACCGCAAAACAGTAATTTACAATATAAAAATACTTAATTGAAGGAGAAAGTGCAAGACATATGATTGCAACAATTATTACAACACAACAAGGATCATCAGATGTTACGTGGTGCTCATATTGTACATAGGAGGCTGTGTGGTGGCTCATACTGTATATAGGAGGCTATGTGGGGGCTCGTACTGTATATAGGAGGCTATGTGGGGGCTCATACTGTATATAGGAGGCGGTTTGGGGGCTCATACTGTATATAGGAGGCTATGTGAGGGCTCCTAGGCTCCTACTACATATAGGAGGCTGTGTGCAGGCTCATACTGTATATAGGAGGCTGTGTGGGGGCTCGTACTGTATATAGGAGCCTATGTGGGGGCTCGTACTGTATATAGGACTCTGTGTGTGGGCTCATATTGTATATAGGAGGCTATGTGAGGGCTCCTACTACATATAGGAGGCTGTGTGCAGGCTCATACTGTATATAGGAGGCTGTGTGGGGGCTCGTACTGTATATAGGAGCCTATGTGGGGGCTCGTACTGTATATAGGAGCCTATGTGGGGGATCGTACTGTATATAGGACTCTGTGTGTGGGCTCATATTGTATATAGGAAGATATGTGTGGGCTCATACTGTATATAGGAGGCTATGTGAGGGCTCATACTGTATATAGGAGGGTACGTGGGGGCTCATACTGTATATAGGAGGCGATGTGGGGGCTCGTACTGTATATAGGAGGCTATGTGGGGGCTCATACTGTATATAGGAGGCTGTTTGGGGGCTCACAGCCTCCTATATACAATGTGAGGGCTCCTAGGCTCCTACTACATATAGGAGGCTGTGTGGGGGCTCATACTGTATATAGGAGGCTGTGTACAGGCGCATACTGTATAGAGGAGGCTATGTGGGGGCTCGTACTGTATATAGGACTCTGTGTGGGCTCATATTGTATATAGGAAGATATGTGCGGGCTCATACTGTATATAGGAGGGTACGTGGGGGCTCATACTGTATATAGGAGGATATCTGGGGGCTCATACTGTACATGGGAGGCTATGTGAGGGCTCATACTGTATATAGGAGGTTATGTGGGGGCTCTTACAGTATATAGGAGGCTGTATGTGGGCTCATACTGTGTATAGGAAGCTACTGTATGTGCGGGCTCATACTGTACATGGGAGGCTATGTGAGGGCTCATACTGTATATAGGAGGCTATGTGGGGGCTCATACTGTATATAGGAGGCTGTGTGGGGCTCGTACTGTATATAGGAGGCTATGTGGGGGCTTGTACTGTATATAAGAGGCTATGTGGGGGCTCGTACTGCATATAGGAGGCTATGTGTGAAAACAATCTCCGAGCACTACAAATACTCGGAGACCACCCGAGCAACGAGTATACTCGCTCATCACTATATGTTATTAATATTGACCAGAATTAATTTTCAATCAAATCATTTTTTATTGTGAAAAATATCTATAATATAACGCTGGGAGCGTCACTCTGTCCAAAGCCTCTATAGACTGCGCAAGCGCCGGCGCAGTCTGGACCCCATAGAGCGACGCTCCCAGGAGATCGCGGTGTGCGTAAGCACTGAACGCACACCGCGATCTCCAACGGAGAAGCAGGGACGAGCCAGGAGGGTGAGTATGCAATATTTACCTGTCCTCCGTTCCACCGATGCGTGCTACTCCGTCCTCCACCTCCTCCTCTGCCTGCGACGTTCAGTTCAGAGGGCGCGATGACGCGCTTAATGCGCGCCGCCCTCTGACTGAACAGTCACAGGCAGAAGACCCCGGAAGACAGAGAGGTGCGCAGCAGTGGAACAGGGGACAGGTAAATATAGCAAGTGCCGGGGGCCTGAGCTAGCGGCGACTCCGGCACCTGACCCCCACAGCGCGCCGGTGTCCCCGCCCGCACTCAGCGCCGCCACGCACAGCCGCCCGCACTCAGCGCCGCCACGCACAGCCGCCCGCACTCAGCGCCGCCACGCACAGCCGCCCGCACTCAGCCCCGCCACGCACAGCCGCCCGCACTCAGCCCCGCCACGCACAGCCGCCCGCACTCAGCACCGCCACGCACAGCCGCCCGCACTCAGCACCGCCACGCACAGCCGCCCGCACTCAGCACAGCCGCCCGCACTCAGCACAGCCGCCCGCACTCAGCACAGCCGCCCGCACTCAGCACAGCCGCCCGCACTCAGCACAGCCGCCCGCACTCAGCACAGCCGCCCGCACTCAGCACAGCCGCCCGCACTCAGCACAGCCGCCCGCACTCAGCACAGCCGCCCGCACTCAGCACAGCCGCCCGCACTCAGCACAGCCGCCCGCACTCAGCACAGCCGCCCGCACTCAGCACAGCCGCCCGCACTCAGCACAGCCGCCCGCACTCAGCACAGCCGCCCGCACTCAGCACAGCCGCCCGCACTCAGCACAGCCACGCACAGCCGCCCGCACTCAGCACAGCCACGCACAGCCGCCCGCACTCAGCACAGCCACGCACAGCCGCCCGCACTCAGCACAGCCACGCACAGCCGCCCGCACTCAGCACAGCCGCACTCGGGCAGTAGAGCCGGAGAGAGAAAGATGAGAGCAACATATGGCAGAATGGAAACAGGAACAGGCAGAATGGGTGCAGCACATTACAAAAGAATGGGGGCACAGGATGGGAGCAGCACATGACAGAATGGGGGCGCAGGATGGGAGCACCACATGACAGAATGGGGGCGCAGGATGGGAGCAGCACATGAAAGAATGATTGCGCACGATGGCAGCAGCACATGACAGAATAAGGGCGCACACATGACAGGATGGGGGTGCAGGATGGGAGCACATGACAGGATGGAGACGCAGGATGGAGCAGCACATGACAGGATGGGGGCGCAGGATGGAACAGCACATGACAGGATGGGGGCGCAGGATGGAACAGCACATGACAGGATGGGGGCGCAGGATGGAACAGCACATGACAGGATGGGGGCGCAGGATGGGAGCACATGACAGGATGGGGATGCAGGATGGAGCAGCACATGACAGGATGGGAGAGCAAGATGGGAGCACCACATGACAGGATGGAGACCATATACCAATATAAATGCTCGCCACCCGGGCGTAGAACGGGTTCAATAGCTTGTCAAGATATATTCACATTTTGATTTTGTTTTTAGAAACAATCAAAACTAAATGGAACAAACACACAAATTAAAAAAACATATACGTCATTACAAACCAAATATAAAACGGTTCACATTAACATTCATCGTAGGTATCATTTGCTTACTACTGTTTACATAAACGAATACAAATATAAATGAATGCCATCTGACTGCTCGTGTACTGCGCCAAAATACAGAGAATCACAGCATTTACATATAGTTATCTAGGACCCCTTTGAGCAAAATTAATTTTAGCCTATTGGTTCAGCCTCTACAACAGTCACGGTCTCTTATATGGCCCCTTAATAAAATTAATTGGCCACCCCTGCTCTAAGCTATCAGTACAGATGAATAACCTGAACCATTCCTGTATATAGATGAAATTCCCCTTCCACATGAGTCGGATGAGGTAAGGGAGATCCTGGACGGACTCTCCGCTATCCTTACAAGAAATACAGACAATGTAATATGGAAAAGCCCCTGGGCTAGATGGCCTTCGGAGCGAATTCTATAAATTATATAGTGAACTCCTGTTCCTTAGATTACTGACTGTGTTTAAGGAGGAGATAGAGGTGGGTTATTTGTCAGGATCAATGACTGAAGCAAAAAATAGTTTTAATATTACAACCTGGCAAGACCCAACTAAGATTCCCATTGTCCTGTATCCCATCACCGGTAGATGTTGCTGGCTAAAATACTTGCTAACAGACTGATAAAAGTCATCACTGATGTAATACATGAAGATCAATCAGGCTTCATGCCGAATAAATCTACCGCTAGAAATTTAAGGCGACTTTTCTTGAATTTCCAGTTAAGCACAAAGGAAGAAGGGCGCAGGGCAGTGCCGACAGTGTCGAGTGTTATTTGTGGGCCATCATGGGGAAAGTGGGATTTGCTCCCAATTTTATCGCTTGGGTCAAATTATTACAGTATATCATTTACCAAATGGTAAACTTCGAGTAAACTGGGATTTTGTCAAAGGGATTCACATTGGGAAGGGGCACAAGACAAGGCTGACCCTTGTCACCCCTCCTTTTTGCCCTGGCAATTGAACCATTGGCATGTAGGGTGAGGGTTTCTGATGAGATTACTGGCTTTAAATGTGGACCTATTGAAGAGCATATCTCTTTATATACAGGCTATATGACTGTTTCTCAGTGATATAGAATCTGCTCTTGAACCAGCTACAGATAATGTTAAAGTCATTGGTAAATGGTCTGGCCGCCTAATAAATTGGGGTACATCTGTCCTATTACCTCTGGACCCATTACCGTCATCCCGCAATGTTGGGTTGACCTAATTACAAGGCTAAATATTTAGGGATTACAGACAGTGGCAGGGCAGAAGAATTTATAGATCTCAACTTACTCCTTCGGAGTAAAATAAATGCATGGTGCCATCTCCCCCTGTCGGTTATTGCTATCCTAATTAAAATAGTTCTCATGCTATATATATATATATATATATATATATATATATATATATATATATATATATATATATATATATATACATATATATATATATATATATATATATATATATATATATATATATATATATATATATATATACATATATACACACACACACACATACAGTATATATAACCACAAACAAATATTTTTTTTAGATATAAAACATCACATTTTTTTGGATATGGCTAAAAACAAAGAAAAAAATGAAGATAGTATAAAATAACATGGTGGACGCCAGGTCTACGCATTTCGAGCCCTCGTCTTTGTCTCTGATTTCAGCTCAGAAGCCAGCCTGATTCCTCCGTGCACCGCCCCCTGCTTCAATATATTTTCTACACCGGTGAGCTGATGAACTATTCATTTTTTCTCAGAGGAAAAGGTATACTGGGAGTGAAAGGTTATACCAAATACACTCCAGCTGGAATAAAAGGAGATTTTTGTTTACTTACCGTAAAATCTTTTTCTCCGAGCCAATCATTGGGGGACACAGACCGTGGGTGTTATGCTGCTTGCCACTAGGAGGACACTAAGTGATACAAAGAAAGTTAGCTCCTCCCCTGCAGTATACACCCTCCTGCTGGCCCTCAGCTAACCAGTTCGGTGCAAAAAGCAGTAGGAGATCAGTAACAACATATTAGCTTACAGCATGTCATATTATATATGAGAGTATAGCATATCGGATTGTAAAAACAAGCATAAGCCAATACTAGGGTGGGAGCTGTGTCCCCCAATGATTGGCTCGGAGAAAAAGATTTTACGGTAAGTAAACAAAAATCTCCTTTTCTCCTACGCCTCATTGGGGGACACAGACCGTGGGACGTACCAAAGCAGTCCCTGGGTGGGGACAACGTCAGATCAGGCTCTGTGTAACTGCTACTTACAAGTGCGCCACCGCGGCCTGCAGAGTCCGCCTGCCCAGAGTCACATCTGTGGAAGTCTGGGAATTATAATGCTTCAAGAATGCATGCGGACTGGACGAATCCGCAAGCTTGCAGGCGTGTCTTGTTGACGCCTGGTGCCTGGAACCCACGATAGACGGGAAAATAGGCTGTCATCTAACACGGAAGGACTCCTGGATGGTGAAAGAATACACCAGGCTAAATGGCCGATGGAGACGGCCAAACCCTTCCTGTAAAAGTCAGGAAGCCTTCCTCTTACCGGTAGGAAACCCAAGATACAGTGTCCAACCTTCGGAAGGACGCCGTCCTCAAGACATACCTACTCAGAGCACTTGCTCTGTCCGGAATATGGGGACCTCATTCCATTTTGTGGAGTGGTGCCAAAAGAGATGAGGGAAGAACTATGCCCTCATGACAGTAGTAATACAATACCACCTTGGTAACTAGGGACAGGGAAGGCTTGAGGACAACCTTGCCTTGAAGGAAATAAGAGAAAAAAGTCTGAAAGGACCCGTTAGCACCGAAGACTCGTCAGGATGAGGATATCGCCGAGAGAAAAGGGGGCAACCTTCCCTAATAGAATAGATCCCAATGATCTAACGGTATGCAATAGGGAAGAACTACATGTGAAAAACATCCTGCGAGGTGGTCCCTACTTGCAGTTTTGTTGCAGAAAGACAGAAAGCTACCAGCTCCGCAAGCGAACTGACGTGGTCAGTGCGGATTTCCGAGGATCACTGGGGCCCTTTCTGCTTCTGAAAAGCTTTCGGAAGTGGAAACTGGTACCACGGAATAACCGGAGCATGCAGTGCGAAGGCTCCTGGATCTCGAGGCCGAACAACAAACTCCAGTACACAGGCGATCAGTCAGGACGCCATCCGAGCTACAACTGTAGAGCTCCAGTGAAGGCGGGTCTGATGGAATACTTCCGGTGAAGTTCCCTTGAGGTGAAACCCTGACGGCTAAATATGTTCGCAGCCCAGAGTTCTACTCCTGGGATATGTACTGCCAAGATCACCGAGTGATAGATCTCGGCCCATGTGAGGTACTTTGGCCATGGTGCTTGAACGTGGGTACTCGCTAGATGATTGACGTATGACACAGCCGTGGCGTTGTCCAATTGAATTCGGATGGGTTGACCCGCCATAAGGAGTGGACCTACTATAGGACTACCCTTGAGATCTCCAGAGCAATGATCGGGAGAAGAGGACTGGCATTGGAAGTTACTAGTAACCATGGAACCGGGAGAAAAAACTCCGGATGAAGAAGGAGCTCAGAGACTATCGTCTGAAAGGCTGCTTGACTTGCTGAAAACTAACGGAGCAAAGGAAACTGCTTCCATTGTCGTCTCCGTTTCTTTTTTTTTTTTTTTTGGAACCCTCCCAGCAAATCGAATGAAATGAGGGGATGAGTGAGCAAGAGCGCGAGCTCCCTGTTGAGAAACCATGACCTTGTCTGGAGGGAGATTTACCACCCTTCTGGAAGAATACTGGATCATCCTCAAAAAGGATATCTGTTGGGCTGGAAATGAGGAGTTGTCTAAGTCTAGCCACCAGCCCAGGTGAGAGGGTATCGCAAGTGATATAGACGACTTAGCATAGTCCTGCAAGGGTGGGTAAACAGTCGGTCAAACAGGGTAAGACGACCACACCTCTAGGTGCAAGATGACAGCCGCCATGACCCTTGCGAACACCCTGGATGCTGTAGCAAGCCCGAAGAACAAGGTCGTGACTTAAATGCTGTTCACGAATGGAAAAGCAAAGGAATTTTTGAAGAGGTTAGGTATCCCGAATGTCGATGGATGCCAGAAACTGCACCTTTTTTGTTGAAGTAATGGCTGAGCGGAGGAGACTCCATTCGAAGAAGAAGAAGAACCTTGTGAAAAGATTGTTAGAAGTTTGAGGTCTGGGATCGGTCCTACTTATCGTTCCCCCTTTTAGGAACCAAGATCCCTTAGATCTAGACTGTCCTGGACAACCCTTTTACTGTTGGTCGGGGCTGCGGAAACGTACGATTCTTCGTTAGTCTCCCGCTCAAAAATATGATTGACCAGCTGAACTGTCTTCAGGAAAGGGATACTGGTGTGAATCAAAGTAGTTAAGGACTCCAAGCAGGAGACCGTTGCTCTAGCAATCCATGCGGCGGATAGGGAGGTTAAAGGGCTGGACCCGTAGCTGCCAAACGGAACAAACCAGATGTGCTATTTGACAGATCGTGGCATTTTTAATTGAGGACATATCGGGCAGGGATACTGGTAGGTAAACCACAGGAGATTGTACCCGGTTAATCTACCGAGTGGCAGAATGCGCCGCTGCTTCCAGCAGGTCATTGCAGAGTTAAAAATTAGGAGCCTCGATCCACCATCCTCTTAACAAGGAAGTGGAGAGGGAAATTCGCCTTGGTGATGCAGAGGGGGGTGCTCAGACGCCCGAAAAAAGGATGCCTCTGTACATCCACAGAGTGCAGGTCTCCGGGTGGACAGGACAGGTTGTCTGGCGTTAGGCCTGGACCTTCGAGTGCCCGTCTGTTGATGGTGTGGGGAGACCGGCGCCCTTTAAAGTGCCTGTCGCCCTTAAAAATCAGACCAGGCATAGAGTCCCACGTAGAGGCTTCTGTCCAGTGAATCGCATATCCGGACTGGATGGCAAAAGCTCTACGAGGGAGTTTAGGCTGAGGGAACTAGTTACACTGGGATAAACTGGGATCAGCGGCAGAGGGCTCCTCATTTATGACCAGTTTCGGATTGGTCATGGTGCCCTCAAGACCAGGGAATACTGGTCGTGTGCCTTTAAGACCAGGGAAAACTGGTCGTGTGCCTTTAAGACCAGGGAATACTGGTCGTGTGCCTTTAAGACCAGGGAATACTGGTCGTGTGCCTTTAAGACCAGGGAATACTGGTCGTGTGCCTTTAAGACCAGGGAATACTGGTCATGTGCCTTTAAGACCAGGGAATACTGGTCGTGTGCCTTTAAGACCAGGGATTACTGGTCGTGTGGCTTTAAGACCAGAGAATGCTGGTCGTGTGCCTTTAAGACCAGGGAATACTGGTCGTGCGCCTTTAAGACCAGGGAATACTGGTCGTGTGCCTTTAAGACCAGGGAATACTGGACGTGTGCCTTTAAGACCAGGGAATACTGGTCCCGTGTCTTTAAAACCCGGGAATTCTGGTCCCGCGCCCTTAAGACCAGGGAATACTGGTCACGCGCCTTTAAGACCAGGGAATACTGGTCACGTGCCTTTAAGACCAGGGGATACTGGTCACGTACCCTTAAGACCAGGGAATACTGGTCACGTGCCTTTAAGACCAGGGAATACTGGTCACGTGCCTTTAGACCAGGAAATACTGGTCACGTGCCTTTAAGACCAGGGAATACTGGTCACGTGCCTTTAAGACCAGAGAATACTGGTCGTGTGACCTTAAGACCAGGAATACTGGTCATGCGGGTTTAGGTAAAATCTCGCAGCGGGCGAGAAGCGCCAATTCAGGGGGCGGAGCCACAGGCACAACGTGGGCGGAGCCTCGAAACTTCCATGAATAGGCCCCAGCCGGGGCGTAAATTTCTGCAGCCGGCGTCAGCGTAGAAGTTAGGGGTGGTCACCCGTTGCTCGAGAAAATTGAGCGCTTCCGCGTCAGGCGCTAAGCGCCAGGAAACGACACGGTGCGCTTCTGGGGTGCGGACTACACATCGGCCGAAGCCGGGAGCTAAATTTGTTAGCCGGCTGGAGCGTTACCTCAGGGAGGTGGCCACAGGGAAGTCTGAGACTGCCTGTCAATATCCCGCTGCAGAAGCCCATTGCTGGCAGGATCCACTTACCAACGGTGCGCGTCCCGGCATGGAGCCGCCGCGGATGTCGGGTATTGCAGCGTGGACGGTGCAGGGATAGAGAGATAAACCTCAATCCATCATCCCTTTGTTAGGGAGGTGGAGAGGAACCGTCCGCCTCCTTGTGCCATCCGCTTTCACAGTGGTGGGATAGTGGGGGCTGCCCGGACCATGGAGGGGGGCTTCTGTACATCCACGAAGTTCAGCCCATCGGGACCATGAAGGCACCTTCGCCCCTGAAAAGGGATTTCAACTGCGGCCTAGTCCGGCTGCAAAAGCCGGGGACTAAATTTTTGGAGCCTGCCGGTGGAGCGCGTCGGCGGGCCGCGCGCCGAATGATTGCCGCTGGCGTACCGGCCAGTGGCACCCCCAGGACCGCATCTTCCACGCAGGCAGCGTGAGGAAGAATGGCCCCCGAGATCTGCAGGGCGCCTCTCGTCCCAGACGAGAAGCGCCGATATAGGGGGCGGGGTTACGGCCGTGGGAGGGATCTGCCCACTGCGGCCTACTCCAGCTGAGAAGCCGGGGACTAAATTTTCGGCCTGCCTGGCGATGCGCGGCGGCCGCAACGGAGCGACGCTAACCGCCGCAGTTTCCCGACCGCCGGCGCCTGTCCCCAGGGGCTCTGCCGCAAGTACCGCCGGCGCCTGCCCCATAGAGGCCACTGCGGCCTACTCCGGCTGAAAAGCCGGGGACTAAATTTCCGGCCTGCCCGGCGGTGTGCGGCGGCGCGGCCGCAAAGCGATCTGGAGCGCAGGAGGGGAACTCCTGATATACTCACAGTCCTGTAATGCAGGTCCCCCTGTACCTGCGCTCTCCATCCTCTTCTGTAATCCCTTTGGGCTCTAGCCGCAAGTATGCAACGCCATGTAATGTGGGCCTTGTATGTCGGGCCCCCGGAGAGGAACATGAGAGCCAGGCTCTATGTGCTCGCCGTCTTGCAGGGGGAAGGGAAATCGGGACCAAAGATGGAAACCCGTTGCCCCAGTAAAAATTGGCGTGCTCCAACGTCGCAGGAGAGGGACGGGGAGGTATACTCGCCGTGCTCGCCTGTTGCTGGTTCGGGGGAGAGCGGGTCCCATAAAAAAGGATCCGTCGCCCCCTTCACTCCGTTGAATAAAAAATAAAAATTTACAGAAAAATAAAAATTAAAATTAAAATAAGAAAGTTGGGGTCTGAAAACAGACCCAAGTGCCTCCTACAGACACTAAGCAAAAACTGGTTAGCTGAGGGCCAGCAGGAGGGTGTATACTGCAGGGGAGGAGATCACTTTCTTTGTATCACTTAGTGTCCTCCTAGTGGCAAGCAGCATAACACCCACGGTCTGTGTCCCCCAATGAGGCGTAGGAGAAACCCCTTTTACTTGAATTCTTTAAATTAAAATACTTCACGCACCCTGCTTGTGCATTTGTATTTGAGGCCCATTCAGACAGGTAAGCATCTCTGCCTGTTTTTGGTGTGTTTTCTTGAATTTTTCCTTTTTGGTGTTTTTCATGTTAGAGTAGGACTGGCAAGACGTAAGGACCCTTGCCGCGGGTTGCCAGCTTACATATTATGGCCAGAATATCAACCAATACCTTACATATATTTATATGTTTTGTTTTGCACGTATATTTTTTGCAGGGTGCAGTTGGGCCCAAATGGTTCTGTACACTTGAGGCCTCTGTTCACACAGGATGCATTTTAGCACTGGGCAGCCCTCCATAGGGCGTTATTAATAGGCTGGAGCCAGATGCTTGCATTCCCTGTGTGAACACGCCACATACGGAGTATCTTAGTGCACTGGTGTACACACGGCCAATCCCTTATTTAAGGCCGGCTGTTTCATTAGGTATTGCACCTGTGCATTTGCTATTTTATTTGGGTCCGCTGCACCCTGCTTGTGCATTTGTATTGAGGCCCATTTAGACAGGTAAGCATCTTTGCCTGTTTTTGGTGTGTTTTCTTGAATTTTTCCTTTTTTGGTGTTTTTCATGAAAAAAGCGATTAGCAGACTTCAGAAGTTGTTTCAGGATAAAGTCTTTAAAAGTTTTGAACAATTTCAATTAGCGTTTGGTCTATCCCACAAACGTTTCTATCAATAAAGGCAATTAAGGTACGCCTTTAACTCTCAAAAAACGATCACCTATAATAGTTTGTGAACACCCAGTCATTGACAACATTGCATCCTCGGACTCCACTACGGGGATCCTCGGACTCCACTACGGGGATCCTCGGACTCCACTACGGGGATCCTCGGACTCCACTACGGGGATCCTCGGACTCCACTACGGGGATCCTCGGACTCCACTACGGGGATCCTCGGACTCCACTACGGGGATCCTCGGACTCCACTACGGGGATCCTCGGACTCCACTACGGGGATCCTCGGACTCCACTACGGGGATCCTCGGACTCCACTACGGGGATCCTCGGACTCCACTACGGGGATCCTCGGACTCCACTACGGGGATCCTCGGACTCCACTACGGGGATCCTCGGACTCCACTACGGGGATCCTCGGACTCCACTACGGGGATCCTCGGACTCCACTACGGGGATCCTCGGACTCCACTACGGGGATCCTCGGACTCCACTACGGGGATCCTCGGACTCCACTACGGGGAACCTCGGACTCCACTACGGGGAACCTCGGACTCCACTACGGGGAACCTCGGACTCCACTACGGGGCTAATTTCACACATTTAGAAACAATTATTGTTGATTCAAACTGAGAAATACAATGGAGGTTAAATTTAAATGGGAAGTAGAGCTACAAAATATTTCTTTAGAACAATGGAGATAGATCTTTGATCTAATCCCAAAGTTATCTCCTTGTGAATCCCAAAGATTATCGCAAATATATCTTGTCCACAGGGTGTATAGAACCCGAAGCTTCCTTTTTAAGATTGCCCTAGGTGTGGAGGCGAGAATGGTCAATTAATGCACATGATGTGAGAATGTGTTTCCATAGAAGCTTTTTGGAAGGGAGTATTGGATCTTTTGGAGAAAGTATTTGGGGTGAGACTTTTCTTTTGAATTATCTGATTCAAAAGAAAAGCCGCGGATGCCAGTACACCCTCTCCCCTCTAGCGGCCACAGACCACTGTCGTGGATGATGGAATGAGACATGGGAATTGATCTGCACCAACTCCATCTAGAGTGCCAAACTCAATGCGTGAGAAAGATGAAAGGACTCTGGTATGGCACTGAAATCTTGACAGGAGGGCACATTTCATAATGTAATTAAGTGAAGCTGCAGATTTCCCTGGAAATATAGCTAGTTCCTAGGATCCCAGCAACATGACATCTCAGCTTCCCTTCTAACAAAATGGGATCGTAAAATGCAGGCAACCATTCATGGGATAGACCTTGTGCCTGGCTGTATGGGCTCAGTCCCATTTACATAACACTGACAGTACAGTTGCCTATCAGTACCCATTATTGGCAGAGGGTACCAAAGGCGGCCTCCACTGATCACACATGAGCAGCCTATACTCAGCAGATAGAGTAGTAGCAGTATAGAGGAGACTGTACCTTGTCTCTTCAGCATCTGGTAAGCATCCTTTATCTTATTCTCCTCGGGCAGAGCTACCGTCCAGCTGTATAACAAGCCTACCACTTTGCTCTTTACCTTCTCCGACACCCTGTCTCCCAGGTACTGTAAAGAAAATGTTCCCATTGGATGTAATAGTGCAAGTAATATTCCAACTTAAAAAGTAGAGTGACAACCAAGGACCAGCAATTAATCCCCTGTTGCAGATTAGGTGAGATCACACTTACCTTTGGAGACACAACCTTTATCAGTTCATTCAAAAAGCGAAATTTGCCAACTTCGCCATGAAATCTTCTTCCGCAGTTCTTCATGCAGGCTTCCAGAACCTGAGGAGAAAGAAGCGCAGCAATAAACACCCAACACTCCATTGTACAGTCCCATCCTAATGGCCTTCTGGTCATCTCTTCTAACTGGCATTTTTTTCATGCCGTGAAATGTGAAAATAAATGAATATCAACTCATAATTATTGACATTAATAACAAGTAAAATCACTACAGCTATTTGATGTCCTCACAGCGTGGCCACAGGAGCAGAAATCTGGGACAAGGGAGTGCAATGTACTCACCGTGAGGGCCTGCAGTGCCTCCCATTCTTGCGGGGACTGGATTTTATGAGCCAGAAGTCTGACCGCGATCTGTGGACTAAGAGGACAACAGAAAGATGACAAGACTTCTAATACATCAAGTATCTGTTCCCAGGGGCATAATAATCACAGCTGCAGAGGTCGCGACCACAACTAAGCCTGTGTGGATAAGGGCCTGTTGACACCAGAGCAAACTTCAACTGGCTGTGCCTCCTTGGACGCACATTCAGCTGAAGTGCATTGCAGCGCAGGGGTACACGCTGATGGCCAATCAGAGGCCAGCACCTGACATTAGTCATTGTGACTAGGGATGCATGTCAGTGACATCATGTGCTCCCATCACTTGCACGCTGAAGTCAGTGCTGGCTTTAGAAGCGGACGCTGCGCGACGTGGGAGGGGAGTATAATAGTTTATTTTTTTCTATGCACTAAAGAACAGCAGCACAATGGGTGACGTATATACCAGGATGGAGGGTATATTTACCAGGACGGGGCCAAGGATAAGGGACATATGTAACAGGATGGGGGTCATATACTGTATATACCAGGAAGAGAGACATATATACCAGAAAGGGGCCAAGGATAAGGGACATAGAGTGCCTTGCGAAAGTATTCGACCCCATGGAACTTTTCAACCTTTTCCCACATATCATGCTTCAAACATAAAGATACCGAATGTAATTTTTTGGTGAAGAATCAACAACAAGTGGAACACAATTGTGACGTTGAACAAAATTTATTGGTTATTTTCAGTTTTTGAATTTCCTCAAAAATTTAAAAGTGGGGCGTGCAATATTATTCGGCCCCTTTACTTTCAGTGCAGCAAACTCACTCCAGAAGTTCATTGTGGATCTCAGAATGATCCATTGTTGTCCTAAATGCCTAATGATGATAAATATAATCCACCTGTGTGTAATCAAGTCTCCGTATAAATGCACCTGCTCTGTGATAGTCTCAGGGTTCTGTTTGAAGCACAGAGAGCATCATGAAGACCAAGGAACACAACAGGCAGGTCCATGATACTGTTGTGGAGAAGTTTAAAGCCGGATTTGGATACAAAATGATTTCCAAAACGTTAAACATCCCAAGGAGCACTGTGCAAGCGATCATATTGAAATGGAAGGAGTATCATACCACTGCAAATCTACCAAGACCCGGCCGTCCCTCTAAACTTTCATCTCAAACAAGGAGAAGACTGATCAGAGATGCAGCCAAGAGGACCATGATCACTCTGGATGAACTGCAGAGATCTACAGCTGAGGTGGGACAGTCTGTCCATAGGACAACAATGGAAGAGTGGCAAGAAGAAAGCCATTTCTCAAAGATATGCATAAAAAGTGTTTAAAGTTTGCAACAAGACACCTAGGAGACACACCAAATGTGGAAGAAGGTGCTCTGGTCAGATGAAACCAAAATCGAACTTTTTGGCAACAATGCCAAACGATATGTTTGGCGTAAAGGCAACAGCTCATCACTCTGAACACACCATCCCCACTGTCAAACATGGTGGTGGCAGCATCATGGTTTGGGCCTGCTTTTCCTCAGCAGGGACAGGGAAGATGGTTAAAATTGATGGGAAGATGGATGGAGCCAAATACAGGACCATTCTTGAAGAAAACCTGTTGGAGTTTGCAAAAGACCTGAGACTTGGACAGAGATTTGTCTTCCAACAAGACAATGATCCCAAACGTAAAGCAAAATCTACAATGGAATGGTTCACAAATAAACGTATCGAGGTGTTAAAATGGCCAAGTCACAGTCCAAACCTCAATCCAATCGAGAATCTGTGGAAAGAGCTGAAAACTGCTGTTCACAAACAATCTCCATCAAACCTCACTGAGTTCGAGCTGTTTGCCAGGGAAGAATGGGCAAGAATTTCAGTCTCTCGATGTACAAAACTGATAGAGACATACCCCAAGCGACTTGCAGCTGTAATCGCAGCAAAGCATTAAGTTAAAGGGGCCGAATAATATTGCACGCCCCACTTTTCAGTTTTTGATTTTCCACAAAAATTTAAAATAACCAATAAATTTCGTTCAACTTCACAATTGTGTTCCACTTGTTGCTAATTCTCCACCAAAATTTTACATTTGGTATCTTTATGTTTGAAGCATGATATGTGGGAAAAGGCTGAAAAGTTCCAGGGAGCCGAATACTTTCGCAAGGTACTGTATATACCAGTATGGGGGATATATATACCAGAAAGGGGCCAAGGATAAGGGACATATATACCAGGATGGGGGACATATATACCAGGATGGCACCCAGGATGAGGAACATATGTACCAGGAAGGAGCCCAGAATGAGAGCCATTACTATATAATGGGGGAGGGCAACTCATAAGTCTTTTTACAGAATTTTAAAAGCCACAAGGGCCCATACATCTGACCAACATGCGAGGGGGAGGGGGGATAGTTGTGTGTGTGGAGGAAAGGGGGGCAGGTCGAAATTTTGAACCAGGGCCCATCGGACTCTAATTACAGCACTGTCTGTTCCCTGACATACCCTTCAAGTTCCTTGTTGATTTGGTCACAGAAACTAATGATATATTCCCAATCCTCTTGACGATTACAGGGGTTTGTGGCTTTATCTGCAGAGAGAAAGAAAAGGAGAATAAATATATGTGATGCATTTCTGTGGTCTCCATTTATTTATGCGACTTGGTTTTACATTATAAACAAAATCTACGAAACGCTGATGGATCAGACATACCCCACTTATACGGCAGACTACAATCACATATGGGGTCCATGGGTTCAGGAGCGGACCCGGACATAAGAGTGCGCCTGTGCAAGAACAATATATGGGCCCTTTGCAGTCCAAAAGCCCATCATAATGCACAATTCCTCCTGCTTTGGAGGCAGAAGTGGCCCCCTTACCTCTTGGGCCCCTATGCACCAATGGTATTTCCAGCCTGGGTTCAATCATAGTATCTGTCCATTTGATAAGGACATTGCTGCATCCTACACTAATCTTTAGATTAAATATGTGACCACAGCCTTGCACACCAGACATATGAACAAGTCTAGAAATATATAAACCACGGCACTCAGGGTATCTTGGAGGTGCTCAAGTTAGGTATCCAACCCGTCAAATATAAGTAGAAAATACTTGGCACTCAGAAGGGTTTTTTTGCAAATTTGAGAAAACGATTTTTATTCGGTGCATCCAGTTCAATATTTTTAAACGTTTTCGGTCTTATACAATCAGACCTTCATCAGAAATAGTTGTGAGACTGGAGACCATAGTAAAAAGTAAGCAGATATAACCATGCGCAGCCCTGGAGCGCATTCTCCCTCGCAGCACGGCGTCTTCTATACTGGCGGTTACAGCGCTACTGTCCCGGCCAGCCTCTTGCCCTGTTCAGCCTATTCAGCGTATTGGCCACATATCTTCACCTGCTATAAGACGTCCTGCGCTCCTGCTCCATTGCTGATTCCTAAACCAGCGCATGGTTATATCTGCTTACTTTTTACTATGGTCTCCAGTCTCAGTGCCAAGTATTTTCTACTTATATGAACAAGTCTACCCAAGCTGAAAGGCGCTCACACTTGAGGCCTCTGACTGGCCGAACGTCATCCTGTTCCTCTTTCAGCATAATGACCACTTACAACTTTTTAGAAATAATGTCTTCTGTATTACATTTTACTTTAAATAGAACCAAATCTGTAGAAGGGAAAAACTGCAGCACTTTAGTAACAGGGATTCATGTAAGATCGTGTCATTACAGATAATATAAAAATGTGGCAAATTTATCACTTTACCCCACGCCCTTACATAAATTTGGCGCATTTCTAGACTGTCGAGTATAACTTTACACCACACCTATTAGTTGGCTTCATTTTCAAAAAAAATTTGTGCCAAAGCATTGCAGCATTGTCTGAGGCCGGTGCTGAAATTTTAAACCATGCCCATTTGCCATTACCAACAGGCTTACCATAGATCTTAAAAATAAACATCATTTAGTGCAGCCCACCATAATATCATTGCTTTAGGATAGGGTCACACCAGAGTATTTTTTTCTCATCCACAAGAATCGGCCGATTATGCTACTCACACTGTGATTGGAGCGTGGTCGGGGAGTGACCGGAGCGTGGTCGGGGAGTGACCGGAGCGTGGTCGGGGAGTGACCGGAGCGTGGTCGGGGAGTGACCGGAGCGTGGTCGGGGAGTGACCGGAGCGTGGTCGGGGAGTGACCGGAGCGTGGTCGGGGAGTGACCGGAGCGTGGTCGGGGAGTGACCGGAGCGTGGTCGGGGAGTGACCGGAGCGTGGTCGGGGAGTGACCGGAGCGTGGTCGGGGAGTGACCGGAGCGTGGTCGGGGAGTGACCGGAGCGTGATCGGGGAGTGACCGGAGCGTGATCGGGGAGTGACCGGAGCGTGATCGGGGAGTGACCGGAGCGTGATCGGGGAGTGACCGGAGCGTGATCGGGGAGTGATCGGAGCGTGATCGGGGCGTGATCGGGGAGTGATCGGAGCGTGATCGGGGAGTGATCGGAGCGTGATCGGGGAGTGATCGGAGCGTGATCGGGGAGTGATCGGAGCGTGATCGGGGAGTGATCGGAGCGTGAACGGGGAGTGATCGGAGCGTGAGCGGAGCGTGATCGGGGAGTGAGCGGAGCGTGATCGGGGAGTGAGCAGAGCGTGATCGGGGAGTGAGCGGAGCGTGATCGGGGAGTGACCGGAGCGTGATCGGGGAGTGACCGGAGCGTGATCGGGGAGTGATCAAAGCGTGATTGGGCATGAATGGGGCGAGGTCCACTTTTCTTGGACCAGGAGAAGATGGGAAAAACCTTCTTCATTCTGTCATCCAATTTGCAAGGCTGAGTACAATCCGACTATTAGATCAAACTTGGGCGTTATCCATCAAATAAACGCTATCCAGGAAAAAAATTACACGTATGCACAGCGCCAGAGAATAACATTGGTCTGAATGCAATCTGATGTTTTGTCGGATCGCTCACAGACTGATAATACAGTTATGTCCGCGAGCCCTTACACCAGTGTCAACTGTACGCAGCATTGGCCATTTGGAGTACATGACGCAACCCCTGAGCTATCACAGGTTCCCTTGTCGTATGTCAGTGTTCACCTTGTGATAGATGCAGTTTCTAGTCCGCCAAATGGAGCCACTAGACATTTGTGACAACCTACTGGTCCAAAGCTGCCGCTGCATGGTACAGACTATTACCACAGTATGAGGGCAATCCCACAAATAACATCCATGTACATGAAGTATCCCTACAATGTTACGCCATTCTACTGGCCACAAGTCTAAATGGCTAAGCCCACCTGAATAAGTGATATCACACTGCGCTGGGGTCCCACTATTTGTGAGCCCCACTGATCCTGAGATAAGGGCTGTGTGCAGATTCTCTGGGTGCCCCGGATAGCTGTTGTGCAGGGACGTGCGGGGATTGGCGGAGGTCAGACTCCCAGCGATTATTAAAGGGTCATTATCAAAATAGCAAGCTATACCCATAGGAGAGCTCCGTCTTTAATGAAGTGGTGGTCCACAAGCTCAACCTCTGCGCCAGACATTGTCTATGGGATGGAAGGAAATAGCTGAGATCTGGACTTGGTAGTCCCATAGATGATAAATTGAGCAGAGGTCGCTCATGTGCACCTTTGCTCCATTCTAGACGGGGCTCCTCTATGGATAAATGAGAACTTGCTATCTGGAGAATAACCCTTTAAGTGATGGTAATGGCCAATGAAACGCCATCATTTACTAAGTCACAAATATCGCTTTAAAAGTATTTTTTAGTTTCAGAAGACCTCTGTCCTCCGGTTGAGGTTTGATTTCTAAATCAAACTGTTGTTTACTCACCCTCCCCAGGTCCAGCTGGGAGTGTCTGACATCACATTGACAGTGCCAGCAGCCAATCAGTGCCTCTAAGAAGCTTGTGCTGTCAATTCGTGCAAAGCTGCTGATATCACTGATTGACTGCAGCGCTGTCAATGTGATGTCAGCACTGCCTAGTGTGGCTTCCGGGAGGCTCTGAGATAGTTACACCTGGTGCAGGGCCAGGAGAGTGCTCCGGGGTCCTGCACTGGGCACGCAGCGCCCCACGCTCCGGGGTCCTGGACTGGGCACGCAGCGCCCCACGCTCCGGGGTCCTGGACTGGGCACGCAGCGCCCCACGCTCCGGGGTCCTGGACTGGGCACGCAGCGCCCCACGCTCCGGGGTCCTGGACTGGGCATGCAGCGCCCCACGCTCCGGGGTCCTGCACTGGGCACGCAGCACATTATCAGCAGCTGGAGAAAGGCAACAATAATAGATGGAAATCAATGATCACTACCAATCTGACCACCCACTAATATGGACCTGTCACCCGACGCTGTGGGCACACACTGGCACACTTCTAGGATAGGGCATAGCAGGCATCCCAATACCGGGTCACCATGTGTAATGGGGCAGGTGCCCACTACTGCATGCCACCCGGGGTGACTATCACGGTCAGTGTTTGTGGACTTGTCAGCCTGGCACAGCTTAGCCATGTAGCCAGATGCCCCCTGTCATGCCCAGAACATAACAGGACGTCAGTGCGCATGTGCAGGGCAAACAGCCGCGATCAGAGCGCTGACAGGTGACCCGGCGGGTGTCGCAGTCTGTCACTCACTAAGCCAGGACTCCAGGGTCTCCCCGTCACTGTCCGCCATGATGGCAGCGGAGACTTGTATGAACCGTACAGCTGCTATCTCGCGAGACTTCACTGATCTCCTGTACAGGATCGGGATCTCGTGAGAGGTCAAGTAAAGATGGCGGCGCCCGGGTGTAAGCTACTCGTACAGCGGATCCGGGCCGGGTTACCGAGGTGCGTGTCCTAGAGTAATAACCGTAAAGTGAGTGTGAGAGGTGCGGCACAGCAGGAAGTGTTGCCATGGTATTGCGTGTGTGCAAGGGCTGCGCTGCTCGTCAGTCCTGTGACACGGGTGAAGGGCAGAGAAGAGCTGCTGGTGCATCACATGGTGGTCACTACTGGCCACCCCCCTGCGTAATCGCTCCCGGCCACCCCCCTGCGTAATCGCTCCCGGCCACCCCCCTGCGTAATCGCTCCCGGCCACCCTCCTGCGTAATCGCTCCCGGCCACCCCCCCTGCGCAATCGCTCCCGGCCACCCCCCCTGCATAATCGCTCCCGGCCACCCCCCCTGCGTAATCGCTCCCGGCCACCCCCCCTGCATAATCGCTCCCGGCCACCCCCCTGCGTAATCGCTCCCGGCCACCCCCCTGCGTAATCGCTCCCGGCCACCCTCCTGCGTAATCGCTCCCGGCCACCCCCCCTGCATAATCGCCGCTGGCCACCCCCCCCTGCGCAATCGCTCCCGGCCACCCCCCCTGCGCAATCGCTCCCGGCCACCCCCCCTGCGCAATCGCTCCCGGCCACCCCCCCTGCGCAATCGCTCCCGGCCACCCCCCTGCGTAATCGCCGCCAGCCACCCCCCCTGCGTAATCGCTCCCGGCCACCCCCCTGCATAATCGCCGCTGGCCACCCCCCCTGCGTAATCGCTCCCGGCCACCCCCCCTGCGTAATCGCTCCCGGCCGGGGTACCCCCCCTGCGTAATCGCTCCCGGCCACCCCCCTGTGTAATCGCTCCCGGCCACCCCCCCTGCGTAATCGCTCCCGGCCACCCCCCTACGTAATCGCAGGCGTCGGATTTCTTGATACTATTTTGGGTTATATACAGTGATTATTTGCCTTTTATTGCATTTTTTTTACAGTATTGTGGTGGATGAAAAAACGTAATTCTGGCGTTTAGATTTATGTATCTTTCTGGTTATGCTGTGTACTGATTGGGATGATTTTATGTTTTCCGAATGTAACAATCTCATGTGTGTTTCATGCATCACTTCAATTTAGATTTCATAAATCACTAGTAGACATGAAAGTAAAGGCTGAGTCACACATAACAATATCGTTAACGATATCGTTGCAACGTCACGCTTTTGGTGACGTAAGCAACGATCCCGCTAACGATCTCGTTATGTGTGACAGTGACCAACGATCAGGCCCCTGCTGGGAGATCGTTGGTCGATGGGAATGATCAGGACCTTTATTTCGTCGCTGATCACCCGCTGTCATCGCTGGATCGGCGTGTGTGACGCCGATCCAGCGATGTGTTCACTTGTAACCAGGGTAAATATCGGGTTACTAAGCTCAGGGCCGCGCTTAGTAACCCGATATTTACCCTGGTTACCATTGTAAAAGTTAAAAATAAAACAGTACATACATTCTGATGTCTGTCACGTCCCCCGGCGTCCACAGGGTTAAACCTGCTTTCGGCAGGAGCGCTGCTAATGCACGCGCTGCTGCCGAGAGCTTCCCTGCACTGACTGTGTCAGCGCCGGCCGTAAAGCAGAGCACAGCGGTGACGTCACCGCTGTTACTGCTGGCGCTGACACATTCAGTGCAGGGAAGCTCTTGGCAGCGCTCTTGCCGAAAGCAGTTTTAACCCTGTGGACGCCAGGGGACGTGACAGACATCAGAATGTGAGTATGTAGTGTTTTTTTTTTTAACTTTTACAATGGTAACCAGGGTAAATATCGGGTTACTAAGCGCGGCCCTGCACTTAGTAACCCGATGTTTACCCTGGTTACCTGGGTGCTGCAGGGGGACTTCGGCATCGTGGAAGACAGTTTCAACGATGCCGAAGTCGTTCCCCTGATCGTTGGTCGCTGGAGAGAGCTGTCTGTGTGACAGCTCCCCAGCGACCACACAACGGCCAGGTCGTATCGCTGGTCGTGATCGCTGGTATGTCGTTTAGTGTAACGGTACCTTAACAGAGTATGTAATAGATCTTATCTGAGGAGTCTGCATCTTTCTCCTCGTGGCTCGATCATTCATTCTCAAAATGTTCATTTTACAGGTGAAATCTGTATTCAGGGAAGATGGAATGTTCCATTACTGAGATAGGAGATGGCGGTTATTACTAGTAAGCTTCTGTACAGATGGGGGATGGGAGGAGGAGGTGGAGGAGATGAGTGGCTACTAAGATGCTACTTCAGTAATTGTAAAATGTCTTCCCTCAATACAGATTTTATCTGTGAATTGAGAATTTTGAGAATAAATGATCTGTTCAGGAGAAAGAAGTAATTTTCTCTGGTTTAATATATGGTAAGATGTATTATAAAGTTTCTTATTTCACTTGTACTATTGATTTATAGAATAAAAATTACAATGACTGTTACACTTTAAGTTTCTCATTGTGTGAGATTGCACATCCCTGATCTCCTGGTCAAACCTCCTCCATGATTAGACAGTGCTGTGAGTAGAGCACAGATGACTCTCAGCCTTGCTCTTCAGCATGATCCTTTCTTACTGGCAGCACAGCAGTGTGGCTAAGGCTATGTGCACACGTAAGAAAAGAGGTGCAGAATTTTGTGCACAAAATCCGCAGCTCCTGGCAGAATCTGCAGCCGCGGTTTTTATGTGGAATTGATGCAGATTTTGTGCGGTTTTTGCCACTGCGGAATTTTAACATGGAGGGGTGCAGAAACGCTGCAGATCCGCACAAAAGAAGTGACATGCACTTCTTTGAAATCCACAGCAATTCCGCACTGATTTTTCCACACCATGGGCACAGCTTTTTTTTTTTCCCATAACTAACATTGTACTGTACATCACAGTGCGGATCTGCAGTGTTTCTGCACAGAGAAATCCGCTGCGGATCCGCAGCAAATCCGCATCGTGTGCACATAGCCTAAGAGGAGCTGTGGAGACACATAGCCTAAGAGGAGCTGTGGAGACACATACCCTAAGAGGAGCTGTGGAGACACATACCCTAAGAGGAGCTGTGGAGACACATACCCTAAGAGGAGCTGTGGAGACACATACCCTAAGAGGAGCTGTGGAGACACATTCCCTAAGAGGAGCTGTGGAGACACATACCCTAAGAGGAGCTGTGGAGACACATACCCTAAGAGGAGCTGTGGAGACACATACCCTAAGAGGAGCTGTGGAGACACATACCCTAAGAGGAGCTGTGGAGACACATACCCTAAGAGGAGCTGTGGAGACACATACCCTAAGAGGAGCTGTGGAGACACATACCCTAAGAGGAGCTGTGGAGACACATACCCTAAGAGGAGCTGTGGAGACACATACCCTAAGAGGAGCTGTGGAGACACATACCCTAAGAGGAGCTGTGGAGACACATACCCTAAGAGGAGCTGTGGAGACACATACCCTAAGAGGAGCTGTGGAGACACGGCCGGCTTGTTCTGAGCTCCTCCACAGGGCTCAAATGTATTTGCATCCTGATTATGTGGATAAAGTTTAAAGTGACATTTAGCACCATGATCAGCATGTACGTTATGATTGCCTATTTTTCAGTGGGGAATCGCTGAGGGAAATCAAGAAATGTTAATGGCCTGCCATATAGCCAGACTCATGTCACTTGTCTGGTGTACATTTGGATCCAATGTCGGACATCTGTGTGTAGTGTGGTAGGGTACTTGTTAGTGAAAGTGTAGCAATTGAGCTTGGGTTTTAAAGGGAACCTGTCAGCAGTTTTGACCGATATAAGATATGGCCATCACCTTTCAGGTCTTATCTACAGCATTCTATAATGCTGTATATCTTCCCCAACCAGACCTTGAAGAACTGAAAAATAAGTTTTATTATACTCACCTGTGGGGCAGTCCGGTCCGATGGGTGTCGCTGGTCGCCCATCGGATTGGTACTTTGCTCTGCCCTCAACAGGGACTGCACAGGAGCGTGATGCCGGGTCGCATCATCCGCAAGAAACAAGCAGGACGGCTGCATTGCAAGAAGATGGGAGGCACTGGACCAAGACCAGCAACACCCATCGGAGCGGACCACCCCGCAGGTAAGTATAAGAACTTATTTTTCAGTTCTAGGTTGGGGCTGATATACAGCATTATAGAATTCTGTGTATAAGCCCTGAAAGTTGATGGCTGTAACTTATATCGGCCAAACCTGGTGACAGGTTCCCTTTAAGTTTTAAAAGTGGAGCGCTGGGAATGACAAACCAGGCCAGCTAGTTTACATACAATCAGGTGTTAAAGTAAGGGTTGTCATGAGGACTAGAAAGTATTGACTCAAACTTGTATCTGCACCCCTTCCCAACATGCGCCGTACATGTACAGCACTGCGTTCCCATAAATCGCAGTACATGTACGGCGCCGCAATCACGGGGGCTCACGCTGGGTTTTTAACCCTTCTGATGCCATTGTCACTCAGCAACATCCACTACTGCTTGTTTCAGGAAAATACCCATGGAGTCAAAATCGTCACTTACATCTGTAAATTCCCAAATGGGTATAATTTTCAAAATGGGGTCATTTGAGGGGGATTCTGCTTTTTTAGCACTTAGGGGCTCTGTATATGGAATCCACAAACTATTCTAGGAAAATCTGTGCTCCAGAAGGGAAATAACGCTCCGTCCCTCCCGAGTCTCTCCGTATGGTAAGCAGTACTGTACATCCACATATGGGGTATTTTAATGTTCAGTGGAAATTGTGGGACAAATTTTGGGGCCATTTTTACCCATTTTCCCTTGTGAAAATGTAAAATTGGGATTAAAACAAAATTTTGATGGTAAAAATAATAATTTTTTCTTCACTGCCCAATGGTATAAAATTCTGTCTGTGACACACCTGTGGTGTCAGTATGATCACTGCACCCCTAGATTAATTAATTGAGAGGTGTAGTTTGTAAAATGGGGTCACTTATGGAGGTTCTGTTGTGTTGGCACGTCATGGGCTCTCCCAGTGGATCATGGCACCTGCAAACCATAACAGTAAAATCTGCACTGTAATATGGCGCTCCTTCCATTCTGAGCTTTGCACTGTGCCTCAAAAGTAGTTTTCGACCGCATATGGATTATCGGCGTACTCAGGAGAAATTGCACAATAAATGTTGGGGTCCATTTTCTCCTGATACCCTTGTGAAAAATACAAAATTTGGGGCTAAAAAAATTTTTTGTGGGAAAAATGTTTGTTTTTTTATTTTCATGGCTTAACGTTATAAACTTCTGTGAAGTACCTTGGGGTTCAAGGTGCTCAATACACATCTAGATAAGTATGCATACAGGTAGGACTAGTGTAACATTTCTTTTACCTGTATGCCCATAGTAATAGGTCATATACATCCCAGGGGGTGACAGATTCCCTTTAAATAACTGATGTCACTGATACAGTATGAAATAAAACCTTTTACACGTCCAATGTACATTAAATGGCCAGTTATTACATGTGGACATTGTAGTGAGATTTTTTTTTTATTTATTTCAGTTTAATGCAGGTACGATGGAGCAGGTACAACCCGCAGTATTTGGACCCGGTCACGGATAAAGAGAAATATCTCCGTCCCTTTGACGAACTCAGTAAGGAAGATCAGGCGGAATGGGAACTTAAGGTTGTCAGGCCAATCAAGGCATGTCCCCCCGGGCTGACCAGCTCCGTCTTCACTGACCCTGCTGTAAGGTATTTATCAAAAATGCAAGAAGAACTGATGTACAGGATGTGCTTCACAATCACTTTCCTTCATCCTAGTGGAAGGAAGGGCTACCTTTATCTTCACTCTTATGGCTCCTGCAGTATTGCCTCATAATTCCCACTGCATCGGTAGTATTCAGCACTTAATGGGTTTGTCCCTCTTCAGAAAACTGTTTTACATGAGATATTAGTATAAAAAAACTCTGCTTTACTCACCCTCCCTAGGTCCAGCACTGAGTTTTCGCCATTGATCTGTTGTCTGCAGCACTGATGTTGCGTCGACAGCTTGGCAGCCAATGGGTTGACTCAGCAGCTCAGCCAGACAGACCGCAAGAGACAGCGGCAGAGACTCAGTGCTGGACCAAGGTTAGGTGCATATTAATTCCATTTTTTTAACTACTAATAGTGCTTGATAGGAAAAGCTTTTCTATAGGGGAACAACCCCCTTTAATAAATATCTGCTTATGGTCTTATTGTCATTTGAGTTTGCAGGCCCCCTGTATATGACATCGGTGGTGTCCTCTAAGAAGTAATATCACTGCCACTGTGTGGGTGTAGGGTTTTTGCACAAAACTGCCGTGCACTGTGCATGACTTACTGATATTTGGCACATAAGTGGCACCATAACTACAACCACTGCTGTCCGTGCCATAATTCTGTCCCTAAAGTGCATACAGTAGATCAATCTCTTAGACCTGGTTAGATTGTTGTACTTACTTTGGAGAGGGGGTCAAGTCGAATAAGTAAACAGACTTCATCTTGTCTAAAGGTACCTTCACACGAAGCGACGCTGCAGCGATAGCGACAACGATGCCGATCGCTGCAGCGTCGCTGTTTGATCGCTGGAGAGCTGTCACACAGACCGCTCTCCAGCGACCAACGATGCCGAGGTCCCCGGGTAACCAGGGTAAACATCGGGTTGCTAAGCACAGGGCCGCGCTTAGTAACCCGATGTTTACCCTGGTTACCAGCGTAAAAGTAAAAAAAACAAACAGCACATACTTACATGCGTCCCCCAGCGTCTGCTTCCTGACACTGACTGAGCTCCGGCCCTAACAGCACAGCGGTGACGTCACCGCTCTGCTTTCACTTTCACTTTAGGGCCGGCGCTCAGTAAGTGTCAGGAAGCAGACGCTGGGGGACGCATGTAAGTATGTGCTGTTTGTTTTTTTTACTTTTACGCTGGTAACCAGGGTAAACATCAGGTTACTAAGCGCGGCCCTGCGCTTGGTAACCCGATGTTTACCCTGGTTACCAGTGTAAAACATCGCTGGTATCGTTGCTTTTGCTTTCAAACACAACGATACACGGCGATCGGACGACCAAATAAAGTTCTGGACTTTATTCAGCGACCAGCGACATCACAGCAGGATCCTGATCGCTGCTGCGTGTCAAACGAAACGATATCGCTAGCCAGGACGCTGCAACGTCACGGATCACTAGCGATGTCGTTTCGTGTGAAGGTACCTTAAGATAACTAATAATCTATGCAGTTTGTATTGTGAAATCTGGTGACATATCCGCTTGAATGACTTGCAATTTGTCCTTCTCGTATTGCATTATCGCCAACAGGATATCTTACATTACATTTCCATTGTTCTTCGCAGTAAATTCACAAACATGATGATGAAAGGCGGTGATAAGATTTTGTCAAGGCAGATCATGAACAAGGTGAGTTAGATTCAATAATAGTGTTCCCTCTTTTAATTAAATTGGAATATGAAAAGGTTAAAGGGAACTTGACAGCTTCCCCAGACCGCCTAAAACCATCACCATTTTTTTATTGCTACCATTGTTCCCTTCCTAACCGGGACGTTTTATTGTCTGATTGATTACGGCATATGGCAAAAATTGTTTTTGTAAATGTGATAAGCTAATCTGTAAGTGACTAGTCATGGGGGCGCTAATTCCCACATAGAACTCATCTCATTACCATGTTATAATGCCCCTAAGGTTGTGAGTAATATGATTTGCAGAAGCGGTGTCCCACTGGCTATTTACACGTCTCCCAGACTATTGCACATTGTACACACCCCAGCTTTGTCGCGCTGTACATGCCCAGGGAGGCAGCAGTGACGTAGGACATAGCCAGGCGCAAGAGTCAGGGGTAATTGCTGGCTGATTAACATGACCAGTCTGGTGAAAGCAACAACCCCCACCGACTAATCACCTGCTTATTAGCATATTACCACTGCAGTTATAAAAACCATTTTTGGCATATAAAGAGAATAATGAGACAATGAAATGGGCTTGTTAGAAAGGGAATAATGGCAGCAGTAAATACATGGTGGCGGTTTGGGGGCCTGGGGAAGCTGACCAGTCTACTTAAAAGGAGTCTTCTTGTCCAACATAATTATTAACACTCGGTAGGTGCTAAATGTTCGATCGCTTTGGTTTTCGGTCCATGTGGTTGAATAGAGTGCCGCTCTTTTACTGGTTTATGGCACTGAAGAGCCCAAGATGAGTCTATGCCATAGAATTCTTATAGATCAGCAGGGCGCCCGCACCACCAGCCACTTGTCTCCCTTAATCTGACACTCACATGTTGTTTTCCATATTTATTTCAGACTTTAGAGAAAATCAAGCGAATACAGTTGGATCAATATTACAAGGCGAGTCCGGAGGACAGGGAGAACATTGAGTGCAACCCTTATGCCATATTTCATCAGGCAGTGGAGAAATGCACCCCTATCATTGGCCTCACAAATATCTTGAAAGGAGGGAAATCCTATCAGGTATTTATAAATGGGAACCTGATGGAGGGTGTTTATAATAATTTGTTATGTAATTTTTTTAATTTTTTTTTTGGTGTAGGTCCCTGTACCGCTCACAGAACAAAAGCGCCGATTTATGGCTATGAAGTGGATTATCACTGAAGGCCGAGAGAAGAAAGCTCGCCGCACGTTAATGTATGACCGGCTTGCAGATATATTGCTAGAAGCCTTTCGAGGTGAGGGGAATATTATCAAAAGAAAAAATGACCTCCATAAAATGGCAGAGGCTAATCGAGCCTTTGCTCATTTCCGATGGTGGTAGATGGAAGGCTTTAGTGTTATCACAGCAGACTTCTGACCACACAGGGAAGAGCTTCATGTATATAAATTGTAACTTTTCTCCATTGTGATGTAAATAATGTTTTCATTAATAAACAAAAAAGTTGTATTTCTAAATGTGTGATGAGTTCTTCCTACTAGAGGCAGTTGTCTATTGTCGCCCTTTCTGACTTGCTCTCTTGGTATTACATGGACTATCATCTACTTCAGTACATGCACCATCCCTATGTAGTGCCTGCTACAGGGAAATAAGCAACTTCTTCTTGCATATTCAGTCTTTAGCCGGAGTCATATGTTCATGTGCTGCTCTCCAGGTATGGCCCACAGTGCATGGAGCGGCTGCAGGACTTCTGGACTAGACAGCCTCATAAGCTATAGGCTATGCTTTGGGGCAAGGAGGTCCATAGCCAGAGTGCATCGCGGCCCATACTAGGGATGCAAAACACTGATGTGGGCATTGGGAATCCGGCCATTGCAGAGGTGCTTAGTAGGTGGGTCTTGTTCATGTAAACAATAAATATGAATAGATTGAAAGGTGTCGTCTAAAGTTCCATGTTTTGTTTATTTTTTGTTTATTTTGGGGGAGGGATTAAAATAACCATTCCGTCCCTGCTGCTCCAGCACCGCCTCTCCCCTGTTCCCTTGGCTACATCAATATCAGGTTATAAGAGCATGCGGCATCTGAGCACAGTAATTGGCTGCAGCAGTCTCACCTTGTAGATGGGACATCACCACAACAGCCTTTTAATCCCTTAAGGGCCAAACAATTTTGTCTTTTTGTTCCCTTCTTTAAAGAGCCATAACTTTTTTTGGGGGGGGTTTTGCAAGGCTTGTTTTTTGCATGGTGAGCTAACCTTTTTATTGATACATTTTGATCGCTTCTTATTGCATTTGCAAAGTTACGGTGACTAAAAAACAGCAATTATGGCATCTCATTTTTTTTTTCTTCTCATTTTACAGTTTTTACAAATCCGGTTAATATAATATTTTAATCAGACATTTAAAGGGATCCAAGATCCTATCCCAAAACTTAGTAGGTTAGATTATATTAGTATATACTTCCAATTAGAAATGCAGTATAGTTCTTCTCATGAGCTATGCTGCTTACCCCATGTGTAGGGCGTTGCAGTGGCTTAGGTATTAGTGATGAGCGAACGTGTTTAGAAAATAGTCCCTGCAGCTGCATGTCTCACAGCTGTGAGAGCCACAACACATGCAGGGATTGCCTAACAGCTGTGAGACATGCAGGTGCAGGAACTCAAACATATTTTTCACGCACACCAAAGACACTCGGTTAGCACCCGAGCATGTTTGGATAACCCCTTATCCGAGCACGTTCGCTCATCACTAATAGGTATCCTTGGTAATGACCACTCGTGGCAGTAGCCACGGTTACCTAAGCTACTGCAGTGCCCTGAATGTGGGGTAGTGACGTAGCGAATTAGAAGAACTATACTACATTTTTAATTGGAAGTATTGTTCCCTTAAGGGTCCAGTCAATTGTATTATATACAGTAATTCTGGCTCGCATTCGTAGAAGCACCGTCATGACAAACGCTGTGATTTTCAGCAGATACCTAGTTATGATGGCAACCCGTCAGAGCCCCATGATCACGTCGCGGGGGCGCCGATTAGGTTGTTAGAACAGTGTGTCTCCAGGCTGTAAACTGTAAATTCTGCTGTCAGAGATTGGCAGCAGCATTTAATGGGTTAACAGCCACAAATAGACATGCGCTCCACCCACAGCTGTTGAGAAGCAGATGATGTCTGAATAACAGCCATCATCTGCTGGTTATCTCCCGAGCCCGCTCATTTCTTATGCTCCCATCATGGACCATACTTGTATGGTGCTTGTCTTTAAAGGATTAAAGAGTGGCAGGGTGCTCTAATGGGTAAATAAGGTGTATTTTGTTATTTAGCAGTATTTTCCCCAATATTTTCTCTTTATATGAAAATAGACAGCCCCTTTAAACCATGGCAGCCAGTCTATGGGGTATTGATGTCTGTCTAGTTAGTCTAAAAGGAACAGAAGCTTAGGACTTCTACACATGGACTTATTTAGCACAAGCGGTGGAGCTCCCTGTCCTCAATTGTTGATCCTATGCCTCATATTTGATGAAGATATTGCGGTGTCTGTCCTATTCATCGAAAAACGTTTGAAGAAATCCACGTAACATGCTGCAGGAAAAAACTCAGTCCAGAAGGATGGAAGTTAAGTCACAAAAATCAACCAATACTCCTCGCCATTGAAATTGCAACAACCAAGAACGTAAAGTCACGGCATTATCACAGGATGGACGGACATGTCAATCATATGCAAATAATGAAAAAAGGAAACACAATTTTTGAAATGCTTTGATTTATTCAGTACTGAGTCCGAGTGACACGTGCAGAAATAGCTGCACTTACACGCCTTTGCTGCTATGAATAAGGTTATTAATGGTTGTCTGAGGATTGTTCTACCACACTGAATGTACTCGGTACATGAACCATCAACATCCGCTGCTGGCAGCTCCTTTGCAATTTACAACAAATGATGTCCCATATGTGCTTGATGGGAGACAATTGCGGAGATACTCTGGTCCATGGTAGTACAAGAAACATGCAGCCCGGCATTTGGAATAGTGGTCCTATGACCAAATCAATGTAAGGTAAGCAGTTAAAGAGAACCTGTCAGCATGATTTTGTAAAAACAAAGAAAAGTTGTTCCAGCTTCTTGATAAAATTTAGTTTTTAATCCAACATATTAAAATCAAAAAGGACACACTCCTGGGACAATGCCATAACACATGTGAAGAGAGCTACGCGTTTCGACCTGATGGTCTTTGTCACAGCTGATCTATTAGGTAGCCCATCCGGTATAAGAAGGACTACTGCACCAATGGAAAGGTGAGGAGAAGTCACCTGACCCGAAGGTCCTGTGCAATATAAAATATATAAGACATTATCAAATTGCTATATGCATACAATAGAAAAATTCAATAAAATCCAACAGATGCAGAAATGAACAGAAAAAACAAAAAAATAAATAAATAAACAAATATATACATCGAAATACTGCTATTATCCATGTCAATAGTTATTGTGTACACTGGGATCCTACTATTATTTGTTAATAGTGAAACATGAGTTCACTTTTTTTGTTGAGACCAAACGGAAATCTTGTACCTAGATTAAAAATCCAAAAGGCTTCCCGTGTGAGCAGAGCCCTATGCATATCACCTCCTCGTGGAGATTTTTTTATTTTTTCAATGCCTGTTACTCTCAGGGAGTCCGTATTGCGTGAGTGTGCTTCGATGAAGTGTCTGGCTACAGAGGAGATGGTACGACTATTCTTAATTGTGCATTTAATATCGTATAAATGTTCTGATATTCGATTTTTTAGTTTTCTTATTGTGCAACCAATGTATGATTTCTCACATGAGATACAGTCTATTTTGTATACTATGAAGCGTGAATTGCAGTTGATGAAGGTTTGAATTTTATATTTGTTCTCCATGTCGCTCATACCAAAAAATTTGGTTATGTTTAAATGGTCACACGTGGTGCAGTTGGTAACATTGCATTTGTAGCACCCTGTGCAACTCAGCCAGGTGCTATTTGGTTGTTGAGAGGAAAAACAATTAGGGGATAATATGTTACCTAGCGTGGGTGCCCTTCTGGCTATAATATTGCAACCATTGTTCAATAACACAGCAAGAATGGGATCTTCAAATAGAATTGGAATAGCTCGATTAATTATAGTTTTAATTTCGTTAAATTGCGGACTAAACTGTAAACAGACATATGGTTTATTAGAAATGTTTTAAATATTTTTATTTTTGTTGTTATTTTTGCTATTTGACTCTGCATAAATGAGATCTGATTGATTTTTCAAATTGACCACATTTGCCGCTCTATTGAGCATCCAGATAGGGTAACCCCGCTTAATAAATTTTTTTCGGGATTGAGATAAATCTTTATCTAAATCATTGTTATTGTTGCAGTTCCGCTTCAGTCTAGTAAATTCACCCATGGGAATGGCTTTGATCGTATGTCTGGGATGGCTGCTTTTAGCATGGAGAACCGTATTGCCTGCTGTTGGTTTTGTGAATGTGCGTGTGGACACTAATTCATTGGGAATACCTGTCAATTCTAGATCCAAAAATGAAATTTTGGATATCGCATGTACAAAAGTAAATTTTATGTTGCAATTATTATTGTTAATATAATCTACAAATTCCTGTATGGCAGATACATCGCCTCTCCATATAATCAACGTATCGTCGATGTATCTGCCATACCAGTGAATAAATGAAGAAAACGGAATAGATAATGAAAACAAATATGAATATTCCCAATAGGCCATCACTAAATTTGCCAGAGATGGTGAAAACTTTGCGCCCATAGAAACACCTGTGCACTGCAAATAATAATCTCCATCAAAAGAAAAAAAATTATGCGTTAATAGAAAAAAAGGAACCTGTAAAATAAAATTAGTCAGATCCTCTGAGTAGGTACTGTATTTCCTTAGATGAAATTGCAGTGCTGTCATAGCTACATCATGCGGAATGCGTGTACCGTATTTTTCTGACTATAAGACGCACTTTTTTTCCTCCAAATTTGGGAGGAAAGTGTGGGTGCGTCTTATAGTACGGATATAGCATGTGGGGAGGGGGGCAGCAGCGAGTGGGATCGCACTGTTATCCCACTTCAGGATGTCGCTGCCGGAATCAGCTGCTGGGGAAAGCACATGGCCCTGCTGATTAAGTGCAGTGAATATTCATTAGCGGCTCCCCGCCCACCAATCAGCCGAGGGGTGAGCAGCAAATGAATACTGCACTTAAGCAGCGACACACAGTTTCCCCAGCAGCTGATTCTGGGGAGAATCTGTGTGTCCGGGGGAGGAGGCAGCAGCAGCAGGGGCCAGGAGATCGCTGTCTACCTGCCTGTGCTTGACGCTGAGCTGTCTGGTGCACAGGGTGGACCTGTGTGATGTCAGAAGTGGGCGGGCTGGAGCATCACATGGCAGCTCAGAGCCCTCCCTCTTCTGACATCATCACAGGTCCTTCAGACTCCCACCTAGAATCTGCAGCTTCCTCTTATGTCCTGTGCTGTGGAGAGGCAACAACAACAGGGAGGGCTCTGCGTTTGTGCAGCCATGGGATGCTCCAGCTTTTACCTCACCACAGGCTGGCTGCCACAATTAAGAGGTTAGTCTTTACAAAACACAATAAAGCACTCTGCCACTCCTTTGGTGAACTATAACTCCCAGCATGTCATAGGATCTGCAGGACATGCTGGGAGTTATAGTTCTCCCATGGGATTTTAAAGCAGCACTCCAGTGTTATTTTGCAGTGCTGGAGTGGTGCTTTCACTATAAGCCCTGTGCCCCCATTCTTATACTCACCCTCCAGTGTCTTCTTATAGTATACAGACACCACACTGGTCCCGCAGCTTCCAACATAATAACGTACTATTATATACAATAACACCACATATAATAGTATGTTATTTATGTTATTAAATATTTTACCACATTTTTTTTTGCTTCAAATATTTTTTTCCCTATTTTCCACCTCTAAAACCTGGGTGCGCCTTATAGTCCGGTGCATCCTATAGTCCGAAAAATACGGTATATAACGATATTACATCGCAGCTTAACCATGTAAAGTCTGATTTCCATTGTTTTTGTGTTATAATACCCAGAACCTCTTTGGTATCCTTAATATGCCCTGGGGTTCTTACAACTAATGGTTGAAGCAAAGAGTCCAACCATTGACCTAAAAATTCATTTAGTGATCCTATACTAGAGACTATAGGTCTCATTGGGGGAAATTCAGCCTGCTTGTGAATTTTAGGAAGCCCATATAATACGTTGATTATATGGAGAGGCGATGTATCTGCCATACAGGAATTTGTAGATTATATTAACAATAATAATTGCAACATAAAATTTACTTTTGTACATGCGATATCCAAAATCTCATTTTTGGATCTAGAATTGACAGGTATTCCCAATGAATTAGTGTCCACACGCACATTCACAAAACCAACAGCAGGCAATACGGTTCTCCATGCTAAAAGCAGCCATCCCAGACATACGATCAAAGCCATCCCCGTGGGTGAATTTACTAGACTGAAGCGGAACTGCAACAATAACAATGATTTAGATAAAGATTTATCTCAATCCCGAAAAAAATTTATTAAGCGGGGTTACCCTATCTGGATGCTCAATAGAGCGGCAAATGTGGTCAATTTGAAAAATCAATCAGATCTCATTTATGCAGAGTCAAATAGCAAAAATAACAACAAAAATAAAAATATTTAAAAGATTTCTAATAAACCATATGTCTGTTTACAGTTTAGTCCGCAATTTAACGAAATTAAAACTATAATTAATCGAGCTATTCCAATTCTATTTGAAGATCCCATTCTTGCTGTGTTATTGAACAATGGTTGCAATATTATAGCCAGAAGGGCACCCACGCTAGGTAACATATTATCCCCTAATTGTTTTTCCTCTCAACAACCAAATAGCACCTGGCTGAGTTGCACAGGGTGCTACAAATGCAATGTTACCAACTGCACTACCTGTAAACACTTAACCCCTTCACCCCCAAGGGTGGTTTGCACGTTATGGACCGGGCCAATTTTTACAATTCTGACCACTGTCCCTTTATGAGGTTATAACTCTGGAACGCTTCAACGGATCCCGGTGATTCTGACACTGTTTTCTCATGACATATTGTACTTCATGATAGTGGTAAAATTTCTTTGATATTACCTGCGTTTATTTGTGAAAAAAACGGAAATTTGGCGAAAATTTTGAAAATTTTGCAATTTTCCAACTTTGAATTTTTATGCAATTAAATCACAGTGATATGTCACACAAAATACTTAATAAGTAACATTTCCCACATGTCTACTTTACATCAGCACAATTTTGGAACCAAAATTTTTTTTTGTTAGGGAGTTAAGGGTTAAAATTTGACCAGCAATTTCTAATTTTCACAACACCATTTTTTTTAGGGACCACATCTCATTTGAAGTCATTTTGAGGGGTCTATATGATAGAAAATACCCAAGTGTGACACCATTCTAAAAACTGCACCCCTCAAGGTGCTCAAAACCACATTCAAGAAGTTTATTAACCATTAAGGTGTTTCACAGGAATTTTTGGAATGTTTAAATAAAAATGAGCATTTAACTTTTTTTTCACACAAAATTTACTTCAGCTCCAATTTGTTTTATTTTACCAAGGGTAACAGGAGAAAATGGACCCCAAAAGATGTTGTACAATTTGTCCTGAGTACGCCGATACCCCATATGTGGGGGTAAACCACTGTTTGGGCACATGACAGAGCTCGGAAGCGAAGGAGCGCCATTTGACTTTTCAATGCAAAATTGACTGGAATTGAGATGGGACGCCATGTTGCGTTTGGAGAGCCCCTGATATGCCTAAACATTGAAACCCCCCACAAGTGACACCATTTTGGAAAGTAGACCCCCCTAAAGAGCTTATCTAGAGGTGTGGTGAGCACTTTGACTCACCAAGTGCTTCACAGAAGTTTATAATGCAGAACCGTAAAAATAAAAAATCATATTTTTTCACAAAAATTCTTTTCACCCCCAATTTTTTATTTTCAAGGGTAAGAGAAGAAATTGGACCCCAAAAGTTGTTGTACAATTTGTCCTGAGTACGCTGATACCCCATATGTGGGGGTAAACCACTGTTTGGGCGCATGACAGAGCTCGGAAGCGAAGGAGCGCCATTTGACTTTTCACTGCAAAATTGACAGGAATTGAGATGGGATGCCATGTTGCGTTTGGAGAGCCACTGATGTGCCTAAACATTGAAACCCCCCACAAGTGACACCATTTTGGAAAGTAGAGCCCCTAAGGAACTTATCTAGAGGTGTAGTGAGCACTTTGACCCACCAAGTGCTTCACAGAAGTTTATAATGCAGAGCCGTAAAAATAAAACAAACATTTTTTTCCCGCAAAAATTATTTTTTAGCCCCCAGTTTTGTATTTTCCCGAGGTTAACAGGAGAAATTGGACCCCAAAAGTTGTTGTCCAATTTGTCCTGAGTACGCTGATACCCCATATGTGGGGGGGGGAACCACTGTTTGAGCGCATGGGAGGGCTCGGAAGGGATGGAGCGCCATTTTGAATGCAGACTTAGATGGAATGGTCTGCAGGCGTCACATTGCGTTTGCAGAGACCTAATGTACCTAAACAGTAGAAACCCCCCACAAGTGACACCATTTTGGAAAGTAGACCCCCTAAGGAACTCATCTAGATGTGTTGTGAGAGCTTTGAACCCCCAATTGTTTCACTACAGTTTATAACGCAGAGCCATGCAAATAAAAAATATTTTTTTTTCCACAAAAATTATTTTTTAGCCCCCAGTTTTGTATTTTCCCAAGGGTAACAGGAGAAATTGGACCCCAAAAGTTGTTCTCCAATGTGTTCCGAGTACGCTGATACCCCATATGTTGGGGTTAACCCCTGTTTGGGCGCACGGGAGAGCTCGGAAGGGAAGGAGCACTGTATTACTTATTCAACGCAGAATTGGCTGAAATTGAGATCGGACGCCATGTCGCGTTGTCGCTGATGTGCCTAAACAGTGGAAACCCCCCCAATTATAACTGAAACCCTAATCCAAACACACCCCTAACCCTAATCCCAATGGTAACCCTAACCACACCTCTAACCCAGACACACCCCTAACCCTAATCCCAACCCTATTCCCAACCGTAGATGTAATCCAAACCCTAACCCTAACTTTAGCCCCAACCCTAACCCTAACTTTAGCCCCAACCCTAACTGTAGCCTTAACCCTAGCCCTAACCCTAGCCTCAACCCTAACCCTAGCCCCAACCCTAACCCTAACTCTAGCCCTAACCCTAGCCCTAACCCTAATGGTAAAATGGAAATAAATACATTTTTTTAATTTTTTTATTTTTCCCTAACTAAGGGGGTGATGAAGGGGGGTTTGATTTACTTTTATAGCGGGTTTTTTAGCGGATTTTTATGATTGGCAGCTGTCACACACTGAAAGAAGCTTTTTATTGCAAAAAATATTTTTTGCGTTACCACATTTTGAGAGCTATAATTTTTCCATATTTGAGTCCACAGAGTCATGTGAGGTCTTGTTTTTTGCAGAACGAGTTGACGTTTTTATTGGTAACATGCTCGGGCACGGGAGATTTTTTGATCGCTTTTTATTCCGATTTTTGTGAGGCAGAATGACAAAAAACCAGCTATTCATGAATTTCTTTTGGGGGAGGCGTTTATACCGTTCCGCGTTTGGTAAAATTGATAAAGCAGTTTTATTCTTCGGGTCAGTACGATTACAGCGATACCTCATTTCTATCATTTTTTTATGTTTTGGCGCTTTTATACGATAAAAACTATTTTATAGAAAAAATAATTATTTTGGCATCGCTTTATTCTGAGGACTAACTTTATTTTTTCGCTGATGATGCTTTATGGTGGCTCGTGTTTTGCGGGACAAGATGACGTTTGCAGCGGTACCATGGTTATTTATATCTGTCTTTTTGATCGCGTGTTATTCTACTTTTTGTTTGGCGGTATGAGAATAAAGCATTGTTTTTAGCCTCGTTTTTTTTTTTTACGGTGTTCACTGAAGGGGTTAACTAGTGATATAGTTTTATAGGTGGGGTCGTTACGGACGCGGCGATACTAAATATGTGTACTTTTATTGTTTGATTTTTTTTATTTAGATAAAGGAATGTATTTATGGGAATAATATTTATTTTTTTTTTCTTTATTTAGGAATTTTTTTTTCTTTTTACACATGTGGGAATTTTTTTTTTAACTTTTTTACTTTGTCCCAGGGGGGGACATTACAGATCGGTGATCTGACAGTTTGCACAGCACTCTGTCAGATCACCAATTTCACTTACAGCCGTGCAGGCTTACCAGCACCTGCACGGCACCCGGAAGTAATCCCTGCAGGACCCGGATGCAGCCCCGCGGCCATTTTGGATCCGGGGCCTGCAGGGATAGGAGGTAGGAGACCCTCGCAGCAACGCGATCACATCGCGTTGCTCCGGGGGTCTCAGGGAAGCGCGCAGGGAGGGGGCTCCCTGCGTGCTTCCCTGAAACCCCCGGAGCAATGCTTCCCTGTACCGCCGGCACACCGCGATCATGTTTGATCGCGGTGTGCCGGGGGTTAATGTGCCGGGGACGGTCCGTGACCGCTCCTGGCACATAGTGCCGGATGTCAGCTGCGATAGGCAGCTGACACCCGGCCGCGATCGTCCGCGCTCCCCCCGTGAGCGCGGCCGATCGTGCTGGACGTACTATTCCGTCCTTGGGAATTAGGGCCCACCCCACATGGACGGAATAGTACGTCCAATGGCAGAAAGGGGTTAAACATAACAAAATTTTTTGGTATGAGCGACATGGAGAACAAATATAAAATTCAAACCTTCATCAACTGCAATACACGCTTCATAGTATACAAAATAGACTGTATCTCATGTGAGAAATCATACATTGGTTGCACAATAAGAAAACTAAAAAATCGAATATCAGAACATTTATACGATATTAAATGCACAATTAAGAATAGTCGTACCATTTCCTCTGTAGCCAGACACTTCATCGAAGCACACTCACGCAATACGGACTCCCTGAGAGTAATAGGTATTGAAAAAATAAAAAAATCTCCACGAGGAGGTGATATGCATAGGGCTCTGCTCACACGGGAAGCCTTTTGGATTTTTAATCTAGGTACAAGATTTCTGTTTGGTCTCAACAAAAAAAGTGAACTCATGTTTCACTATTAACATAAATAATAGTAGGATCCCAGTGTACACAATAACTATTGACATGGATAATAGCAGTATTTCGATGTATATATTTATTTATTTTTTTTTTGTTTTTTCTGTTCATTTCTGTTTTCTGTTCATTTCTGCATCTGTTGGATTTTATTGAATTTTTCTATTGCATGCATATAGCAATTTGATGTCATATATTTTATATTGCACAGGACCTTCGGGTCAGGTGACTTCTCCTCACCTTTCCATTGGTGCAGTAGTCCTTCTTATATCGGATGGGCTACCTAATAGATCAGCTGTGACAAAGACCGTCAGGTCGAAACGCGTAGCTTTCTTCACGTGTTATGGCATTGTCCCAGGAGTGTGTCCTTTTTGATATGTTGGATTAAAAACTAAATTTTATCAAGAAGCTGGAACAACTTTTCTTTGTTTTTGGGATTCCACTACGTCGTGTCAGGACGAAGTTCCGTGCCTCTGACATCTATCGGTGAGCTGGCTTTTTTCTTTCTTTTTTTGTTTGAAATAGCATGATTTTGTAATGCATTTGTTATTGTCTGTACAAGTCCCTTCTAAAATGTAAAGTGCTGAGGAATATGTTGGCGCTATAGAAATAGTATGTAAAGACATAGCTTTAATACTGATTAAACTGATGCCTTTGGTATAGAAATCCGATTTGTGATTCTTCTTTAATCACTTTTTACATTTTTGGGGGATTTTGGTGCACATGGGCCAGGCTGTGCGCTGGGTCTTCTCCTTTCTGTCTGTGTTTCACCAGCCCCTCTGCCTACATTCGGTCTTTGAATGACAAGTCACTGCTTTTTCAGTGACCTGTCTCTAGACCAAATCCAAACGAAGAAAGGACAGCGCCACTCCAGGGTGTGAAGAAAGCAATCTACATTTTAATCTGCCTCCCGCAGGAGGCAGATTAAAATGTAGATTGCTTTCTTCACACCCTGGAGTGGCGCTGTCCTTTCTTCGTTTGGATTTGGTATTGTGGACTGGGTGGACCCCCTAGTAAGGACGTGCGCTCCTGAGTCCTGAGAGACTTTGTTATTTTAGGGTGCGGCCCTACAACTATTGAAGATTATCTGTCTCTAGACCAATCTTCGGTTATCATTGTATTCAAGGCAAAAGTGGGATTTGTTGCTGAAGACCTCCATTGCCATCTTGATTTGCACCATCATGGTTCTGCGAACTGTGGTGTGAGTTCAATGAACACCTATAGATGAACGTCTAGCTGGTAGCCCAATGTCATGCAAATGCCTTGTGATGCTTTGTGTTTGAAGTCTTAAGCTTGATGTGATGTCTACTTTCACTTGCAATACAGAATGGATCAATTTTTGAATCAAAGGTATAGCCATTTCTCTAAAGTGTCCCAGGAGCCATTTTCAACACCACACGTTTCTCATGCTACTGTGACAGCCTGCATTGCCTAAACATGCTACCTTAGTATGCAGAGTCTCTGGACTTGTCTCCAGTCAAGCAGATCTGAGATCTCATTGATTAGCAATTGTAAAGAGAGCTGCCAGCAGCAGATTTTGATGATTTGTGTACTCAAGTGCATTCAAGGTGGCAAAAGATTCCTCAGACAACCATTTGGCATTTTAGCTGTTTATATAACTTATCTTGAATATATTTTTCTAATCAATATGGGCTTAATGTGAAGACTTCAGCTTTAAGGTGACAGTATTCACGTCCTAATTGTAGTAAGGGTTTATGAATTCCAGCTCTTTTATACATTGCCTCTTTTAAAGGGACCAAAAGTAATTGGATAATTATTTTAAAAGCTCTTTATTGGGATACATGGGTTATTCCCTCATTAATTAATCATCAATTAAGAAGGTGAAGGGACTAGAGCTGACTCCAGATGTGAAATTTCCATTTGGAAGCTGTTGCTTTGAACACACAACATGCAGTCAAAGGCACTCTCAATGGAAGAGAAACACACCCATCCAGGGCCGGACTGGCCATCGGGCAGTTCTGGCAAATGCCAGAAGGGCCGATGGCAGTAGTGGGCCGCTCGAGTGTGCCGCTGTCGGCACACTCCCCACGCTGTCGCGGCACACTCCCGGCCCCGCATTCAACTATACCGGCGTCATAGACACCGGTACGGTTGAATGCAATGATGGAGGAGAGAGCGTCCGCTGACGCCCCCTCTCCCATCATTCCCCACTCTGCCTGCCGCTGACACTGCGGGATGACGTCATATCATCGCGCACCTGCTGTGTGACCGGGCGGGCAGACTGCATCTGCTGAGACCGGAGCAGCGCGGGGCACGAGGAGAGAGGTGAGTAGTGTGTTTGTTTGTTTTTTTATCAATGATTGATGACTGGATTGTGGAGCTGGGGGTGGGGCTGCCTGCCTGCCTGCATGCATTACATTCTATGGGGGCTGCCTGCCTGCATTACATTCTGTGGGGGCTGCCTGCCTGCATTACATTCTGTGGGGCTGCCTGCCTGCATTACATTCTATGGGGGCTGCCTGCATGCATTACATTCTATGGGGGCTGCCTGCATGCATTACATTCTATGGGGGCTGCCTGCCTGCATTACATTCTATGGGGGCTGCCTGCCTGCATTACATTCTATGGGGGCTGCCTGCCTGCATTACATTCTGTGGGGGCTGCCTGCCTGCATTACATTCTATGGGGGCTGCCTGCATGCATTACATTCTGTGGGGGCTGCCTGCCTGCATTACATTCTGTGGGGGCTGCCTGCCTGCATTACATTCTGTGGGGGCTCCCTGCCTGCATTACATTCTGTGGGGGCTCCCTGCCTGCATTACATTCTGTGGGGGCTGCCTGCCTGCATTACATTCTATGCGGGCTGCCTGCATGCATTACATTCCGTGGGGGCTGCCTGCCTGCATTACATTCTGTGGGGGCTGCCTGCATGCATTACATTCTATGGGGGCTGCCTGCCTGCATTACATTCTATGGGGGCTGCCTGCCTGCATTACATTCTATGGGGGCTGCCTGCCTGCATTACATTCTGTGGGGGCTGCCTGCCTGCATTACATTCTGTGGGGGCTGCCTGCCTGCATTACATTCTGTGGGGCTGCCTGCCTGCATTACATTCTGTGGGGGCTCCCTGCCTGCATTACATTCTGTGGGGGCTGCCTGCCTGCATTACATTCTATGGGGGCTGCCTGCCTGCATTACATTCTGTGGGGGCTGCCTGCCTGCATTACATTCTGTGGGGGCTGCCTGCCTGCATTACATTCTGTGGGGCTGCCTGCCTGCATTACATTCTGTGGGGGCTGCCTGCATGCATTACATTCTGTGGGGGCTGCCTGCCTGCATTACATTCTGTGGGGGCTGCCTGCCTGCATTACATTCTGTGGGGGCTGCCTGCCTGCATTATATTCTGTGGGGCTGCCTGCCTGCATTCCATTCTGTGGGGGCTGCCTGCATGCATTACATTCTGTGGGGGCTGCCTGCCTGCATTACATTCTGTGGGGGCTGCCTGTCTGCATTACATTCTGTGGGGGCTGCCTGCCTGCATTACATTCTGTGGGGGCTGCCTGCCTACATTACATTCTGTGGGGGCTGCCTGCCTGCATTACATTCTGTGGGGGCTGCCTGCCTGTATTCCATTCTGTGGGGGCTGCCTGCCTGCATTACATTCTGTGGGGGCTGCCTGCCTACATTACATTCTGTGGGGGCTGCCTGCCTGCATTACATTCTATGGGGCCTGCCTGCATGCATTACATTCTATGGGGCCTGCCTGCATGCATTACATTCTGTGGGGGCTGCCTGCCTGCATTACATTCTGTGGGGGCTGCCTGCATGCATTATATCCTGTGGGGGCTGCCTGCCTGCATTACATTCTATGGGGGCTGTGCTGCATTATATTGTATGGTGGCTGCCTGCATTACATTCTATGGGGGCTGGCTGCATTCCATTCCATGGGCCTGTGCTGCATTATATTCTATGGGGCTGGCTGCATTACATTGTATGGTGGCTGTGCTGCATTATATTGTATGGGGCTGTGCTGAATTATATTCTATGAGGCTGTGCTGTATTACATTCTATGGGGCTGTGCTGCATTATATTCTATGGGGCAGTGCTGTATTACATTCTATGGGGCTGTGCTGCATTACATTCTATGGGGGCTGTGCTGTATTACATTCTATGGGGACTGTGCTGCATTAAATTCTATGGGGGCTGTGCTGTATTACAGTCTATGGGGGCTGTGCTGTATTACAGTCTATGGGGGCTGAGCTGTAATGCTGGATACAGCTGTAATTATATGTTATATAGTCGTGTTACACTCCCCTCACTTCTTGTAGCCTACAAGTGTACAAAGATATTATACAGTCACCATGTGACAAGTGGGCCTGTGTGACTTCAAATGCCAGGGCTGAATTTTAGTCCCAGTCCAGCCCTGCACCCATCATAAGGGTGTAAAAAAGGAAATCTATCAAAGAGATAGCAGAAATGTTAGGAATGACCAAATCAACACTTTTGTACATTCTGCAAAAAAAATTGTAATGTGTGAGCTTAGGAACTCAAAAAGGCCTGGACGTCAACAGGAGGCAATAGTGGTGGATGATCGCAGAATCCTTATTATGCTTTGCTTATATAGCGCCTTCATATTCCACAGCACTTTACAGAAATTATCATGACTAAACCCCGTTGGGACTCACAGTCTAAATTCCCTATCAGTATGTCTTTGGAATCCTTTCCATGGTGAAGAAAAACCCATTCACAACATCCACCCGAGAAGAACACTTTCTGGGAAGTGTCTCAGTATGTAAATCCACCATAAAGAGAAAACTTCATGAGAGCAAATACAGAAGGCTTACCATAAAGTGCAAACCATTAGTCAGCCTTAAAAATTAGAAAGGCCAGATAAAGAAGCCAGCCCAGTTCTGGAAAAGCATTACAGATTAATCTAAGATAAACCTTTACCAGAATGATGGGAAGAAGAAAGTATGGAGAAGGTTTGGAACGGTTTATGATCCAAAGCATACCACATACTCTGTAAAACATGGTGGAATCAGTGTGATGGCAAGGGCATGCATGGCTTCCAATGGCACTGGGTCACTAGAGTTTATTGATGATGCGACTGAAGACAGAAGCAGATCCCAAATTATAAAGATTCAGGTACTGTCCAAATATTTCTGGACCTAACTGTTGGAGCAGAAATACTTATTGAACACTATTACTGTGCATAAAGAAAAGACTGTAAATTACCAAATATGGTAGTATCACCTAAACCGAAAGAAATGAACAGGAATATAAGTTGGTATGCATGCAACGTGTAGGCGCATCTTCACACTGGCCACTAAACAGAAAAAAAAACAAGGTTGACATCCATTTCCTTCTGCTGGACATTACATTTATTATTATTATTATTATTCTTTTTTATAGCGCCATTTATTCCATGGCGCTTTACATGTGAAATACAGGGCAAATATAGACAAATACATTAAACATGAGCAAAAACAAGGCACACGGGTACATAAGGAGGGAGGACCCTGCCCGCGAGGGCTCACAGTCTGCAGGGGATGGGTGATGATACACTAGGAGAGGGCACAATACATCCATGGACATACGTCCATATATATTTGGACAGCGACAACATTTTTCTAATTTTGGTTAGACACATTACCACAATTAATTTTAAACAAAACAATTCAGATGCAGTTGAAGGTGAACTCATCAATGCAAAAAGACCTGGGCGCCCACGGAAGACAACAGTGGTGGGTGATCGCAGAATAATCTCCATGGTGAAGAGAAACCCCTTCACAACAGCCAACCAAGTGAACAACACTCTCCAGGAGGTCGGTGTATCAATATCCAAATCTACCATAAAGAGAAGACTGCATGACAGTAAATATAGAGGGTTCACTGCACGGTGCAAGCCACTCATAAGCATCAAGAATAAAAAGGCTAGACTGGACTTTGCTAAAAAACATCTAAAAAAGCCAGCACAGTTCTGGAAGAACATTCTTTGGACAGATGAAACCAAGATCAACCTCTACCAGAATGATGGAAAGAGAAAAGTATGGCGATGGCGTGGTACAGCTCATGATCCAAAGCATACCACATCATCTGTAAAACACAGCGGAGGCAGTGTGATGGCTTGGGCATGCATGGCTGCCAGTGGCACTGGGTCACTAGTGTTTATTGATGATGTGACACAGGACAGAAGCAGCAGAATGAATTCTGAGGTATTCAGAGCCATACTGTGTGCTCAGATCCAGCCAAATGCAGCCAAACTGATTGGTCGTCGTTTCATACTTCAGATGGACAATGACCCAAAACATGAAGCCAAAGCAACCCAGGAGTTTATTAAAGCAAAGAAGTGGAATATTCTTGAATGGCCAAGTCAGTCACCTGATCTCAACCCAATTGAGCATGCATTTCACTTGTTAAAGACTAAACTTCAGACAGAAAGGCCCACAAACAAACAGCAACTGAAGACCACCGCAGTGAAGGCCTGGCAGAGCATCAAAAAGGAGGAAACACAGCGTCTGGTGATGTCCATGAGTTCAAGACTTCAGGTAGTCATTGCCAACAAAGGGTTTTCAACCAAGAACAAAAAAAACATTTTATTTCAAATTATTGAATCTGTCCAATTACTTTTGGTCCCTTTAAAAACAGGGTGGCACATGTTAAGGAGCTGAAACTCCTAGATCCTTCATTCAATTTTAATGCGGATACCCTCAAATGAAAGCTGAAAGTCTGAACTTCAACTGCATCTGAATTGTTTTGTTTAAAATTCATTGTGGTAATGTCTATAACCAAAACTAGAAAAATATTGTCTCTGTCCAAATATATATGGACGTAACTGTAACTTCCCATGGCTGGGTGTCCATTATAGAATCATAGAATGTTAGAGTTGGAAGAGACCTCCAGGGTCATTGTGTCCAAACCCCTGCTCAATGTTTTGGACTAAAAATTCATTTTCTGTCCTGGGGGTGTCTGTGTTGCGGATCAGTATCACTTGAAGAAGATGGAGATAAAGGAAGGTGGGATTCTCTCCCTATCAGATGCAAATATCTCTGCTGAATACCGTGATTGGGAGAAGAGGGACATTTTTTAGCATTGTTTGTGTGCGTACCAAACTTGATATTGGTCCGAAACCAGACCCGTGTCCCTCTTAAGGACACTAATCATGAACTGGTTCCTACCACTGGCATCCATATCCTCACTCCATGACACAGACACTGCCACTAGTTTCTACAATGCCACTCTTGCATCAGCCATCGACTAGGTCACCCCTCTCATGCATAGCAGAGTGCGACGAACCAATAGACAACCCTGTCACAATAACATCACTAAAAAGCTTCGGCAAGTATCCAGAATTGCAGAACGGCGTTGGAAGAAAACGCATTCACAAGACGACTTCACTGCAAACAAACAACACTCACATTCAAATCAGCTCTCACCTCTGCTAAACAGGCCTATTTCACATCCCTTATATCTTCTTTCTCCCACAACCCCAAACAGTTGTTCAACACTTAACTTCGTCCTCCGCCTACCACTGCCCCCTCCAAGTTCCCTAATCTCTGCCGAAAACTTTGCCACTCACTTCAAAAATAAAATAGACCAAACAAGGTAAGTCTTTGTTTGTCAAACCACCACAACCCCTTTGTATACCAGACCAATGCCCAAACCCCATAACTTCCCTCTCCAAAATCACTGAAGGACAGCTTGGTCATCTCTCTAAATCACACCTCACCACTTGTGCACTTGACAACATCCCATCCCACCTCCTCCCCAAACCACACTAATCCCATCTCTTCAACCTATCACAAACTTCTGGTACCTTCCCCTCTGCTTTCAAACATGCCACAATCACACCTATCCTCAAAAAGCCATCCCTTGACCCGAGCACTATGCCCAGCTATCGCCCCATATCCGTGCTCCCATTTGCTTCCAAACTCATTGAGCAGCACGTCCATGGATTACTTACAGCCAAAGCCAACAGACAATTCTCTATACTCCTCCTTCTAGACTTGTCCTCTGCCTTTGACACAGTTGACCACTGCCTCCTACTACAGATCCTCTCTTCCTTTGGTGTCAAAGACCTTGCCCTATTTGGATCTCCTCATACCTTACCTTAGTGATGAGCGAATAGCATTGTTGCTCGGGTTTCCCCGAGCATGCTCTGGTGATCTCCAAGTATTTGTTAGGGCTCGGAGATTTAGTTTTCGTCGTCTCAGCTGCATGATTTACGGCTGCTGGACAGCCTGAATACATGTGAGAATTCCCTAACAGGCAACCCCCACATGTATTCAGCCTGTCAAGCAGCTGTAAATGATGCTGCTGTGGCGAGGAAAACTAAATCTCTGAGCACTAACAAATACTCGGAGACCACCCGAGCAACGAGTATACTCGCTCATCACATACCTTACCAACTGCACATTTAGCGTTTCCTACTCCCATACTACCTCTTCATCTCGCCCCCTCTCTGTTGGTGTCCCTCAAGGCTCTGTCCTAGGACCCCTTCTCTTCTCTATCTATACCCTTGGCCTGGGACAACTCATAAAGTCCTATGGCTTCCAGTACCATCTATATGCTGATGACACTCATCTACTTCTCTGGCCCAGATGTCACCTCTCTGCTCTCCAGAATCCCATTGTCTATCAGCCATATCCTCCTTCTCCTCTTGCTTCCTTAAAGGGCCACTGTCACCCCCCTCCAGCCGTTATAAACTAAAAGAGCCACCTTGTGCAGCAGTAATGCTGCATTCTAACAAGGTGGCTCTTTTAGTTTTAGGTTCAAGCATACCCCAAATAAAACGTTTTTATACTTAGCCACAATTCCTGTCTCTAGCCAGGTAGGCGGGTCCTCACTCCCCAGCTCGAAACGCTCCTCTGCCGTCACTCACATCTTCTTGGTCTTTCTGCGCCGCCCCCTCAGCGCTGTTTAGGTTTTCAAACTGGCGCCTGCGCTGTGTAGTAATGTTCTGCGCAGGCGCAGTAAGTTCTGGCCGTCTGTCGTCCAAGCCAGGCTTGCACACTGCTCCTGCGCGGCAGTGCGGCCACCCACCTTTGGAATCCCAGCCCCGCACTGTGTTATGCATTATGCACAGTGCGGGGCTGGGATTCCAAAGGTGGGTGGCCGCACTGCCGCGCAGGCGCAGTGTGCAAGCCTGGCTTGGACGGCAGACGGCCAGAGCTTACTGCGCCTGCGCAGAACATTACTACACAGCGCAGGCGCCGGTTTAAAAACGTAAACAGCGCTGAGGGGGCGGTGCAGAAAGACCAAGTAAATGTGAGTGACGGCAGAGGAGCGTTTCGAGCTGGGGAGTGAGGAGCCGCCTCCCTGGCTAGAGACAGGAATTGTGGCTAAGTATCAAATCGCTTTTTTGGGGGTATACTTGAACCTAAAACTAAAAGAGCCACCTTGTTAGAATGCAGCATTACAGCTGCACAAGGTGGCTTTTTTAGTTTATAACGGCTGGAGGGGGGTGACAGTGGCCCTTTAAGCTCATTGTGGACAAATCTGAACTAATTATCTTTCCTCCATCTAGCATATCTTCCCTACCTGATCAAAATAAATGAAATCACACTTTCTGCTGCCTCGGAGTAACACTCGACTCTGCCCTGTCCTTCAAACCACACATCCAAGCTCTCACCACCTCCTGTTGCCTCCAGCTCAAAAATATATCCAGAATCCGTCCCTTCCTCAACCCTCACTCTACCAAATTCTTGCACATGCCCTAATCATCTCCTGCCTCGACTACTGCAACATTCTCCTCTGTGGCCTACCTTCTAACACTCTCGCACCCCTCCACTCCACTCATTAAGGTAATGAATATGCATGCGTCTCCATTCCCATAGGCGTGGAGCACATATTCAGTATCTTAATGAGCGGGGCCACGTGATCGCTCCGCACAGGAAGAGCAACCTGAAGCCGGCACCAACGAGATGCTGCGAGGGCACGCTGGAGGGTGAGTAAGATGTTTGTTTTTTGCTTGTAATAGGAAGCACGCATACAAAGACGGGAGGGGGGAGCCACGCATACCAGGACAGCTACGGGAAAAGGGCCACAAAAATCAGGACAGCTACGATGGGGGGAGCCACGCGTACTAGGACAGCTACGGGAAAAAGGGGCCACGCATACCGGGACAGCTACGATGGGGGTGCCACGTGTACCAAGACAGTGTCGGGGGGGGGGGGAGCAACGCATACCAGCACAGCAACAGGGGGGGGGGTTGCCACGCATACCAGGACAGTGACTGGTGGGGTTGTGGGAGTCACACGCATACCAGGACAGCGACGGGGGAGCCACGCATTCAAGGACAGGGATGAGGGGACAATACATACCCGGCTTATACTCGAGTCAGTAACCTTACCCAGTTTTCCGTGGCAAAATTAGGTGCCTGAGCTTATACTCGGGTCAGCTTATACTCGAGTATATACAGTATTTTTACTGTCCCTAATCTAGATTATTTTTTATTATTTTTTCACAAACAAAACAAAAAACATCAAGCGGAGGCCAATCAGTGATGTGCATCAGCGACCAGCACTCAACAGCTGTAGGATGCATGTACAGATGTGATGCAAAAAGGGCTAAAAAAAAAAAATAGACAGGAAAACAAAAAAAAAAAAAAAAAGTCATTGCCAAAAGTGAGCACAGGTGCAAATCAGTGATGCGAATCTGATCAGCTGCTTGGCAGCTGCAGGACGCACACATCGAAATGGTGCAAAAGGGGTTTGGGGGAGAAAAAATAGACAGGGACAAAAAAAAAGTCCTGGAAAACCGAAAGAACGGGAGCCAATTAGAAATTTGTGTCACTGATCAGCGCTTGATGTCTGTAAGACTCCCGCACGGAGCTGGTGAAAAAGGGAAGGGGGAATAGATAGGGACTAAAAAAAGTCCTTGAAAACGGAGCGCACAAGCGTTGATCAATGATTTGCGTCACTGATCACTGAAGCAAAAAAAAAAAAACTCAAAAATTGAGAGATCAAGTGCTGATCAGCACTCAGTGGCAGAAAGGGGGGGGGATTACAAGGAGGATGAGAGTGGGAAAAAGTGGGATTGGGGTGGATTAGGAAAAATCAGTGATCAGGAAAGTCTACTTTCTTCTTTCAGGAATCGAAGCAGCAAGATCAGCAGTGATGGCACAGGCTTAAAAAAGTCAGTGGTACCACAAGTCCCAGCACAGCGAGACAGAACAGGACTATGACTGCTCTGAGCAGGTCCAGAGCGGTCTTACTTCTACAAGTTAATGATACATGGAGTGTACTTAGTTTTTCACACACTGCTTCTTAATTTTGGCACTGTTTTTAATTAATAAATAATGATACGGTGTAATTGGTCATGTGTGCCTGTTCATCCTAGGTTGTATTTGCCTAAATTTAATACCTTCTAAGCACCAGATGTATTTATGTCCAGTTAAGTAAAAGCATAGATTTACATATACATAAAACACCATCCTGAAAAATATTTTAATTAAAATTCATAAAAGCACCCTTGTTTGCTTGTATTGTAATAATCATGGTTATGCAGAAAAGTATACAATATCCCAAAAAAGTTTATAAAAAGTTAAAATAGCAAAGTCTGCTATGAGGCGCACCATTTTCCAATGGTATTGTGCATATTTGTGTACAAACTTCAGATGTGTGTGCAGATTCCATTCACTTACACAACATACACTCTGCAAAAATCACTCATGTCTTAAACCTCCCTAACACAATAACTTAATACAAGAAGTACAGTAACCCATCATGGCTGCGACGTAAAATGTCCATCTTAGGGCTTACTGTATGTCACGGTTACCAGGAAGTTCTGGATTTAGGAGACAACCCACCAGGTAGGTTTGATTCAGGTCAAGATACTATAAAGATTATTTGTCACCAGGTTTTTGCTACACCATCTGTGAGCAGCTTGATTTAGGGGCAGAGACTCTGATTCCAGCAATGTGTCACTTATTGGACTTCTTGCTGTAGTATTGATAAAATCACTATATTATCTGCTGCAAATGTACTCGTTTTTTTAAAAGCTGAGATCTCTATAACCGTGCCCACACAAGTGATTGGCAGCTTTCTGTGTACACTGTGCATAGGCAGAAATATGCCCATCAGTGGTGGGGACAGGGTTTTAAAGAGCTCATAAATAAGGAGGACTACATAAAAGCAGGTTTACTAGTCCTGAAGTGATAAATCTCCTGCTGAGGAAATGGTGATAGCATAAAAATTACAGCAAGCAACCCCATAAGTGACACATCGTTGGAATCAGAGTGTCTATCACTACATTATGTTGTTCTCAGATTAGGTGGCAAAATCCTAGTGACAAGTTTCTTAAAAGAAATTCTGAAGTCTTGTTCTAAGTAATGAGAGATTCTAAATATTTTGGGAATGCATAAAGGCCCCTCTTTTATGAACTATGTGGAAAGACTTCTAAAACTTAATTTAAAGTCTTGCAACGCCAAAGTGAAAAAGAAGAAGACATTCAAACTGTGCTACCTTCCTTCAAAAACACTACAACCTAAGACCCTCGTTTCCACAGGCAGATTTATGTCCATAACAGGCAGTAACTATGTAAGTTGATCGGTAAATGTTTGGGGTCCTTTCACCAGGACTCATACAAATGTCATAGGGACAATCGGCCATATGATCGTTCTGTACACACACAGCACACAGCCTTTTTATACGGGGCAATGTGTTGCGGACAACGATAATGTATAGACCCAATTACATCGGCTGATTGGTTGTATTTACACATTGTGGGCATGTTACATTTTTTTTACCCCACAATTGAGGTAGAACTGCTGCAATTTTGGAAAATTGTGTCAAATTGATGATTTTTTGCAGCAAGAAATACTATATGGCTGCAACATGTGAACGCATAAGGGTGAATGATTTGGAAGGCGCTACGCATGAATGGTCATTATGTCTCTTTCATACGGGCGAATAATCGTCCAATGTGTCTTCTCAGAGGTAAAGATTTCATCTTACATCAAACCTTTTCTGTCAGAAGAGTAATATCTTAAAAATATTAAAAAGCTTAAAACCCATAGGAAATACAAGTCTGTAAAATATAAGATGAGTGACCATTTTAAGCTTGAGCATTTTGATACACAAATGTACCGAATCATAGGGTTGAATTATTGCAATGTGTTCTGAACTCCATTGGCCTGTGAAGTGACCCTCATCTGATGGGATCAGTCCGACACCTCACTGTAGTAATACTTTTGTGCAGCATCCGTCATTTTCCAGCCTGCCGCTCGATATTCTATCATTTCCAGCAGCAGAAGTTGTGCGAGAGAGCCCAGTCCACCTTGAAGCAGAAAACTATCCCGTAGAAGAGAAAACAGCTCATCCATTCTTTGGCCATTCACCTTCTCCAACTGTTCGCCAACCTTGTGCAACTGGAGAACCAAGCAGTCCACCTGACGACAAATACATGGATCAGTGAGTATGTACACGAGTATGAGTCCTGTTGCAAGCAATGCTGAATTACGCCATGGCTAATTTGCTTTAGCAAAAACTGATGTAGTGCCTTTAAAGTATGGTTATACTATGAATATTGACAAGAAAAATCAAGTTTATGTGAAACCCTGTGCTATGTTTTGAATAAGCATGTCCTGGTACCAACTATAAGGCCACAGTCACACTATCAGTATTTGGTCAGTTTTTTACCTCAGTATTTGTAAGCCAAAACCAGGAGTGGGTGATAAATACAGGAGTGGTGACGTGTTTCTATCACACTTTTCCTCTGGTTGTTCCACTCCTGGTTTTGTCTTACAAATACTGAGGTAAAAAACTCACCAAATACTGAGAGTGTGAATGTGGCTTAAGTGAGATTTTCTGCTACCTTATCAATTATTTATACTTCCAGTTACTACTGTAGAAATGCCAACCAATAAAAGTAGACACCTCACATGCCAAAATTATGTAATTAGAAAACCCTTAAACAGGTGAACTATGTATGGATTAAAAGTTCATAAACTACACATCAGCCAAGTTACTTCTTAGGGTATGCACACAATGGCTTTTTCAGGGGGTTCGGCTCAGGAACTCACCAGAAAAAGTACTCAGAAAACAAAATGAACATATGCATTGTTTTATCTGCTTCAGGCTTCAAAAGACACCAAGCGGCTTAAAGAAGCGACATGTCCATTCTTCATGTGTCTTCTGATCAGGAGACGCCCTATACTTTACAATACAAGTCAATGTAAGGGCTCAAAAGATGCTCACTGTTGAACGAAGGAAAAAAAAAATACACCGAAAAACACCTGCATAAAAAAACACAAACACACAAAAAACCAACAGTGGCCAAAAACAACGAAGCAAGTGCTCAGCAAATGACCAAAAAGTCTCTTGCACTTGAAAAACTCAAGCGGGTTCACCACAGATTAACCTCTTGCCGCAATAGGGTGTACAGTTACATGCTATTTTTGCTCCCAGACTTTGATGCAGGCTCACAAGCTGAATCCGCATCTTTCCCAGCAGATGATGGCAATAATATTCAGTCATCATCTGCCGCTTAAGGCCTCTTTCACATTTCCGTTGGTATGGGGCTGTTGCAACCGTCGGCCCGACAGACGTTGTGCAGATTGTGTACAACCTGGGCAGCGGATGCAGTTTTCAGACGCATCCGCTGCCCATTATGAATTCTGGGGCGAAGTTCCGGCCACGCATGTGCGGTCGGAAATGGCGGATTCGACGGACGAAAAAACGTTCCCTTGAACGTATTTTCATCACAACGGCCCGCGAAATCACGACACATCCGTTACACGACGAATGCGACGTGTGCCCATTCGCCGCAATCCGTCGTCAATAAAAGTGTATGGCAAAAAAAACGGATCCTGCGGGCACATTTGCAGGATCCGTTTTTTTACCAAAACGACGGATTGCAAAAAACGGAAATGTGAAAGAGGCCTAACTTGTTCAACATATACTGAGCACTGGCAGGGAGGCTGTTCTAACAGCTCATTGGCCGCTTTGTAGCGCAATCACAGGTCACCGATGAGCTGCCATGACAGCTGGGAGTCTATTCTGATACCTGTGCCTGTCGTAACAGCACCGTGAATGCCAGAGTCTGTAAAAGTCAAATCTATCAAAATATGAAAATTAACCCAACCTGTAAACTCTGAAATTACAAAAAAAAAAAACAAAAAACATGAATTGTGTTTTTTGCCTGTCACAACAACGCAAGCAATTTTTTTTTTTTTTTCTTAATTTCTGATTTTTTTTAAACACTGAAAAAAACCTGCAAGTTTGGCATCCCTGTGATCGTACTGACCTGGAGTATCACATTACCAGGTCTTTTTTTTTACCATATATTTAAAGCTTTAAATAAACCCAAAAAACAATTGCGTATTTCTCCTTTCCTTACAGTTTTGCCGCACTTGCAATTTTTTCTCTGGCTTTGTACATCACAATATAAAATAAATGGTGTAATTTAAAAGTAGAATTCGTCCCACAAAAAAAAAATAGCACTAATAAGGCTAATATGTGAACGAAAAAATAAAAAAGTAATGGATCTTGGAATGAGAGGAAAAAATTAAAATGCAAAAACAGAAAATAGTCATGATGCATAAAAGTTAAAAGACACCATGTATATATACCCTTAATCTTTTATGTCCATTTGATGGTTCTTCTTCTATTCCAAAAATACTGCCAGTGTATGAAAACAATAGAGACCAGGTATTCCTTGTATAGCAAAAATAATCAGGTAGTATACAGTATATATTCGAGTATAGGCCGACCCAAGTATAAGCCGAGGCACCTAATTTTACCACAAAAATCTGGGAAAACGTATTGACTCCAGTATAAGCCGGGTATGCATAGCCCCCTCATCCCCATCCTGTTAAGCATGGCTCCCTCATCCCTATCCTGGTATGCACGGCCTCCTCATCCCCATCCTGGCATGCATAGTCCCCTCATCCCCATCCTGGTATGCATGACCCCCTCATCCCCATCCTGGTCTGCATGGCTCCTCATCCCAATCCTGTTATGCATGGCCCCCTCATCCCCATCCTGGTCTGCATGGCTCCTCATCCCCATCCTGGTCTGCATAGTCCCCTCATCCCCATCCTGTTATGCATGACCTCCTCATCCCTATCCTGGTATGCATGGCTCCTCATCCCCATCCTGGTATGCATGGCCCTCTCATCCCCATCCTGTTACGCATGGCCTCCTCATCCCCATCCTGGTATGCATGGTCCCCTCATCCCTAACCTTGTATGCATGGCTCCTCATCCCTATCCTGGTATGCATGGCTCCTCATCCAGATACTCCTAATCATGGCTCCTCATTAGTGATGAGCGAGTGTGCGCGTTACTTGGGTTTTCCGAGCATGCTCGGGTGTTCTCCGAGTATCTTGGGTGTGCTCATAGATTATGTTTTGTGTCCCCGCAGTTGCATGATTTGCGACTGCTAGACAGCCTGAATAAATGTGGGAATTCCCTAACAAACAGGCAGTCCATGCATGTGTTCACGCTGTCAAGCAGCCGCAAATCATGCAGCTGTGGGGACACAAACAATCTACGAGCACGCCTAAGATATTCGGAGAACACCCGAGCATGCTCGGAAAACCCAAGTAACGAGCATACTCGCTCATCACTACTCCTTATCCCTATCCCAGTATGCATGGCTCCTCATTCCTATAGTTGTATGCATGGCTCCTCATCCCTATCCTTGTATGGATGGCCCTCATAAAAAACAAAACAAAACCTTTGTCCTTTTTCTTCCGGTGCCAGCAGCTGATTTAGGATTGTAAGCAGCGCATGGCAGTGATGTCATGCACTGCTTACAAGCAGAGCACAGCTGCCAGAATACTCACTGCACTCCACGCCGGGACTATGTGCATGGAGGGCAGTGAATATTCATTGATATTTACTAGTGCGCAGTGTCAGCTGCTGGCTTCCTGCAGAGGCCGGGCGGTCACATGTGCCCTCTACTTAAGAGAAGTGAATATTAATTTCTCTTAAAGGTAAGGTACCGCGTTTGTAGATCATTAATAAATCACTGTAATGTAGCATAACATGCTGCTATAACCAAGTCTTAAATGCATGTGAAACAGATTTCGTGTGTTATATGTGTTTAAAGAAGGAACTGGGGGCTGACATCTTGGTTTTGCAGCAGTAGCAGGGCACTAACAGTGTCATTTTACAGCACCCCATGGACATAGGAGATAATAGACCGGTGCTGACCCTATCTTTAACATTGGAGAGGTGTTAGCAGTGAGCTGGGCACGCCTCTGTGGGCTGCACAACTCACTGCTGTAGGTGTGACTAGCAGCCATTTTATTATAGCCCAGTGCTCTCTGCCCAGCTCCACTTACTCTCTATCACAGGAGCTCCATTCCCAGCCTGCAGAGAGCGGTGACACCTGACACCTCTCAGCCATACAATGTATCTCTCCCCTCCCTCCACAATGCCTGGCCATTCACTGCAGACCTGGAGCTCCTTCTTATCTTACTGAGGGATGAGTCACAGACAGCTCTGCACAGACAATGCTGCTCCATACACACCACATAAACTAACTGTGCTTCTGATGCACTAACTGCTGGTGATAGCAGATCACAGGGCAGTCACACACAAAATGGCTCTGCCCTGTGATGCTGCTCTTCATTCTGCCCCAGGGATATTAGACCACCCAAAAGGGGAGGGAAATGCTGATGTCAGCAGTTACTGCCCAGATTTTCCAGCTAACAGTAAAGCTGGTAAGTCTTACTATAGCTGCTTGAGGTCTAGAACGGAAAATGCTCCCCCTAGTGGTCAATATATATATTTGTAAGAAAATATATAATATTTTTCATATAGAAATGTTTGCAAACAGTGCAAACATTGCATTAATACATTTTATTTACTATTTTAAGCTTAATTTCACAAAAAAAACAAACTACAAGAAAACTGGTGGCACCTTCCCTTTAAGTAGAGGGCATACGTTACCGCCTGGCGGCTGCAGGAAGCCGGCAGATGCGACTACTGTGCCCGATATTACAGAAAAATGAATATTCACTGCCAACGAAGTGAATATTCATTTCTCTTTAGCAGTGGGCAAAGGCTTTAGCCGCAGCAGCCGGCTATTGCCTCCTGTGACCCGCTGCTCCCCCTCCATCTTCTGAGACCCTCACTCGAGTATAAGCCAGGAAGGAGGGGGGCGTTTTCAACACACAAAAAAAAGTGCTGAAAAATGGATACAATTTTGGTTTGTGTCGCCATTTTCCAAGACAAGTAATGTTTTTATTTTACCATCCATGGAGTTGTATGAGGACTTTTTGGGTCCTGAGCTGAAGCTTTACACCAATATGGGGTACTTATGATCTTTCAATTATTTTATAATGCATTTTTTCCAGGAAAGTGTGAAACCATGTTAAATATGCTGATTTCGCACATTTATTTAATCAGGACTTTACCAGGTGCATTACTCTTAAAGAAAAATGTCATGATATTCTCATTAAAAAAATGTAGTGGTTTATTGAATTGTCCACAGAAAAACCAAATTGCAGCAAAACATAAAAGTAGATGAAATAGTTACGAACAGATTGTCCATGTGTAAATATCAGCGCTTGTTACTCATCTTTCCCAAAGTTCTGAATGGTAAAAGCCGTCTGTCTGTGTGAAATCTGAAGTCATCATGGCTACCAGCTTTTCCTTCCTTGTGTGACTTGTCTGATGTCCATGGAGAATGATGGTGAAGGCAGGAGGTGACAGCCCCCACACCCTCATAAGAGACGTTATTTATATGTCCCACAGACCACGTGTTCCCCTTTATATGCTGTTGACTTATATTCTGAGTTACACAGAAATAGCTTTTTGTAATGTCAGCAAGAAGCAATGTGCTCAGTACAGAATTGAGAGTAAGAATAATTCAATTAATATTTAACAAACCACACTTCTGGCGACAGGCAGAGATGAGTGCATCAGCAGGCCCCTGACTGCCATGGTAAGCCATCGCTGCCCCTCAATCGCATTGAGAGGCTGATGGTGACCTGGTATGCATAAGCACCAACTATTACAGCATTTCCACACCACTGTGAGAAATGGAGAGCAGCACAGATACCGGCTACATAATATATCCAGCATCTACCTCGTGTGGAGAGCACTTAGCTCACCTCTACACATAGGAACCCTTACAACTATGTACATGTAAGCAATTTTATGCTACAGGGTTATTGTAGGAAAAGGGTCTCTACAGAGTAGCAAAACTATGGAATGCCCATCCCCGTCAGATGCTTACACTCTCTAACCTTTAATACATTTTTTATGGCAAATTTTAACAATTTGCACGCAACTCCTTCACACCCCAAACGCAGCATCATCAAAAATGGCAGGCAAATCTGAAAATTTACTCTCACAAGTTATGTGAATTATTTGACTTCATACCTCCTCCTCCCTCTGTAAGCTGTCAGGCTGTGCCAGCTGGAAGAGGCAGTCATATACAGGATTAACCAAGGCCAGCATTGGCATGTTATTGACCTACGGGGAGAGATATACAGAGATAAAAACCATATCAGAAAATGGAGAGAATACTAACAGGATTCTGTAATACTTACTCTTAAATAGTCAAAAATATTGCAGATGAAGCTGACATAGCAGACCCATTCCTGCACGGAGCGAGCCCTCAGCTCTTCCCGGTTCTGATATTCACTTTGTAGTCGGTTCAAGAGTGAGGATCGGAAGATGCTGCGACCCGACTCTTTACTCTCTGCCTGAGGGATAGAAGGCAAATCCATTGGAAGAACCACAGGCGTCTTTGAGGTGTTGCTAAGACTTTCGGTCAGCATTCTCCCTACAGGAAAATACTGTGCCTATAGGTACAAGAGATTTGTAGGCATGTACAGCCATATAGGGAACATTGGTCTCATGCATGGACCTTTACAAATGGCAGCAACGACACAGGTTGCACAACCAAAGGCTTCTTCTAAGCGCTGTTACATTACAGCATAGTGCAAGTGAATGGGGTCACATTGCAACCCTCACGGTAGTGACTGGCAACCAGCAAAAAATACAACTGGTTCCAACTGTGAGAGCCAAAAAGGTGTGTAGCACCAGCCTTATAATTAGATTCCTTTAGTTATTTTTTTTTTATTTCTATTCCTAGGACATTCCTTTAATACTACTACATGAATCAGGCCATCATGCACAGAGAACTGGAAAAAGGTTGGAGCACCCTTTAAAGGCAAACACCATATTTGCACAAGAAGAATGCTACTTCCCATGGAAAGTGGAAGCTTCTTCCTCTTGGTTGCACCATTTGAAACACATCAGATTCTCCGAACAATTTTTCAATTTACCGATCACTTGTCTGTGATTTGAAGTTATGTTCAATGTAAACGGGCTTAAAGTATATCTGCACGTTTATGTGACTTTTCAGAATCTCCTCTGATTGCTGTAGGCCAAAGGCTTATTTGACCAACAAATATTCCACTTGCCCCTCTCCTTTGCGATATGAACTGGGTTTCATTAGAAATGTTGCCCGTTTTGGTTTTTATAGGCTCTTTGCTCCCCAGCATACTTAACGTTGATATCGCCAAAAATCAGCTTAGAATAAAAAAAATGATGGATAACAATTAGAAACTTCTTTAAGACGTCATAGTGAGTTGACTGATGGATTCTCAGTTAGGCATTTCTGCAGACAGCAATACACAACGCAATACAGTGGCTACAGAAGGCAAATCGAGCACATTTTTTAATTAAACCCAACTTAATAAATGACTTTTAGCCTCAATTACATGCATTTAGGTCACAAAAAAATGGCTTCAAAAGATGGAGAACCTCTAAGGCTGTGTTCCCCAAGTTCGGTCCTCAAGAGCCACCAACGGGTCATGTTTTCAGGATTTCCTTAGTATTGCCCAGGTGAGAATTCCATCATCTAGACCGGTAACAATTCCATCACCTGGGTCATACTAAGGAAATCCTGAAAATACAACCTGTTGGTGGCTCTTGAGGATTGGAGTTGGGGAACATTGGTCTAAGGTATGAACCTGAATCAAGGAGTTTCTGGTCATTTTTCCCATTCTGGGTGTATATGTTCTCCACAGCAGATATGACATATAGAAAAGTGAGCATCACATCGCGACTGCCACGTGTCTATGTGTTCTACGCTGAGGTCTTACCTGAATGATAGTGTAACACATTTTCCCGGCTTCTCTGCTGAACATAGCATCCCTAAGTGACTGTTCCACAATCACATTAGACACCTTCTCCAGATCCACGCTGGACGGCTCTGTCACGGGATGAAAGATCACAATGAAGCAGGTACACATGAGATACTACAGCATACAGATTTACACTCGGTATTACTAACCTTTTAAAGCAGTCTTAAGAAGATTTTGAGTTTCAGCATCAAATACTTGGATCTTGTATTCTTCCCCCATGGTCCTGAGTGAGGAAAACACGGCAAGAGGGAAAAATCCCTGAAAAAAATGGGAGATCAGAACTAAAAACAGCCACAACCAGCACAGTACCGTACTTATGTAATCAGGCCATGAGTGTAATATATAGCTGTAAAGTCATGGTCTACAATTATGTACCAATTAGGACATTACATAGGGAGGGTTCCCACTCGGCGCCACTAACTAGCTGCACTTGTGGGCGAGATGAGCAGTCCATGTATTACATAGATGACTATTCATGTGAATGGCTGGCATTTTATTAGTACACATGCATGGGGGGGCCTTTGGTTGCCCCTATCTTTCCCAGACAGGTATTAATCAGAGCTAAGCTGCATGCTATCTCTTCCCCATTTAATTCGAGGCCTCGCTGGGGTGAGAGGTGAATCACTAGATTTAGGTTCCATCCATTCTAGTGGTTGGATAACTACCTACATACTTCATTTTTAGGTGTATAGCACTAGAGGCGTTCATGTAATCATGAAGTGCAGTGTGCCAATGTATTTTATTACTAGAATATAACATGCATTCCTTTAATACTACAGGAGGGCTGGCCTTGTCTGTATATGTTTTGCAGATTAAAGAAGACCTTTTACCAAATTGTTCAGTATTTGGTCAGACTTAGGGTCTGTGCACACATTGCGGTTTTTTTCTGCGCAAATTGGTTCCAAATGCTGAAGCATTTCCTATACCCAGCAAAGTGGACGAGACTCCTGACGTCTCATGCACACATTGCTTATATTTTCCTTGCAGATTAAATCTGCAGCATCTCAATTCTTTCAGTGTTTTTGCTGCTGATTTCACCCTTACTAATGAGTAGGGAGAATGCATCAAAAACAATAGGATTTTATGCTGCGTTTTTCTGGCCAACACATCAGTATTTGCAGATTTTTTTCTGCTGCACATACTGAACGTGTGCACATACCCTTACAATGCTGTGCAGAAAACATTGCTCCGTTGGCCATCTATACAAGAGAGCACAGCAGGCTATGCTTTCCGATAGAGAAAAAAGTACACCTGCCCGATGTATAGTAAAAGGAAGCACTTTTGGAATCCATAGGGTCTATAAGGGATCCACTCCATGCATGCGCTGGTTCAGGATATACTGACTGGGTGCAGAACATTGTCAATGGAATTCATCTGTAAGATCCTAGAAAGTGGAGGCTGATAACCGAGATTGCTGCAGCCATTATACTGATGTGAAGACTGGCAGAGCCCATTAAATCAATGGTATATTCATGGATCCCATAAAGTAAACCATATGGAACCAGTGTGAACCTTCCGTTTGGGGATCAAAGAATTAAAAAAAATAAAAATCAGTGTGTACTAGAGTCTAATACACAAATACAATAGGGGCACATGGTATATAGCAGTGCAGGGGTGACATGGGGGGCACTGGGCATCAGCATAACACTAAGGGCCAGCCAGGAGAGGGCAGAGCACCCGCACTGCAGCCCAGTCATTATACCCAGCAGGGTGCAGCCATATTGCCAGGACCTGATGGGACATAAATCACACGTGTCACTAGTAAATCAGCCAGCTCACTGACACAGCAGCGTGGGCCACTGCCGTCCGGTGACTGCACGCTCCACACTCACCTGTTAGCCGAGCACCGCCATGATGGCCGCACAGGAGGCTGTTACCGGTCTGTAAGGATACAAGCTCAGGCTAGGCCCCGGCTGGAGTAGTAGTAACACAGGGCCTCAGTAACCTCCACGCACAGCGACACCTAGCGGGAATCTGCAGCTACAGCGTCACCTGTTAGAACAAGGGAAACAGCGACACCTAGTGGATAATATTCATAAATGTGGGAGCTTGTTTTTCAGTATGATTAGATCTGGTTATAAATCCACAGATCTGCATTCATTTGTTGTCATATGTACAAGTAAAACTATACAAAATAAATTTCACCTGCCACTGTAAAAAAAAATTTTTTAATAATGGAAGAGCTAAACAGAATATGGATTACAATATATGGTGAAAATTAAGGTGTAACAGAAAAACTTATTAGTGTAAAACTAAAGCAAGTAGCCCAGAAAAAGACACATCACTAGAATCAGGGTCTCTGCATCCACATTATGCTGCTCTCAAATTAGGTGGCAAAAATCTGGTGACCGATTTCCTATATTTCATCCATTTTAAAGAAATGGAAAACCCCAATAAGAGAAATAAAGGCAGCCGATGTGCGTGCACTGCCTGACACTGCCTGATTCCTGCAGCGGAATATGAATATGTGGGCTTGGTGAGTGCTGCAATTAGCAGAGATTAGTTTTGTTTGTACCATTTAGCAAGGTTTTGTTTTTTTGCACTTTCTGTTATATTTACTGACACAATGGCTGGATGTTCTAAAGGGCAATAATGTCCAAGAAGGATGGGAGATTTTGCTAAATGAAATTCTCACAGCACAATCAGTAACAATCCCCAAAAAAGGAACAATTGCAAGCCTTTAAAGAGACCAGGATGGATGAACACAGAACTTAATCAATTGATTAAAAAAATAAATGTTTATTAAATGGAAAGAGGGGAGCATATCTAAAGAAGACTATAATGCTGTCTGCAGGGAATGCATGGCAAGGGTTAGAAGAGCTAAAGCCAGTAATAAAGTGATGCTTGCAAGGGAGACCAAAACAATAAAACAAGTATTTTGGAGGTATGTCAAAACCAAAAGAAAAGTCAAAGATGCTATAGGATTTTTACATGATGAAAAGGGTGAAGTGGTCAAAAATGATGTTGAGAAGGCCGAACTTTTAAATTTCTATTTTGCATCTGTGTTTTGTAAGAAAGCAATTGCAACATCAACTGATCTTCACGGTGCCATCAAAGGAATAATCCATCCTATCTATAAACAGATGGTGAGGGAACACTTAAATAATTTAAATTAATTTAAATTTCCTGGTCCAGATTACATCTTAGGGTACTGAACAAGTTAACAGAGGAAATTGCAGAACCACTAGCCATAATCTTTGATAAATCCTCAAGAACAGAAGAAGTCTCAGAAGATTGGAGAAGGGCAAATGTTGTCCCTATCTTCAAAAAAGGAAAGAAGATGGAGCTAGGAAATTATAGGCCAGTGAGCCTTACTTCTATACCAGGAACAAATTACTAAACAGCATGTATGTTAGTACTTGGATAAGAAAACAGTAATTAACCAAAGCCAGCATGGGTTTGTAGCAAACAAGTCATGCCAGACTAATCTAATTTCCTTCTACGATGGAATCACTGACTGGGTAGATCAGGGAAATGCGGTACATATAGTCTATCTCCACTTCAGCAAAGCATTTGATAAAGTATCTCATAATATCCTTATTGAAAAAATGATCAAGTAAGGGATTGACAAGAAAACAGGTGGATTCATAACTGGCTCAGTGATCAAACTCAAAGAAGGGTAATAAATGATTGCACATCTAATCGGAAAAGTGAGGTACCACAAGGCTCTGTCCTGTCCCCAGTGTTGTTCAACATTTTTATAAATGATCTAGAAAAGGGAAATGAAGGTAAACTGATCAAATTAGCTGACGATGCAATGCTAGGAGGACTGGCTAACACTAGAGAAGACAGAGAAAGGATTCAGAAGGATCTAACTGAACTTGAACAATGGGCAGCGACTAATAGAATGGCATTTAACAAGGAGAAATGTAAGATTCTACATCTGGGCAAGAAAAATGAAAATTACATCTAATCAACAGCACGTGTGAAAAAGACTTGGGAATATTAACAGATCACAGACTGCACATGAGTCAACAGTCACAATGCAGCAAGTTTTGCTATTTTGTGCATGTAAAGCTGAAATACAAACATTGATTAATAAATTTACTATATAATTTCAATAGGTAATAAGCATAGATGACATTATTGCTCCCCCACATCCCCCAAAAAAGGGCAATTAGAAGATATAAATCTGAGGAGTCAGCAATAGCATTTACAATAATATCCCTACGTAGATTCTAGGGGACGGTCAGAACACTGACAAAAGTGTGCTAAAAAATATTTTATATCCCAATCCATATATGTAGTATAACATTGAAAAAAAAATCAACAAAATCATTATAGCAAAGAAACATTAAGTACTTAAGCTTATGGTCATTCACATATCATTGTTACCATAAAGGAAACTTTCACCTAGTGCCTCGTGGTTATGTCACCTTTGTGGCCCTTGTCTCCTTGCAATGTCCTCTACTCAGTATGGCCTACCTCACTCAGGGACCCCCATCTCAGAATGCCAACCTCCCTCTCTCCACCCCTTTATTATCTTCCTCCTTGGGATGTTTACCCATTTTTGGGAAGTCAGCTGTCCACCAACCTGTAGACACTATGTCTCACCTTGCAAACTAGGAACTGTATTCATCAATCTATTCTTACCCTACAATGAAACTGATAATGGCCTCCTGATTATTCTTCCTTCACACTGTACTTAAATTACACAGAGAGAGAGACCTGCTGACCAGTTGTTATCACCCTATAATGATTGTAATACAATGCGCCGTTGTTTGTCTGTCTCAGGAACCTTTGTACTTTAAGATACCATAATCCTTGATATGAGCATCCTGATTACCACTTCATAAGGACCTTTTAGAGATTGACACAAGGCCTAGTGATTAGGGCACTGTCAGCTACAATAATCTATTTTGCTAAAATAAAAAAAATACAAAATATAAAAAATAATAATATATATATATAAATATTAGATATTTTACATGGTGAACGACTGCTACTCTGAATAGAATGTTACCACAAGGTTCAGTGCTGCATCCAATATTATTCAATTTATTATATAGAAGGGGTGGTACAAAATCCAAATTAATTTTCCTTCTAAATCCCTATCTATTTAATGCCATAATCTAAACTAATTTCTAATATACTCGAATTCAAAATTCCCTAATTCCCTAATTACATTAACCGCTTTTCTATATTTGTTTAACTTTTTTTTTTGGTGATACTTTATTTAATAATCCATGTGCATGCTGGGATACTCAAAGGAAACATAATCATGGGGCACAAAATGTGATCTCTGTCCAGCTAGACCTAGCACGTTGAGCACAGTGACAGAGCGCTTTCTGTTGCCGGCTCAGATCAGCAGTAATGAGCCAGCAACAGAGCGCATTCTCAGAATACCAGGCAAGCAGAGAACAGTGATGTCACACAGCGATTGGTATCAAGAATCTCAAATTCTGACTCACCAGACCACAGTACATATTTCCTCTGATCTAATGACCAATCCTTGTGTTGCTTGGCTCAAACAAGTCTCTTTCTGTTTGAGGTCCTCAGTAGTGGCTTTTATACAGCAATTTGACCACAGAGTCTTCTCTGGACAGTTGATCTTGAAATGTGTCTGCTACTTATATCTGTGCATTGTTTAGGAGGGCTGTCATAGAGAAAAATTGTAAAATCCATAAAGACATCTACGGACAGGGGACATATCACCCTCAAATTGAACATATGAGATTACCTATAAATATGGAAGTGAGAAAGAGCTGACACGTAAACCTCCACTGAAGTAGGATATCCTGCTGTGAACAGGTAACTACAAACAAAAGCTCTCTGAAAACCAGCCAACAAGCCTAGGATTCGTATACTCACAGGCGGAGAAGTACAGGGGCTTTCTTTGTTTTAAGGAATCTCAGATTCACTGGAGCCAGTGGTCAGAGATAAATATTGATGTTTGCATCAATCTGATATTTACAGGACATATATTTTCGGTGTTGTAGCGAAGTGATGAACATAACTCATTCACTCACATCACGATAAAGCCTTCCGAATGCCTTCAACTTAATATCAGATGGATGGATGATGCTATCCATGCCATGTTTCATCGGTATAGAAAGATAAAAACGTGATAAGAAACATGACAACAATATCTCCTGCCTGGGACCCCCAGGGGTGAAGATATCCTGAAAGTTGGGGATCTCATAAACTTTTAAAAGCCCTAACCCATCCCATGACCCACCCCCATATGAGCTCACAAAGGGGCGATATGTGGGCGCAACCTTGATCTAATGAAAAACAGAGTTTAGGTTTCTGTCATTTGTCAGCCCTGGAAGGTGCAGCTTGCTGTAGTTCTGTCTGTTTTCCTAAAGAGTACCTCCCTCCACTAAGCTCTGAGCCTTTTCTGTGACACAGGTTTAGTACTTTTTCTTTTTAGTGTTATCCATTTTATTTAATGTGAATGTATATACTTCACAGTATTGTTTTGTTCCAATTTTGTAACATCATTATATATATTTTTATAAACATTGATTACCTTTCCGGATTAAATACATAAAATTTAATAGCTGTTTTCCTCTTGCTCTATAAACCGCACCACTTAAGCCATACACTACCTGTAACAGGTGTCCAATTGGCCTCTGTAAATGATTGTTGGTGGCAGCTAGTAGTTGACTCACTCCGCTGCTTCACAAAGGTAGTCACAGGAACAGTCCTAGTAGAAATTCACCTGCTGGTTTATTTTAGACAGCATAAACCTTTGCAGGGTTCATGAAAACAAACAAAGCCTTTCTGGCAAAAAGGTAAAACAAAGGTAAAGTCTATCAGAGTCTTTGTCCTGCAGGCTTCCCTGCAAAAAACGCATACAGCGTCCTTAGCTCCTATGGGAGCCATGTGGGAGTTCCACCTCTCTCCCAACACACCAAACCCCCGACTGCAGCACGGGTCCAGGTATATATCAAATGTACTAGTCATGTGATCATGACATCACAGCAAATCCCCATACACCTGCAGGTCCTGCAGGGAAAACACGTATGGTGAGCACCTTCCCACTTGCACTTTTTGGTGCTCACATAAAACCGGCCCATTAAAACTCTGTAACAGACTCTCAGCTCCTAGTGTGCTGGAAACACAAAAACATTCCGGTTTCACATCACTGAGCGTTGCATACGCAGTGACACATACCTCCCTTCCTCCACAAAGCCAGTGACTCTGTCACATATTCCCCCCCTTCTGCCCAAATCCGAGGGTTTTGGCACCATCAGACACTAGTCAGTGAATTCGGGAGAGGGCATCCGCATTGCCATGTAACTTCCCTGGCCTGTGTTCGACCTGAAACAAGAAGTCCTGAAGAGCTAAGAACCTAGTCATCCAGGCGTTCCTACCCTTCTTCTCACTCAGCCATCTCAGCGGGGCATGGTCTGTCACTAATTTGAATCTATGGCCCAGAAGGTAGTACCTTAGTGTATCTATGGCCCACTTTATGGTCATACACTCCTTCCCCACAATCTCATAATTCTCGCAAGAAGAGAGTTTTCGGCTCAGATATAGATATTTCCTGTGAGAGTACCGCTCCTAATTGAGCCTCTGAAGCATCGGTCTGTAACACAAACTCCTTCTTAAGGTTTGGTGCGACCAGGAACGGATGCCTACACAGAGCCCGCTTGCATTCCTGAAATGCCTTTTCTGTGTCCAGAGCCCATTTCACCACAGACGGCCTGGTTCTGCCGAGGAGGTCCGTTAACGGTGCGATAATCATAGCGAAGTTCGGGATAAACCGCCGGTAATATCACACAATCCCAGGAAATGCTCTCACTTGCTTCTTGGACAGTAGTTGCGGCCATTCCTGAATTGCCTCTATCTTATTCCATTGGGACTTATTTACTCCTCGCCCGACGATGCAGCCCAAATACCTCGCCTCCTCCTTCCCGATGGCACATTTCTTGAGGTTTACCGTAAACCCCGCTTTCCTCAAGGTATCGATGACCGCCTGTACTTTCGGGAGATGCAAGCTCCAGTCATGGCTGAAGATGACCATGTCATCCAAGTAAGTGGCGGCATACTTCCTATGTGGCACCAAGACCCGATCCATCGCCCTCTGGAACATAGCGGGGCCCCCCTGCAGACGGAATGGCATCCTGGTGTAATGGAAGCAGGCATCCGGGGTTGAGACAGCAGTCTTCTCTTTGGCGCTCTGCGCAATGGGAATCTGCCAGTACTCCTTCGTTAGGTCGTTAGGGTGGTGATATACCTTGCGGGTCCCAGTTGCTCAATCAGTTCTTACATGCAGGGCATCGGGATATACATCAACACTGGACACCTCATTGAGCTTGCGGTAGTCATTGCAAAACCGCCATTCACTATTGGGTTTTGGTACGGGGACGATGGGACTGAACCAGCCACTTTTTGATTCCTCTATTACCCAAAGATCTAGCTACCTCTTTACTTCTTGTGAGATTATCTCCCGGCGTGCTTCGGGGATTCTGTAGGGTTTTAGGTTCACCCGTACCTGCGGTTCCGTTAAAATGTCGTGTTCAACTACCTGTCTGTGGCCTGGCGATTCCGAGAATAGATCACGGTTCTGCTCTAGCAGCTTTCAACATTGCTGCTTCTGGGCCGTTGTTAACATTTCCACAATTACGACCTCCTCGACTTTGGCTTGGGGATGGGTCCCCAGGCAAGGAGCTTCCAGCGGTTCACAGTCCCGCCAGGGTTTGAGCAGGTTCACATGGTACACCTGGTACGGCTTCCTGCGACCGGGCTGGTGTACCTTATAATTCATGTCCCCAAGTTTCTCCACGGCCTCATATGGGCCTTACCACTTAGCAGGAACTTGCTCTCCACTGTTGGTATGAGTACTAGCATGCAGTCGCCGGGCTGGACCTGCCTCAGCATGGTTGACTGGTTGTACACCCTGGCTTGGGCCTCCTGTGCCTGGAGCAGATGTTCCTTCATGATAGGCATTATGTGAGCCATCCTTTCCTGCAGCTGGGTGACATGCTCTATCACGCTTCGATGTGGTGTGACCTCGGCTTCCCAGGTTTCTTTGGTGATATCCAGGAGCCCTCGTGGATGTCACCCGTACAGAAGCTCAAACGTCGAGAACCCCATGGAGGCCTGTGGAACTTCTCTAATGAAGAAAAGCAAGAACAGGAGCAGATGGTCCCAGTCTCTGCCGTCCTTCTCAAAGACCTACTTAGAGCACTTCATGCTTCCCTCTGCGTACAAGCTGATTGGAGATGTATGTATTAAAAATATTACATTTATTGAATAAATTTAAAACCAGTAATAAATCACAAACATATTTTAAATACAACAACAAGATGCCTATGCACAGAGTACAGCGGGAGTGCACATCAGTTAGGTGAAGTGAGTTCATTGGCTGTAAACTCCTATTCCCTGTCTGACAGCACCACGAGCAGAAGAACTTTCTCATGCTTGTGGAGCCGTCAGATAGGTAATAGGAGTTCACATGGAGACACTGAGCACACACTGCTCAGTGTCTCTGCTGGATGACAGGCTGCATGGTCGCATTGTGCAACCATGCAGCCTGCCATCTAGATGTAGCAGAGCTAGACCCGTCGTGGAACTACACTGTGTTCCAAATTATTATGCAAATTGGATTTAAGTGTCATAAAGATTTAATTGTTTTGTTTTTCAATTAAACTTGTGGATGGTATTGTGTCTCAGGGCTCAATGGATCACTGAAATCAATCTTAAACACATGGGATAATTGGTTTTCCAGATGATTCTAATTAAAGGAAAACTACTTAAAAATGATGTTCCACATTATTAAGCAGGTCACAGTTTTGAAGTAACATGGAAAAGAAAAAGGATCTCTCTGCTGCTGAAAAGCATCAAATAGTGCAATGCTTTGGTGAAGGGATGAAAACATTAGAAATTTCCCAAAAACTTAAGCGTGATCATCGTACTGTTAAGAGATTTGTGGTTGTATCTGAGCACAAATGTGTTTGTGCTGATAAAGGCATAATGAGGAAGATTTCTGCCAGGCAAGTTCATCGGATTAAGGGAGCAGCTGCTAAAAAGCCATTACAAAGCAGCAAACAGATAATTGAAGCTGCTGGTGCCTCTGGAGTCCCTCAAACCTCAAGGTGTAGGCTCCTTCAAAGGCTTGCTGTGGTGCATAAACCTACTATTCGGCCACCCTTAAACAGTGTTCACAAGAAGAAATGGTTGTATTGGGCCCACACATACATGAAGACTAATTTCCAAACAGTCTTGTTTACTGATAAGTGTTGAGCAACCCTGGATGGTCCAGATGGATGGAGTAGTGGATGGTGGGTAGATGGCCACCATGTCCCAACAAGGCTGCAACGTCAGCAAGGAGGTGGAGGAGTTATGTTTTGGGCTGGAATCATGGAGAAACAGCTGGTGGGGCAATTTAAGGTTCCTGAAGGTGTGAAAATGACCTCTGCAAAGTATATAGAGTTTCTGACTGACAACTTTCCTCCATGGTATAAAAAGCAGAAATGTGCATTCAGGAGCAAAATCATCTTCATGCATGACAATGCACCATCTCATGCTGCAAAGAATACCTCTGAGCCATTGGCTGATATGGGCATAAAAAGAGATAAACTCATAGTGTGGCCACCATCTTCCCCTGACCTCAACCCTATAGAGAACCTTTGGAGTATCATAAAGCAAAAGATCCATGAGGGTGGGAGGCAGTTCACATCAAAATAGCAGCTCTGGGAGGCTATTCCAACTTCATGCAAAGAAATACAAGCAGAAACTCTCCAAAACCTCACAAGTTCAATGGATGCAAGAATTGTGAAGGTGATATCAAAGAAGGGTTCCTGTGTTAACATGTAACTTTGCCTGTTAGGATGTTTTGGCGTTAAATAGCTTTTTTGTTCAGTGAATGTGACCTCCTAATGCTGCAAATTCCACAAATGAACATTTTCAATTTTTTAAAACATATCAAATGTTTAGAAATTCTACTGTGCCTAATAATTTGGAACAGTGCATTTTGAGTTTTTATTCATTTTGGAGATTATACTGTTATCATTGGGAGGTTTCTTCAATAAAATTCGATGTATACTCTAACAGGTGATGACTTTTATTAGGCTGACTGTCATTTGCACCAACCTTTTAGGAAAATCCGATAAAAATGTAATTTGCATAATAATTTGGAACATAGTGTAATGGATTAGCAGCATTTCTGCGGACAGGTGAGGAATATTGTTGTTTTTTATTTGCAACTCTTTTGCAGATGACAAGGAAGTCGGTAGAATGGGCGAGGTTGTAAGTATGGTTTAATCAAGATTTATTAAAGGAGTCTGTGTCATTCTTTCAATTAAAGGACTTTATTCTGGGTGTCTATTTTCATACAATGTGACTACGGGGTTAGTAATGGGGGTGTCTTCTTGATACCTTTAAATTACTAACATTTGGGCTTGATGTCACCGGACAATACAAAGGTGGCATCACCCCCCCAACTATCACCCCACTTGCCACCACTACAGGGCAAGTGGGAAGAGCGAGGCCAAGTGTCAGAATCGGCGCATCTTAGAGATGAGCCTTTTCTGGGGTGGCTGTGAGCTGATGTTTTTAGCCTGGGGAGGTCAGTATCCATGGCCCCTTACTAGGCTATTAATATCAGCCCGCAGTTGTCTGCATAGCCTTTGATGGTTATTAATTATAAGGGGACGCTGCATCTTTTTTTTTAGGGTACCTCATTTTAATAGCCAGTAAAGGCTAAGTATACAGTTGGGAGCTGATATTAACCCCTTCATGACCCAGCCTATTTTGACCTTAATGACCTGGCCGTTTTTTGCAATTCTGACCAGTGTCCCTTCATGAGGTAATAACTCAGGAACGCTTCAACGGATCCTAGCGGTTTTGAGATTGTTTTTTCGTGACATATTGGGCTTCATGTTAGTGGTAAATTTAGGTCAATAATTTTTGTATTTATTTGTGAAAAAAATGGAAATTTGGCAAAAATTCTGAAAATTTCGCAATTTTCAAATTTTTAATTTTTATTCTGTTAAATGAGAGAGTTATGTGACACAAAACAGTTAATAAATAACATTACCCACATGTCTACTTTACATCAGCACAATTTTGGAAACAAAATTTTTTTTTGCTAGGAAGTTATAAGGGTTAAAATTTGACCAGCGATTTCTAATTTTTACAACAAAATTTACAAAACCATTTTTTTTAGGGACCACCTCACATTTGAAGTCAGTTTGGGGGGTCTATATGGCTGAAAATACCCAAAAGTGACACCATTCTAAAAACTGCACCCCTCAAGGTACTCAAAACCACATTCAAGAAGTTTATTAACCCTTCAGGTGCTTCACAGCAGCAGAAGCAACATGGAAGGAAAAAATGAACATTTAACTTTTTAGTTACAAAAATGATCTTTTAGCTACAATTTTTTTATTTTCCCAAGGGTAAAAAGAGAAACTGGACCCCAAAAGTTATTGTACAATTTGTCCTGAGTACGCCGATACCTCATATTTTTCAATGAAAAATTGTCTCCAATCTTTAGCGGACACCATGTCGTGTTTGGAGATCCCCTGTGTGCCTAAATATTGGAGCTCCCCCACAAGTCACCCCATTTTGGAAACTAGACCCCCCAAGGAACTTATCTAGATGCATAGTGAGCACTTTGAACCCCCAAGTGCTTCACAAATTGATCCGTAAAAATGAAAAAGTACTTTTTTTTCCACAAAAAATTTCTTTTAGCCTCAATTTGTTCATTTCCACATGGGCAACAGGATGAAATTGATCCTAAAATGTGTTGGACAATTTCTCCTGAGTACACCGAAACCTCATATGTGGTTACAAACCACTGTTTGGGCACACGGCAGGGCTCGGAAGGGAAGGAGCTCCATTTGACTTTTGAATGAAAAATTAGCTCCAATCGTTAGCGGACACCATGTCACGTTTGGAGAGCCCCTGTGTGCCTAAACATTGGAGCTCCCCCACATGTGACCCCATTTTGGAAACTAGACCCCCCAAGGAACTTATTTAGATGCATAGTGAGCACTTTGAACCCCAAGGTGCTTCACAAATTGATCCGTAAAAATGAAAAAGTACTTTTTTTTTTCACAAAAAATTTCTTTTAGCCTCAATTTGTTAATTTCCACATAGGCAGCAGGATAAAATGGATCCTAAAATTTATTGGGCAATTTCTCCTGAGTATGCCGATACCTCATATGTGGGGGTAAACCACTGTTTGGGCACACGGCAGGGCTCAGAAGGGAAGGAGCGCCATTTTACTTTTTGAATGAAAAATTAGCTCCAATCGTTAGCGGACACCATGTCGCGTTTGGAGATACCCCGTGTGCCTAAACATTGGCGCTCCCCCACATGTGACCCCATTTTGGAAACTAGACCTCCCTTGGAACTAATCTACATGTGCGGTGACCACTTTAAACCCCCAAGTGCTTCACATAAGTTTATAACGCAGAGCCGTGAAAATAAAAAATCTTTTTTCTTTCCTCAAAAATTATTTTTTAGCCCGCAATTGTTTATTTTCACAAGAGTAACAGGAGAAATTGGACCCCAAAAGTTGTTGTCCAGTTTGTCCTGAGTACGCTGATACCCCATATGTGGGGGGGAACCACTGTTTTGGCACACGTCAGGGCTCGGAAGGGAAGTAGTGACGTTTTGGAATGCAGACTTTGATGGAATGGTCTGCAGGCATCATGTTATGTTTGCAGAGCCCCTGATGTGCCTAAACAGTAGAAACCCCCCACAAGTGACCCCATTTTGGAAACTAGACCCCCCAAGGAACATCTAGATAAGTGGTGAGCACTTTGAACCCCCAAGTGCTTCACAGAAGTTTACAACGCAGAGTCGTGAAAAAAAAAATCATTTTTCTTTCCTCAAAAATGATGTTTTAGCAAGCAACTTTTTATTTTCACAAGGGTAAAAGAAGAAATTGGACCCCAATGGTTGTTGCCCAGTTTGTCCCGAGTATGCTGGTACCCCATATGTGGGGGTAAACCACTGTTTGGGCGCACGTCGGGGCTCGGAAGCGAGGGAGCACCATTTGACTTTTTGAACGCAAGATTGGCTGAAATCAATGGTGGCGCCATGTTGCGTTTGGAGACCCCTGATGTGCCTAAACAGTGGAAACCCCTCAATTCTAACTCCAACACTAACCCCAACACACCCCTAACCCTAATCCCAACTCTAGCCATAACCCTAACCTCAACACACCCCTAACCCTAATCCCAACCCTAACCACAACCCTAACCCCAACACACCCATAACCCTAACCACAAGCCTAATCTTAACCCTATTTCCAACCCTAGCCCTAATTCCAACCCTAACTCTAATTTCAACCCTAACCCTAAGGCTATGTGCCCACGTTGCGGATTCGTGTGAGATTTTTCCGCACCATTTTTGAAAAATCCGCAGGTAAAAGGCAATGCGTTTTACCTGCGGATTTACTGCGGATTTCCAGTGTTTTTTGTGCGGATTTCACCTGCGGATTCCTGTTGAGGAACAGGTGTAAAACGCTGCGTAATCCGCACAAAGAATTTACATGCTGCGGAAAATACAACGCAGCGTTCCCGCGCTGTATTTTCCGCACCATGGGCACAGCGGATTTGGTTTTCCATAGGTTTACATGGAACTGTAAACCTGATGGAACACTGCTACGAATCCGCAGCAGCCAATCCACTGCGGATACGCAGCCAAATCCGCACTGTGTGCACATAGCCTAATTCTAAGGCTATGTGCACACGCTGTGGAAAACGCTGCGGATCTGCAGTGTTTCCGCAGCTGCGGGTGCGCAGCAGTTTCCCATGAGTTTATAGTTCAATGTAAACCTATGGGAAACAAAAAAAGCTGTGCCCATGGTGCAGAAAATACAGCGCGGGAACGCAGCGGTTTACATTCTGCAGCATGTCACTTCTTTCTGCGGATTCCGCAGCGGTTTTACACCTGCTCCAATAGAAAACCGCAGTTGTAAAAATGCAATGAAATCCGCAGAAAAAACACGGTGAATCCACGGTAAATCCGCAGCGGTTTTGCACTGTGGATTTATCAGATCCGCTGCGGAAAAATCCGCAGAGGACCAGAATACGTGTGCACATACCCTAACCCTAACCCTAGTTCTAACCCTAACCCTAGTTCTAAACCTAACCCTAACCCTAGTTCTAACCCTAACCATAACCCTAACCCTAGTTCTAACCCTAACCCTAGTTCTAACTTTAGTGGGGGAAAAAATAAAAAAAATATATTTTCTTTATCTTATTGTTGTCCCTACCTATGGGGGTGATAAAGGGGGGGTTCATTTACTATTTTTTTTATTTTGATCACTGTGATAGGTTTTATCACAGTGATCAAAATGTACATTGAACGAATCTGCCGGCCGGCAGATTCGGCGGGCGCACTGCGCATGCGCCCGCCATTTTGGAAGATGGCGGCGCCCAGGGAGAAGACGGATGGACACCGGGAGTCTCGGTAGGTATGAAGGGGGGGGGAGATCGGAGTACGAGGGGGGATCGGAGCACGGGGGTGGATCGCAGCATGGGGGGAGCGGACAGGAGGACGGGGGAGCGGACAGGAGGACGGAGGGGAGCGGACCACCGAACGGAGGACTGGGGAGTAGATCGGGGGGCGGTGGGGGGGGCAGACCAGTATTTCCAGCCATGGCCGATGATGTTGCAGCATCGGCCATGGCTGGATTGTAATATTTCACCATTTTCATAGGTGAAATATTACAAATTGCTCTGATTGGCTGTTGCACTTTCAACAGCCAATCAGAGCGATCGTAGCCACGAGGGGGTGAAGCCACCCCCCCTGGGCTAAAGTACCACTCCCCCTGTCCCTGCAGATCGGATGAAATTGGAGTTAACCCTTTCACCCGATCTGCAGGGAAGCGATCATTCTGTGACACAGCATATGCGTCACAGGTCGGATTGGCACCGACTTTCATGACGCATACGCTGTGTCACAGGTCGGGTACCCTGGGAAGCTCCATGGGCATGTTTTGTACAGCTGACATGTGCGCACAATAGCGGCGGGTGAAATCGCTATTCACCCGCCGCTATTAACCTGTTAAATGCCGCTGTCAAACGCAGACAGCGGCATTTAACTAAAGCTTCCGGCCGGGTGGCCGGAAATGACGTCATCGCCGACCCCTGTCACATGATCGGGGGTCGGCGATGTGTCAGGACAGTAACCATAGAGGTCCTTGAGACCTCTATGGTTACTGATGCCGGCCTGCTGTGAGCGCCCCCTGTGGTCGGTGCTCACAGCACACCTGCATTTCAGCTACATAGCAGCAATCTGATGATCGCTGCAGTGTAGCAGAGCCAATCGAGTTGTGCCAGCTTCTAGCCTCCCATGGAGGCTATTGAAGCATGGCACAGGTAAAAAAAAAATGTTTTTAAAAATATGAAAAACGTAAAAAACATAAAAGTTTAAATCACCCCCCTTTCCCCCCATCCTAAATAAAACACTAAAAAAAAAATCAAACCTACACGTATTTGGTATCGCCACGTTCAGAATCGCCCGATCTATCAATAAAAAAAAGCATTAACCTGATCGCTAAACAGCGTAGCGAGAAAAAAATTCAAAGCGCCAGAATTACGTTTTTTTGGTCGCCGCGACATTGCATTACAATGCAATAACGGGCGATCAAAAGAACGTATCTGCACAACAGTGATATTATTAAAAACGTCAGCTCGGCACGCAAAAAATAAGCCCTTACCTGACCCCAGATCACGAAAAATGGAGACGCTTCGGGTATCGGAAAATGGCGCTTTTTTTTTTTTTTTTTAAGCAAAGTTTTGAATTTTTTTTCATCACTTGCATAAAAAATAACCTAGACATATTAGGTGTCTATGAACTCGTAATGACCTAGAGAATCACAATGGCAGTTTTAGCATTTAGTGAACCTAGCAAAAAAGCCAAGCAAAAAACAAGTGTGGGATTGCACTTATTTTGCAATTTCACCGCACTTGGAATTTTTTTCCCGTTTTCTAGTAAAAGACATAGTAAAACCAATGGTGTTGTTCAAAAGTACAACTCATCCCGCAAAAAATAAGCCCTCACATGGCCATATTGACGGAAAAATAAAAAAGTTATGGCTCTGGGAAGGAGGGGAGTGAAAAACGAAAACGCAAAAACGAAAAAGGGCCGCGACTTGAAGGGGTTAATTAACTACATGTACAGTAAGCTGCACATACACTGTACTAATTGTATATGTCACTGACATCTACACTGTGTTCCAAATTATTATGCAAATAATATTTCATATTTTCTCTAAATTACCTATCTGAATTGCAGTCATTGTTATTTTTCAGTCATCTACTATTCTAGTATAATTGCAATGTTTTGGAACAAACGGCCTATGAATACAGTATCTTTAAAAAAAAAATAAACACTCAAAATGCATGTTCCAAATTATTATGCACAGCAGAGTTTTCAACCTTTTTTTTTTTTTAACAAAAACATGGCCAATTGTGAAGTTATAAGCATTATCAGCTTATTACAAAATGAAATCAAACACTTTTTAAGTGAAAACTTTTTTCTATGTGATGTTACATTTGCATATAGGACCCCTTGTACGAAAGAAGCTTCTGAACTCTCTCGTCCATTGAATTTGTCAGTTTTTGGATGGTTTCTACTTCAATTGTTTTGCATGTGGACAGAATACCCTCCCAGAGCTGTTGCTTAGATGTGAACTGCCTCCCGCCATCATAGACACTCCTTTTGATGATGCTCCATAGGTTCTCAATGGGGTTGAGGTCAGGGGAAGATGGTGGCCACACCATAAGTTTGTCCTCTTTTATGCCCATAGCAGCCAGAGGTGCAGATGTTTTTTTTGCAGCATGAGACGGTGCATTATCATGCATGAAAATGATCTTGCTGCGGAAAGCACGGTTCTTCCTCTTGAACCATGGCAGGAAGTGTTGTTTTATAAACTCCACATAGATTATGGAGTTCTTTACCCCTTCAGGGATCATAAAGGGGCCGACAATTTGTCTCCCCAAGATTCCAGCCCAAAATATTACTCCACCTCCTCCTTGTTGGCGCCTTAGCCATGTTTTCATGGGGTGTCCATCAACCAGCCATCCTCCACGCCATCCATCTGGACCATCGAGCGTTGCACGGCACTCATCGGTGAACAAAACAGTTTGGAAGTCGGTCTTCATGTATTGTTTGTCCCACTGGAGCCGTTTCTGCTTGTTGCAGTGGATAGAGGTGGTCGACAGGATGGCTTACGCACAGCTGCAAGCCTCTGAAGGACCCTGCATCTTGTTGTTCTGGGGACGTTGGAGGCACCAGCAGCTTCAAAAACTTGTCTGCTGCTATGACAAGGCATTTTTGCAGCTGCTCTTTTAACCTTACGCAATTGCCTGTTGGAAAGAGTCCTCAATTTTTCCTTATCAGCAAGCACACATGTGTGCTGGGAATCAGCTACATACTTCTTGATTGTGCGATGATCATGATGAAGTGTCTTGGCAATGTTGATTGTAGTCATGCCTCGACCTAAATACTCCACAATTTGTTGTTTCTCAGCAGCCGACACATCCTTTTTCTTTCCCATTTTGGCAACACACAGTGCAGAGAAGCACAGCGCTGGGGGACAGACACCGGAATGTAAGTATGTAGTGTTTGGGTTTTTTTACGTTTACGCTGGTTGACCGATGCACAGTGACACCATCTGCAGCAAGTTGATGCTGCAGCTCTCTGGAGATGGTCTGAGGATTGTCCTTGACTGATCTCACCATTCTTCTTCTCTGCCTTTCTGATGTTTTTCTTGGCCTGCCACTTCTGGCCTTAACAAGAACTGTACCTGTGTTCTTCCATTTCCTTTCTATGTTCCTCACAGTGGAAATTGACAGGTTAAATCTCTGAGACAGCTTTTTGTATCCTTCCCCTGAACAACTATGTTGAATAATCTTTGTTTTCAGATCATTTGACAGTTGTTTTGAGGAGCCCATGATGCCACTCTTCAGAGGAGATTCAAACAGGAGAACAACTTGCAAGTGGCCACTTTAAGTAGCTTTTCTCATGATTGCATACACCTGGCTATGAAGTTCAAAACTCAATGAGGTTACAAAACCAAAAAAAGTGCTTTAGTAAGTCAGTAAAAAGTAGGTAGGAGTATTTAAAACAAGAAAATGATAAGGGTGCCCATACTTATGCACCTGTCAAATTTTGTTTGAATGCAGATTGCACATTTTCTGCTAGTACAATAAACCTCATTTCAAGGCAGAAACATTACTGTGTCCAACAGTTATTAGATATATGAAACTGAAATAGCTGTTGCAAAATAAACCATTTTTATAAAACATTAAGCTTAAGATTAATAGGGGTGCCCAAACTTTTTCATATGACTGTATATATATATATATATATATATATATATATATATATATATATATATATACACACATATATATACACACACATTCAAAAGTTTAAGGTCACTTAGAAATGTCTTTATTTTTAAAGGAAAATCACAGTTTTTTTCCAATGAAGCCAACATTACGTGATTCAAAAATACACTCTATACATTGTTAATGTGGTAAATGACTATTCTGGCTGCAAACATCTGGCTTGCAATGCAATATCTTCATAGGTGTATAGAGGCCCATTTCCAACAACCATCACTCCAGTGTTCTTATGGTACTTTGTGTTTGCTAACTGTGTAAGAAGGCTAATGGATTGTTAGAATACCCTTGAAAACCCTTGTGCAAGTATGTTAGCACAGCTGAAACCAGTTTGGCTGATTAGGGAATCTATAAACCTGACCTTCCTTTGAGCTAGTTGAGAATCTGGAGCATTACATTTGTTGGTTCCATTAAACTCTCAAAATGGCCAGAAACAAAGAACTTTCATGTGAAACTCGACAGTTAGTCTATTCTTGATCTTAGAAATGAAGGCTATTCCATGCGAGAAGTTGCCAAGAAACTGAAGATTTCCTATAACGGTGTGTACTACTCCCTTCAGAGGAGAGCACAAACAGGTTCTAACCAGAGTAGAAAGAGAAGTGGGAGGCCCCGCTGCACAACTGAGCAATAAGACAAGTACATTACAGTCTGTAGTTTGATAAATCTACACCTCACAGGTCCTCAACTGGCAGCTTCATTAAATAGTACATGCAAAACGCCAGTGTCAACATCTACAGTGAAGAGGCGACTCCGGGATTCTGGCCTTCAGGGCAGAGTGGCAAAGAAAAAGCCATTTCTGAGACTGACTAATAAAAGGAAAAGATTAATGTAGGCAAAACAACAAAGATATTGGACAGAGGAAGATTGGAAAAAAGTGTTATGGACAGACGAATCCAAGTTTGAGGTGTTTGGAACTCACAGAAGAACATTTGTGAGATGCAGAACAACTGAAAAGATGCTGGAAGAGTGTCTGACGCCATCTGTCAAGCATGGTGGAGGTAATGTGATCGTCTGGGGTTGCTTTGGTGCTGATAAAGTGGGAGATTTGTACAAGGTAAAAGGGATTTTGAATAAGGAAGTCTAACACTCCATTTTGCAACGCCATACCATACCCTGTGGACAGCGCTTGATTTGAGCCAATTTCATCCTACAACAGGACAATGACCCAAAGCAAACCTCCAAATTATGCAAGAACTATTTAGGGAAGAAGTAGGCAGCTGGTATTCTATCTGTAATGGAGTGGCCAGCGCAGTCGCTATATCTCAACCCCATTGAGCTGTTGTGGGAGCAGCTTGACCGTATGGTACACAAAAAGTGCCCATCAAGTCAAACCAACTTGTGGGAGGGGCTTCTGGAAGCATGGGGTTAAATTTCTCCAGATTACCTCAGCAAATTAACTGCTAGAATGCCAAAGGTCTGCAATGCTGTAACTGCTGCAAAGGGAGCATTCTGGAGAAAATTATTTCAAATAAAAATCTTTTTTTCAAACCTTGTCAATGTCTGGACTAGATTTTAAATTAATTTGGCAACTCATTTAACCCCTTAACCCCCAAGGGTGGTTTGCACGTTAATGACCGGGCCAATTTTTACAATTCTGACCACTGTCCCTTTATGAGGTTATAACTCTGGAACGCTTTAACGGATCCCGGTGATTCTGACACTGTTTTCTCGTGACATATTGTACTTCGTGAAATTTCTTTGATATTACCTGCGTTTATTAGTGAAAAAAATTGAAATTTGGGAAAAATTTAGAAAATTTTGCAATTTTCCAACTTTAATTTTTATGCCCTTAAATCACAGAGATATGTCACACATTTGAGAGATTTGTTCGGGAGTTATAAAAGGTTAAAATTGACCAGCAATTTCTCATTTTTACAACACCATTTTGTTTTTAGGGACCACATCACATTTGAAGTGACTTTGAGGGGTCTATATGATAGAAAATACCCAAGTGTGACACCATTCTGAAAACTGCACCCATCAAGGTGCTGAAAACCACATTCAAAAAGTTTATTAACCCTTCAGGTGTTTCACAGGAATTTTTGGAATGTTTAAATAAAAATGAACATTTAACTTTTTTTTCACAAAAAATTTATTTCAGCTCCAATTTGTTTTATTTTACCAAGGGTAACAGGAGAAATTGGACCCAAAAAGTTGTACAATTTGTCCGGAGTACACTGATACCCCATATGTGGGGGTAAACCACTGTTTGGGCGCATGGCAGAGCTCGGAAGGGAAGGAGCGCCGTTTGACTTTTCAATGCAAAATTAACTGGAATTGAGATAGGACGCCATGTCACGTTTGGAGAGCCCCTGATGTGCCTAAACAGTGGAAACCCTAACTATAACCCTAACCACACCCCTAACCCGAACACGCCCCTAACCCTAATCCAAACCACACCCCTAACCCTAATCCCAACCCTAACCACACCCCTAACCCCAGTCCCAACCGTAAATGTAATCCAAACCCTAACTTTAGCCCCAACCCTAACCCTAACTTTAGCCCTAACCCTGACCCTAATGGGAAAATGTAAATAAATACTTTTTTTTTAATTTTTCCCCTAACTAAGTGGGTGATGAAGGGGGGTTTGATTTACTAAGTATAGGGGGGTTTGATTTAATAATTATAGCAGGGTTTTGTATCGGATTTTTATGATTGCCATCTGTCACACACTAAAAGACGCTTTTTATTGCAAAAAATAGTGTGTCTGGCGAGTAAACTAGGACCAGGGGCACCTTTCTTGGCCCTAGCACTAAGGGGCGCCCTAACTCGCCCTGTTCCCCGGGATACCTCTGATGGCGAGGATGCCGGGGCCTCCACCCTTGTCCTGTCTCCTAACTGCAGCCTTGCATCTGTCCCCTTCCCCACCCGGGGAAGAGAGGCGCTACTGTGTACCGTAGAACACAAACCCGACAAATAGGGGAACCAAGACAAGGGTAAAAGAAAACTCCACTCGCACAAAATATACTCTCACAAATAACAGAGGTATACACCAGGGTGTGAAGGACAAGGGAAGAAAATAAGGCAGGTAACGATGAGGAATTTCCAAGCGTACAAACCAAACAACTGTCGCACAATAAACTCCTCCAGCTCTCCAAACACCAGCTCCTCACTACTCCAGGTCTAACTATCTCAGACAAGGATCTGGCCAGAAGTACTTCTTCTCCACGGTGAAGCAGGAGCCATCAGACGCTGCAGTCTTCTGGTACTGCTCTGTCTTGGTAACTCCGTGACAAATAGTTTTTGCGTCTCCACATTTTGAGAGCTATAATTTTTCCATATTTTGGTCCACAGAGCCATGTGAGGTCTTGTTTTTTGCGGGACGAGTTGACGTCTTTATTGGTACCATTTTCAGGCACGTGACATTTTTTGATCGCTTTTTACTCCGATTTTTGTGAGGCAGAATGACCAAAAAACAGCTATTCATTAATTTATTTTGGGGGGAGGGGGGGGTGTGTGTGTGGTGTTAATACCATTCCACGTTTGGCAAAATTGATAAAGCAATTTTATTCTTCGGGTCAGTACGATTACAGCGATACCTCATTTATATAATTTTTTTATGTTTTGGCGCTTTTATATGATAAAAACTATTTTAGATAAAAAATAATTACCGTATATACTCGAGCATAAGCCGACCCCCCTAATTTTGCCACAAAAAACTGGGAAAACTTAATGACTCGAGTATAAGCCTAGGGTGGGAAATGCAGCAGCTACCGGTAAATGTCAAAAGACATCAGTAGGTTAAGTGTTTTTGAATATTCTTATTGAATCAGGAGCCCCATATAATGCTCCATAAAGTTTATGATGGCCCCATAAGATGCTCCATATTAAAATATGCCCCATATAATCCTGCATAAAGATTAATAATGGCCCCATAAGATGGTCCATAGACACATTTGCCCCATATAATGCTGCACAAACCTTGATTATGGCCCCATAAGATGCTCCATACAGACACTTGCCCCATATAATGCTCCACAATCGTTAATTATGGCCCAATAAGATGCTACATAAAGATATTTGCCCCATCGAGTGCTGCACAAACGTTATGGCCCCATAAGGTGCTCCATAGAGACATTTGCCCCGTACAATCCTGCACAAGCATTAATTATGGCCCCATAAGATACTCCATATAGACACTTGCCCCATACAGTGCTGCACAAACGTTATGGCCCCATAAGATGCTCCATACAGACACTTGCCCCATATAGTGCTGCACAAACATTATGGCCCTATAAGATGCTCCATACAGACACTTGCCCCATATAGTGCTGCACAAACGTTGATTATGGCCCCATACAGACACTTGCCCCATATAGTGCTGCACAAACGTTGATTATGGCCCCATATCGACCCCTGCCCCATACAGTGCTGCACAAACGTTATGGCCCCATAAGATGCTCTAAACAAACACTTGCCCCATTTGCTGTTGCTGCGATAGAAAAAAAAAAATCACATACCTCTCCGTCACTCAGGCCCTCGGCAGTTTCAATATTCACCTGTCTTCATTTCGGCACCACTCCATCTTCAGCATCTTCTGCACTGACGTTCAGGCAGAGGGAGCGCACTAACCAAGTCACCGTGCCTTCTGACCTGAGCGTCACTGCAGAAGACGCTGAAGAAGGAGCTGCGCCCGGAACGAGGAGCAGGTGAATATCGCGCTGCGCTCCCCTCCCCGTTATACTCACCTGCTCCTGGCGCGGTGCAGTCCCTGCTTTCCCAGCGCCGCAGCTTCTTCCTGCACTGAGCGGTCACCGTTACAGCTCATTACAGTAATGAATATGCGGCTCCACCCCTATGGGAGGTGGAGCAGCATATTCATTACTGTAATGAGCGGTACCATGTGACCGCTCAGTACAGGAAGAAGCTGGGGCGCCGGGGAGCCAGGGACATGCAGGGACCGCGCCGCGAGCAGGTGAGTATAATTAGACAGCCCCCGCTCCCCCTCCCCTGCCGACCCATGGGTATGACTCGCATATAAGCCGAGAGGGGGACTTTCAGCCCCAAAAAATAGGCTGAAAATCTCGGCTTATACTCGAGTATATAGGGTAATTTTGCATCGCTTTATTCTGAGGACTACAACTTTTTTATTTTTTCGCTGATGATGCTGTATGGTAGCTCGTTTTTTGAGGGACAAGATAACGTTTTCAGAGGTACCATGTTTATTTATATCCGTCTTTTTATTCACGTGTTATTCCACTTTTTGTTTGGCGGTATGATAATAAAGCATTTTTTTGCCTCTTTTTTTTACGGTGTTCACTGAAGAGGTGAACTAGCGGAACAGTTTTATAGGTCGGGTCGTTACGAATGCGGCGATACTAAATATGTGTACTTTTATTTTTTATTTAAAGAAATGTATTTATTGGAACAATTGTTCTTTTCTTTAATTAGAAATTATTATTATTATTTTATTTTTTTACACACATGTAAATATATATTTTTTTCCTTTTTTCTTTGTCCCAGGGACATGGTTGTATAGTGTATCAGCGATCTGACAGCCAGTGGTACAGGCTTGCCGGCACCTTGTCTCAGCAGGCACTTGCAAGCCACCTCCCTGCAGGACCCGGAAGGAGCCCCGCGGCCATTTTGGATCCGGGGCCTGCAGGGAGGAGACGCTCAAAACAATGAAATCACATAGCGTTGTTCCAAGGGTCTCAGGGATGCTTCCCTGTGCCGCCGGAACGCTGCGATCATGTTTGATCGCAGTGTTCTGGGAGTTAATGCGCCAGAAGCGGTCCGTGTCAGCTGTGATAATCAGCGCGGCTGATCGCCCATGACGTACTATCCCGTCCCTGGGAATTAAGTCCCAGGTCACCTCGACGGGATAGCACGTCATATGACAATGGAGAATTTCGCTATGTAAAAGCTCATGTTAGAATCGCATTGCAATCGTACTGCATTCGGATGCAAATTGGATGCTAGGTGTAAAAAAATCGGATTGCACTTGCATTACACTCGTGCGACTCTCGACAGGGAGACTCGGACCGATTTTTCATATGTTTAGTGCGACTTAGGGATTAGAGTGGATCATGTTCTGGTAGACTGGAGCTGACCTTGTACTGGATGAACCGCCATTTGTTTCAATGGCTTCCTTGTAATTCTGCAATTAAAGGGATATTTTGGCACCACTCACTTCCACATTGGAGGTGAGTAGTTTCGATAACGTTCCCCATTACTTTTGTGTGGGGTCATGTCATTAGTAACGATCACCTCCGATGAGAAAAGCCGGATTACTTACCGGTAATGCTTTTTTAATGAGTCCACGACAGCACCCCACATGAGAGAGAGGGATCCGCCCCATAGGAACAGGAAACCTACAGAATAAAAGGAGGCGGTCCCCTCTCCTCCTCAGTTTAGTTTACAGAGTACAAAAAGGGAACCGCAAAAGCTTTAGTATTAATTCTTATTCAGCAACATAAATATCTTAAACTCTATACAACCATTATTTGTGAACTTAAAAGGAAGAGCTGTGCATAACTTAGGGAGGGTAGTAAATGGGTGCTGTCGTGGACTCATTAAAAGAGCATTACCGGTAAGTAATCCGGCTTTTTACCCTTCGCCACGACAGCACCCCACATGAGAGATTTTCAGAGAGTCATTATTTGGGTGGGATTACTGTATTAAGAACAGCTCTACCAAAGGTCAGATCAGAAGATGTAGATAGATCAAGTCTATAATGGTTGTAAAAGGTAGAAGGTGTAGACCAAGTTGCGGCCTTACATATTAAATGGATCGGTACATCTGCTTGTTCCGCCCAGGAGGATGCCATGGCTCGTGTTGAGTGCGCTTTTATACCCACTGGAGGAATCTCGCCTTTTGACGTATAGGCCAAGCAGATAGCATCTCTGATCCACCGAGATATGGTAGCTCTCGTGACCCCATGTCCTTTCTTGTGGCCCTGAAAGGAGATAAACAGAGCCCTACTCTCCCTCCACGTCTGAGACCTTTCTATATAAGTCAGGATGGCTCTTCTGACATCTAAGGTGTGGAACTTATGTTGTTCTGGAGTTACAGGTGAATCAGAAAAGGAAGGGAGAAAGATCTCTTGTGACCTGTGGTAGGTGGACGCTACCTTAGGGAGGTATGAGGGGTCTGGTTTTAGGACTATCCGATCATGAAATAATCAGTAAGAAGGGTGAGTCTACTGATAGGGCCTGGATGTCGCTAACCCGTCTAGCTGAGGTTAGGGCTACTTTATATGTCAGGACTAGGGTTGAGCGAAACGGATCGTTCATTTTCAAAAGTCGCCGACTTTTGGCAAAGTCGGGTTTCGTGAAACCCGACCCGACTCCAGCGTGGGGTCGGCCACGTGGTCGGCGATCTTGGCGCCAAAGTCGCGTTTTGTATGACGCCTTCCCCGCCATTTTTTCAGCCAATTAAGGAGTGTGGGCAGCGTGATGACATAGGTTCCGGCCTGGTTTCTGCGGCGTCATAGAGCCATATTACCGTTTGGGCTGCAGTGATTTCCGCAGTCAAACACAACATATGCTTTGCAAGGAAGAGAGAGAGAGAGAGAGAGAGAGAGAGAGAGAGAGAGAGAGAGAGAGAGAGAGAGAGAGAGAGAGAGAGAGAGAGAGAGAGAGAGAGAGAGAGAGAGAGAGAGAGAGAGAGAGAGAGAGAGAGAGAGAGAGAGAGAGAGAGAGAGAGAGAGAATAAAAAAAAAATAATCCACATTGACTTGCATTGGGTTTCGTGTTCCGGTCCGGGGCCCGACTTTACAGTAGAATCGGCCGATTTCACGCGATCCGACTTTCGAGAAGGTCGGGTTTCACAAAACCCAACTCGACCCTAAAAAAGCAAAAGTCGCTCAACCCTAGTCAGGACTTTTAAAGGTATTGAATCTAGTGGCTCAGATGGGGAGCTGGTTAAGGCCTCTAATACTAGATTTAAATCCCACGGAGGTAGACGGGGAATATGGACCGGTTTACTACGTTCACAAGATTTTATGAATCTGGAGATCCACCTATTAGCTGCTATATTGCATCCATATAGGGCTCCTAAGGCCGAGACCTGAACTCTTAAGGTATTTACAGATAACCCTAACTCTCGGCCTTTTTGCAAGAACTCTAGAATAGGTGTGACTGGAACTTGCTTAGTGAACGGTACCGTGTAAAAGTCTAAAAATTTATTCCATACCCTACTATATATTAGGGTGGTAGATCTTTTTCTGCTCAATAAGAGGGTGTTTACTAGTTCTGCTGAGAACCCTCTTGAACTTAATAGTTGCCTCTCAAATTCCACGCCGTCAAACCTTTCACTTGCGGGTGGAAAAAGGGGCCTTGGGACAGCAGCTCCTTGTCTGATGGGAGAATCCATAAATCGCATAGGCACATGGTCTGGAGACAAGAGAACCATGGTCTTTTCGGCCAGAATGGTGCAATGAGGATTACTCTTGCTTGTTCCCTCCTGATTTTTCTGATCACTAGAGGAATCAGAGACATCGGAGGTGGTAATTATTTTAGACGGGTCTATCATCCATGGCACACCCCCTGAAAGGTGGTCCATGTCTAGCCACCAGGATAGTGATTCTAAGACATCTTTGGAAAGAGTTATTCTACTTTCTAGATATCCGTCTTTTCCCTGAGCCGACAATACTTCATACTGCAATTGACGAGTATGAAATTGTGCCCATGGTACAGCAGGGATACATGATGATAATGACCCCAGTAAGGACATGGCTTTCCTTAGTGTCATGTAGGGGTTGCGTATTGCGTCTGATACCCTTGATTGTATAGTCAGTCTTTTTGACTGAGGAAGGAAGCATCTCTGACTTACGGAGTCTAGCTGGATTCCTAGAAATGTCTGAACGGTTTCTGGATTCAGCCGGGATTTTGCGAAGTTGACGATCCAACCTAACTCCTGTAGGGACGAGATCGTATTAGATAAACGAGTTTTACACTGAAGTATAGAGTTTCCTACTACTAGAAAGTCATCTAGGTAGGGTATTATCAAGGTATCTCGTTGGCGTAGATGAGCCATCACTTCTAGTATCACCTTAGTGAAGACGCGGGGAGCCATAGAAAGCCCAAATGGCATTGCTACATACTGAAAGTGACGAACCTGTCCCTCCAGGGTGACTGCTACCCTTAGGTACTGCTGATGTTCGGCATGTATGGGAAGATGATAATAGGCATCTTTTAAGTTTATTCCGGCCATGACACACCTAGGAAATAAGAGTTTTATGGTAGAACTAATGGATTCCATTTTGAAGGTATGATTACGCAGGAAGGAATTTAATCTCTTGAGATTTATGATGGTTCTAAATGAACCATTTGGCTTATTGATCAAGAATAAAGGGGAATAGAACCCCTTCCCTTCTTGATCCTGGGGAACTTCTATCAGGACTTTTTTAGATAGAAGAGATAGGATCTCTGATTCCAGAGCCCTTTGTTGGTCTTGACCTTTTGGTGATGTTACTATAAAGGAATCCCAAGGGATTCGGTCAAATTCCAATTTTAGGCCATATTTCACAATGTCCAGAATCCATTGGCTGGATGTTATTTGTTCCCATTTGGGAAGGAATAATTTTAATCTGCCGCCCACTTCCTGGTTAGCGGTATTTGCGCTTCGGATTATGGGACCCGCTAAAAAAGGCACCTTTTTGCTTCGGGTCCTTCGACTCCCATCGCTCCCTTTGTTCGAACGGCTTGTTCCTGGTAAAGGGGCGTCTTCTGAAGGCTCTCCTGTAAGATGGAAGATACTGGTTAGGGAAGCTTTTCTTCCTTTCTCCTGCTTTATTCAGGAGTTCATCCAGCGTTTTTCCAAAAAGGAACTCACCCTGGCAGGGGATCGCACAAAGTTTTGCTTTGGCCTGTGCGTCCCCTTTCCAATTTTTTAGCCAGAGCGCTAGCCGGGCTGTGTTCACTAGGCCGGCTGACCTGGCTGCAAGACGTAGCGAATCCACGGAGGCATCAGCCAGGAATGCTACTGCTTCTTTAATTAGAGGGAATTTCAGCAGGATTGACTCTCTCGAAGTTCTACCTCTAATCTGTTCCTCCAGTTGCTCCATCCACACTAGTAGCGACCTTGCAGTGCAGGTACTAGATATGGCGGGCCTGAACGCCCCCGTGTTGGCTTCCCACGACCTTTTTAGTAAAGCTTCTGCTTTACGGTCCAGCGGGTCTGTCAGGACCCCTGAATCCTCCACTGGTAGGACCGACTGCTTGGTTGTGGAGGCTACAGCGGCATCATCCTTCGGCACCTTTGACCAGGAATTCAGCTCCTCGTCGCTGAAGGGATAGCGCCTTTTAGAGGATGATGGTAGGAAACCTCTGTTTTGCTTATCCCACTCTTTTTTAATAATTTCCTTAATGGTTTGTATGACGGGGAAGGATCTACGTTTCCTCTGTCCTAGCCCCGCGAACATTATGTCCTGAGCCGATTTCTTTTCTTTTTCATCTGAGCACCCCATCGTGCTCCTGACAGATTTTATTAAGTTGTCCACACTGCTGTTGGGAAGACAAAGCCCCCCTTCAGTTTCGGATGAGCTCGGCTGAGATCCCGCTTCGCCTGAGGATATACGTACATCCTCTGACTCTGAACTAACTGGAGATCGGGACCTGCTAAGCTGACGGGTACTGGTGCTACTTGTCTGCGCCAAACCCTGCATTTCTTCCCGGATTATGGCTCTGACATCTGATGGAGTCATTATATTTTCCTGCCGTAAGGTTTGCATGATACACTCCGAACACAGTTTTTTAGCGTAATCATCCGGGAGGGGCTGCGTACATAAAGCACATTCCTTGTGCTTGGACTTGTGTGTCCTTTTCTTAGTCTAGAGGAAGGATACAGGAGGAACATATATCAGCATATAGGAAGAGACTGTTTCAAAAACTCACCCAGTGAAGCTGACAGGTACCGGTTCTGGAGGCGGATTTCGTTTGGTGGTAGATCCCTTCTCTGGAGGTCGACCACCACTCTTTGTGCTGCTCCTAGCGCTTCTCTCCTTGCTGGGAGAACGCTGTTGCACTGCGGGCAGGTGCGCTTCGTCGGCCGGTGAAGCAATCTTACACACACCGGCCCGACGCTAGCGCTGCATTTTTAAAACTGCCGCCCATTCTCCTGCCTCCCCGGACCAACCCGGAAGTGCTCCAACGACTTCCGGGTTAGACGCGCCGCTCTCACTATCCATGCGGCGGCCAGAAGTATTAAGCCGGCCGCTGCAGCGCGCGCGTCCTCATGGTGCCGGGAGGACCCACGGTGACCGGACCCGGACCGTGGATGTTTGGCCAGACGAGGGGGGGAGGCTGCAAGCAGGGGCTCCCCCGCCGCTGCTTCTGGAACCGCAGCCCCTGCCGTTCCCTCAGACACCGGCGCAGGCGGGTGCATGGCCCAGGGATCCTCTTCATCTGTAGGTAAGCCGGGTCCCTGTAGGAACAGGAAACCTAAACTGAGGAGGAGAGGGGACCGCCTCCTTTTATTCTGTAGGTTTCCTGTTCCTATGGGGCGGATCCCTCTCTCTCATGTGGGGTGCTGTCGTGGCGAAGGGTAAAAGGGTGTAATGACAGACAACTTAACACACTGCAGCACACGGAGCACCTGTGGTTCTGTGCACACTGTTTGGCCACACACAAGAGCCTGAAGACTTACAATCCATTGTTACTCATATTAGACATAAAACATTGTCAAATATAAAACTTGAGTGTAACCCTTTCATTACACAGCTAACGCATATATTGTAATACAATGATCCGTTATTAGGTAAAAAAAAAAGTTCTCATTTATTGATGATAAATAAAAACAGCAAAAGCAATAAAGATAAATAATTTGTCTTTAAGAAAATAATTGTCAGTGCATACTACTTTTATGTATACGTACCAGTATAATACCCAGGATATATAGTACTGTATGGAAGGCTGTGCTTATATGTATGTATATGTATGAGGGACTGGTTGTAATAGCACCACATGATTTATGATATAGCCAGTTTGCCTACAATTGGTAGGATTGTGTCGATTATGGTATTGTTATGATAGTGTAGCAACTCACTCAGGAAAATTGTTAACACACTAAAAACTGCAACTGACCTTGCCAATTCCTGTACAGAGTAGAGATCCTGACCCCACAGTCCCTAGTGGTTACTGCGTAAGCTGAGATAGCCCTAATCAAAGACTAGACGAAGGTAACTCATTCCTATGCTGCCTGAAAGGCTGTTGAGCGCTTCCCGTTCCTCCTAAAAAATACGGAGGGCAGAGCAGAGTGAAAATTTCCTACAGAAAGCAAAGTGGTACTGTTAGATCATATTCCGCCTACTTCCTTAAAAAGAAACAGAAGATAGGTGCAGGGTAAAAAACAAACATCAGAGAAACAAACCCTAGCTGGTTTTTCACTGACTGCCTTAAAACTACAGCAGAATTGCTGAACATCCTAATGAGACTGTCACCAGCAGGAAATACCAGCTGGGGAAAGTATATAAAGCTGTATCCGAAATGTGATAGGGCAGAGAAATGATTAAAATGAAAACACCCATTACCCTTAAAAGACGGAAGCAAGGATAACAGAAACTAAACACCCGGAAAAAAGATGTATCTGCTGTGGTTCAGTGGATAGAGAAGCCGACCACAAAGCACAGGGTTCAACCCGCATGACAAGTATATTTGGGAATTACAAATGATAAAATCCATGAAATGTGTGCAGATGGATATGTTGTATGCAGCAGCTTTTCATATTAGTGTGAAAGAAGAGTCCCCCTACTGTAGAATGCATAGAGAGTTGTATCTGCTATGCTGTAAAAATCCATCAGAGGAAAAAATTTTGCAATTCTGCATCACACTTAAAGTATGTAAAGGTATCAACCTTAGAAACACGGAGTCAACCAGGGATCAGTATGGCGAAGGCCAGAGGTTGTACAACTGCATGTTAAAGCAGTCCACACACATTAGATAACGGACAGCCGAATGATACTTCAGCCAACTATTTGGTCAACCACCATCTTGGCTATCTCTCCCATACACAGAAGCGCTCCCTCAGCCTAGTGCTCCTGAGATCTCTGACAAAGCCACCGACATACATGTTTGCTTATCTACGGGTGAACAAAGTGATCAGTATTATGAAATCAGATATATCCAAATCGACATCTCCCTCGACGATCAGTTGGGTGGTGCCCCAATATACATTAAAGCGTTAGCTGAAACAGTTGATGTCGACAGGTGCAGCTGACACTAGCTCAATGTGCAGATAGCCTTAAAGGGGTTCTCTGGGAATAGCAAAAATAAAAAGGAAAGATCATCACAAATACATTTAATTAGTAAATCACAATGGTTTTGTCTAGAGAAGTAATAACTCTAAAGATAAAATGGCCACCGCCTTGTTGCACTGACAGAAACCTGTCCGAGAATGTGCAGTAAGGGAGTTTCCTGCTGTGACCTGGGGGGTACGTATATTGTTACACAGACGTATGAGCAGCCTCTTCTTACCTCAGCACCTCTGGTATCTCCAGTAGTGTTAGCGGAGCCCATCTTCCTACATATGAAGGAGGGCAGAGCTTACTACTGCAAATGCTCGCAAGCATCTGTTCTAATAATCTAGGACATTTTTCTCTCAGTGAAATGAGACGGCGGCCATTTTAATTCTATAGTGATTACTTCTCTAGACAAAACGAATATATGAGTTGCAAACTAAATGTACTTAATTTATAATGACATTTCCAATATTGGTTTTCTTATTCCGGGATAATCCCTTTAAAGAGCTGCACAGGTTGTGTGCAGAGGGCTCTACGGTGTGTGAGCCCTTAAGAACATGTCAGCCTTTCAGCACGTGTACTCCAGAAATGAGTAGTGATAAGTGGAACATGCATGTTATGGCTGCCCTCAGGTTCTTCAATAAACCTTAATTACTACAAAATGACCCATCAAGTTTCAAACATATTTGCCACCAATTAAAGCCTTTGTTATTAGTGCAAAGAACTGGCACCCCTGACATCTATTGTAAATGTTCTAATATGGATGGAAATCTGTCATACCAGATTCGTATTAAAGGGAACCTGTCACCAGGTTTTCCCATGTGGAGTAAGGCCAGTACCTGTAAGCCCTCATACACAGCATTTCTAATATACTGTATATATGCCCCCCAACCAAGTCTGCATGAAAATAAAAAGACCTTTTATTGTACAGAATGCTGCATATGAGGGCTTACAGGTACTGGCCTTACCTCATATGGGAAAACCTGGTGATAGGTTCCTTTTAAAGAAAGCACAGTTCCTTATAGAAGATATTTCACTATGAGGAGTTATACCTTTAAAAGAGAAAATCATGTACAAATGTGTTACACAGAGCACGGTGGACAAGACCGCATCATCCGGGAGTATACTTTTTCTGACAGTTCCGCCAACTAGCTCAATGCTGTCAAACAATGTGGCAGAGGGTAATAGCTGGAGTAAAAGGTACTGCAGAGCATGTGGCCCCATCCAACCTGAACATATTACTGCAAAGAATCTTTTATGTAAAACTTTTCAAGTGGAATTTTTACCAAAGGTCTCCTCTTAGCGCAAAGTTCTTTACAAGAACCAAAACTTATTATGGTAATAATTTTGGAGTTGACAAAGGATCTTTAAATTATATGTGAGCATATTAGAACATATACAGTATCGGACAAAAGTTTGAAAACACTTGTTCATATTAAAATGTGCACATTGTAAATTCAGACAGAAGGCAGCAAAACTACAAAGGATCACATATGGAAGCAAGGAGTAAAGAAACAAGTGCATAACAAACCAGAATGTGTGTTCAACTTTGGATTCTTCAAAGTAACCCAATTTTAACTTTGACAGCTTTACACTTCCTTGACATTTTCTCATGTAGCTTCATCAGGTTAGTCACTTGAAATGGCTTTCCAACAGTCTTGAAGGAGTTCCCAGAGGTGCTCAGCACTTGTTGGATGATTTGCCATCACTCTGCGGTCTAGTTCATCCCCAGCCATTTTAATTGGGTTGAGGTTAGATGACTGTGTAGACATTACATCTGATTCAGGAGTCCATTCCTCATCTTTTTGGTCACATAACCCTTATATAGTCAGAAGGAGTGTTTGGGGGTAATTGTCCTGTGACAACACAAATGCTGGCCCCAATAAATGCAAACTAGATGAGATGGCATGTCGTTTCAGAATGCTGTGGGTGCCATGCTGGGCATGCTTAGTATAAATCACATCAGAATCATCAGTAAAGCAACCCCACACCATCACACCTCTTCCTCCATGCTTCTTGGTGGGCACATGTGTGGAAAGCCCAACTTTTCTGTGTCTCACAAAGACATGGTGGCTAGTACCAAAAATTCCTAATTTTGACTAATCAGACCACAGTACAGATTTTCACTGGTTTACGGTCAAGTCCTTGTGTTGTTTGGCACAAATAATAATTTCTTCCTTGTTTGGAATCCTCAGTAGTGGCTTGTTTGCAGCAATTTGACCCTAAAGGCCTGCTTCTCGCAGTCTTCTCTGGATGGTTGACATTGAGATCTGCCTGCTACTTGATGTTTCTGCACATTTATAAGGGCTGTTATCTGAGGTGCTGCCAATTTCTATTTTCTGAGGACGGTAACTCTGTTGAACTCCTCTTCTGCAGCAGAAGTAATTCTTGGCCTTCCCCTTCCTCGGCAGTCCTCATGAGAGCAAGTTTCTTTTAAAACAATTGATGTTTTCATGAGTGCGCTTAAGCATACCTTTAAGGTTCTAGCAATGTCCGGATTAACTAATTTCATATCCTAATGATAGACTGCTGTTTATTTTAGTTGAATGTTTCTTCATATTCTGGCTTAGAACAGTTGCATAAAGCTGTTATCCGAATAAGAGAAAGAATTTTAAGTTTTACACATATCCGGGTTTGTTTCACATGTGTTTCTTTACTCCATGTTTCAATATGTGATCCTTTGTGGTTTTGCTGCCTTCAGTCAGAATCTACAATGTGCACATTCCAATAAGAAGGAGGAAAACTATTGCATGAATGGGTTTGTCCAAACTTTTGACAAGTAGAGTTACATATAAAACAAAGTTATATAGCATAGCATATCTAGTCATAGACATATATAAAATAAATATTTTTCTACACTTTCAACAAAAGTCAACAATATGAAGGCAATAGATAGAATATAATAAAAAATATATAAAAATACAACATGAAGTATATAACAGTATGGTGCTAGCGAAAGATGACTGCGGCTGTCATTCAGTTCATATTTCCTACATTTGTCGTTTTTGTGTATTTTTTGTTTTTTTCATGCTCAAAAACATACTGCAGAACATCTCATAGGAGAAGAAGGTGAGTCCAGTTGAAACAGCAGCTTTCAGCAAACTAGGAGACAGTCCTTTAAAAAGGCCCTTAAAGCCTTCTTCTTTTTGCATACGGCAAGCACAGTCCACCAGCCCTTTGTATGTCCTGACCTGGCAGAGAAAAAAAAGTAAAAATTGTCTGAATGGGTAAAAAAATGAATAAGCCAAATGTGGGCTCACATAGGACATAAAATCAAGAAAAATCACAGAAAAAAAACAAAACAAAAAACTTACCAACTCCCCGTCAAATTTCCAATGCACTACCAGACCCCCCCCCATAATAAAAGCTAGGGCATCACAGGTGATAAATACTGATGGAGCAAGCACTTACGAACCTACCAATTCATGAAGGGGGGCTGTTCCCCAGTATTAAAAATGCACACAGATGAGGCTTGTGTAGGGCGTCAGTCACACGGATACATGTGATGAACAGAGTCCGGCTTGCAACCTAGTAATGACGACCATACATGTTAGATCTGGCGGGCTGCCCAGCACTATATGAGTACACCCCACAAGGACAGACACCCCAGGTCACCCAACCAACACTGCAGGGCCTGGCTGCATCCTGCAAACAAATAGAAAAGCGTGCATTGGTAATCTGCCTAGGAGTTGGCAAAGCTGTTTTTTTCTGTGATAAGCCAAATACATCTGGGAGGCACAACAGATGGACAAATCCACTTTTCACTGTTAATGGATATACGAAGTAAACACATTTATAAAAAAAAAAAAAGCAGGTAAACGTCTACTTATATGTCAAATAGAGAATGTTCCTGGAACAGCTTTTATAGATTTTTTTTTTTAATTCAAATGTTGTGTTTTTGATTGAAAAAAAAAAATCCCAAAACTGCCAATTGCTGGATGCCCAAAATGGTCTAGTTGTTAACTACACTTCTAGGCACAGTGTCACACGAGCGCACATTTTCCCTTGCAAGAAATTGGGGCCAATTTTGACAATGACACTCGGATGAAACTGTGGAGAAGTTTGTTCCGAGTGTCACCTTAGTGTGATCTTATTCTCTCACATGAGAGAATCGCAGCACAGGTGCGGGGAAAATAAAAATGGATAAAGTAATTTCTTTATCTCCTCCGTTGCAGGTCTCTGTGGTAATCAGACTGCACTCGGATGACATCAAATTGCAGCCACGTGAATAGGTGAGTTCGATATGATTCTTGGATGCAATAAGGTATTACTTACCTCTCCAAAGGCTGCTCTCGCCTGCTCAAATCCCCCGACTTGAAGTCTTTTCTTGAAGAGGTCAAGTGGATAGGTAACAGTTTTACTAATCACTCCAGCTCCACTGCCGCACAGCAGGCTCTTCAGGTTATCTTGTTCAGGGAAAAAGAAAATACTGTTTACCCAAATGTTACAGAGATTTTCTTCTTCATTAAGAAAGCAAAAAAGCCTTGCAGTGTACAGTATATAAACCAACAATTAACATTGAGAAAGGGTACCACATCAGAATCGTCGCCACGCCATTGGGCAATAAAATCCACTTTTCTATATTTTTTGTGCTGTTTTTCTTTTTTATTCTATTGTAAGGAGCCATTGGACTGCTGGTTGGAAAAGCTTCACACATTAATTGAGGTAATTGTTCGGTATATATATATATCTAATATATAATTGCCTAGAATACTACTTCCTGCAATTTGTGCCAACTTCCGTGGCTTTGTCCGGAGCTAATGTCCGGAGATAATGTCCGGAGCTAATGTCCGGAGATAATGTCCGGAGCTAATGTCCGGAGATAAGTGACGTCACCAGTGTCCTACACCCAGGCAGAGCACAGGGGCCCCAGGCAGCATATGGGGCCCCAGGCAGAGCACAGTGGCCCCAGGCAGAGCACAGGGGCCCCAGGCAGCATATGGGGCCCCAGGCAAAGCACAGTGGTCCCAGGCAGAGCACAGGGGCCCCAGGCAGCCTATGGGGCCCCAGACAGAGCACAGTGGCCCCAGGAAGAGCACGGGCCCCAGGCAGCATATGGGGCCCCAGGCAGAGCACAGGGGCCCCAGGCAGCATATGGGGCCCCAGGCAGAGCACAGTGGCCCCAGGCAGAGCACAGGGGCCCCAGGCAGAACATGGGGCCCCAGGCAGAGCACAGGGGCCCCAGGCAGCATATGGGGCCCCAGGCAGAGCACAGGGGCCTCAGGCAGAGCACAGGGGCCCCAGGCAGCATATGGGGCCCCAGGCAGAGCACAGGGGCCCCAGGCCGCATATGGGGCCCCAGGCAGAGCACAGGGGCCCCAGGCAGAACATGGGGCCCCAGGCAGAGCACAGGGGCCCCAGGCAGAGCACAGGGGCCCCAGGCAGCATATGGGGCCCCAGGCAGAGCACAGGGGCCTCAGGCAGAGCACAGGGGCCCCAGGCAGCATATGGGGCCCCAGGCAGAGCACAGGGGCCCCAGGCAGCATATGGGGCCCCAGGCAGAGCACAGTGGCCCCAGGCAGAGCACAGGGGCCCCAGGCAGAACATGGGGCCCCAGGCAGAGCACAGGGGCCCCAGGCAGAGCACAGGGGCCCCAGGCAGATCACAGGGGCCCCAGGCAGCATATGGGGCCCCAGGCAGCATATGGGGCCCCAGGCAGAGCACAGTGGCCCCAGGCAGCATATGGGGCCCCAGGCAGAGCACAGTGGTCCCAGGCAGAGCACAGGGGCCCCAGGCAGCTTATGGGGCCCCAGGCAGAGCACAGTGGCCCCAGGCAGAACATGGGGCCCCAGGCAGAGCACAGTGGCCCCAGGCAGAGCACAGGGGCCCCAGGCAGAGCACAGGGGCCCCAGGCAGAGCACAGGGGCCCCAGGCAGCATATGGGGCCCCAGGCAGAGCACAGGGGCCCCAGGCAGCATATGGGGCCCCAGGCAGAGCACAGTGGCCCCAGGCAGAGCACAGGGGCCCCAGGCAGAACATGGGGCCCCAGGCAGAGCACAGGGGCCCCAGGCAGAACATGGGGCCCCAGGCAGAGCACAGGGGCCCCAGGCAGAGCACAGGGGCCCCAGGCAGCATATGGGGCCCCAGGCAGAGCACAGGGGCCCCAGGCAGCATATGGGGCCCCAGGCAGAGCACAGTGGCCCCAGGCAGAGCACAGGGGCCCCAGGCAGCATATGGGGCCACAGGCAGAGCACAGTGGTCCCAGGCAGAGCACAGGGGCCCCAGGCAGCCTATGGGGCCCCAGGCAGAGCACAGTGGCCCCAGGCAGAACATGGGGCCCCAGGCAGAGCACAGGGGCCCCAGGCAGAGCACAGGGGCCCCAGGCAGCATATGGGGCCCCAGGCAGAGCACAGTGGTCCCAGGTAGAGCACAGGGGCCCCAGGCAGCCTATGGGGCCCCAGGCAGAGCACAGGGGCCCCAGGCAGCATATAGGGCCCCAGGCAGAGCACAGGGGCCCCAGGCAGCATATGGGGCCCCAGGCAGAGCACAGTGGCCCCAGGCAGAGCACAGGGGCCCCAGGCAGAACATGGGGCCCCAGGCAGAGCACAGGGGCCCCAGGCAGAGCACAGGGGCCCCAGGCAGAGCACAGGGGCCCCAGGCAGCATATGGGGCCCCAGGCAGCATATGGGGCCCCAGGCAGCATATGGGGCCCCAGGCAGAGCACAGTGGCCCCAGGCAGAGCACAGGGGCCCCAGGCAGAGCACAGGGGCCCCAGGCAGAGCACAGTGGTCCCAGGCAGAGCACAGGGGCCCCAGGCAGCTTATGGGGCCCCAGGCAGAGCACAGTGGCCCCAGGCAGAACATGGGGCACCAGGCAGAGCACAGTGGCCCCAGGCAGAGCACAGGGGCCCCAGGCAGAACATGGGGCCCCAGGCAGAGCACAGGGGCCCCAGGCAGAGCACAGGGGCCCCAGGCAGCATATGGGGCCCCAGGCAGAGCACAGGGGCCCCAGGCAGCATATGGGGCCCCAGGCAGCACAGTGGCCCCAGGCAGAGCACAGGGGCCCCAGGCAGCATATGGGGCCCCAGGCAGAGCACAGTGGTCCCAGGCAGAGCACAGGGGCCCCAGGCAGCCTATGGGGCCCCAGGCAGAGCACAGTGGCCCCAGGCAGAACATGGGGCCCCAGGCAGAGCACAGGGGCCCCAGGCAGCATATGGGGCCCCAGGCAGAGCACAGTGGTCCCAGGTAGAGCACAGGGGCCCCAGGCAGCCTATGGGGCCCAGGCAGAGCACAGGGGCCCCAGGCAGCATATGGGGCCCCAGGCAGAGCACAGGGGCCCCAGGCAGCATATGGGGCCCCAGGCAGAGCACAGTGGCCCCAGGCAGAGCACAGGGGCCCCAGGCAGAACATGGGGCCCCAGGCAGAGCACAGGGGCCCCAGGCAGAGCACAGGGGCCCCAGGCAGCATATGGGGCCCCAGGCAGAGCACAGGGGCCCCAGGCAGCATATGGGGCCCCAGGCAGAGCACAGCGATATTTTGGACCACTGTGCGGTGTTTCAGACCCCCTGTGTGATGTCTGGGGCCCTGTTCTTAAGTATATTAAAGATTAAAGTAACGTATATTAAAGTATATTATAGATCAAATTTGACACGTTTATGAGCACCATTGAGTGATATACTCAAGAATGACATAATTTTTCAACATTTTATGGTTTCAAACTGTAAACACTCAGAGTTTTTTTTACTTCAACCAGAAAACCTTAACGGTTCATAAAAAACTTGACTGTTCAGGATATGATAAAAGTCATAGTATTCTGAATCTTTAACTTATAAAGATACCTTTACATGGGGTGATTATTGGTTCCAGAGAGGCTTTCGGCCGATAATCGTACACATGGCTGGTGACAGGACAATACAATATAAACGTTCAAAGGTAAACACTGATAACATTAAAATCTAATATATAATTGCCTAGAATACTACTTCCGGCAATTTGTGCCAACTTCCGTGGCTTTGTCCGGAGATAATGTCCGGAGATAAGTGACGTCACCAGCGTCCTACACCCGCTCAGGGTGGACAAAGATATATGCCTTCGTGGTGCGCGGCACTTTTCTGATTGGTTGCCGCCTGCCGCGAGCGACCAATCAGAAATGTGCCGTACTGTCAAGAATTGTCAAGAGCTGGTGAGTGCAGCCATTTTTTGTTCTTTCTTACTATTATTTATTAATTGTATTATTCTTACATTTGAATAAATAAAGTATATATGGATTCTAGACTCCTGATTCTTTAGAATCGGGCTGCCATCTAGTATATATATATTTATTTATTTTTTTTTGTTTCTCCAGCGATCAGTCCAATGGTAGAGTAAAATATACCTTTTATTTATCCATTAAAAAGTTCCAGATTACTTCAGTTACAATATTGCATACATATGTTTGCGGTCTTGATTTAGTACTCATTTGGACCTGGAGGAAGACACATGTGGTGTCGAAACATGTCGTCCATAAGGGATTGAATGTATGCAATATTGTAACTGAAGAAATCTGGAACTTTTGAATGGATTAATAAAAAGGAGATTTTTGTGTACTCACCGTAAAATCTTTTTCTCCGAGTCATCATTGGGGGACACAGGACGAATGGGTGTTATGCTGCTGCCACCAGGAGGACACTAAGTTAAACACACACAAAAGATTAACTCCTCCCCTGCAGTATACACCCACAGGCTGGACAATCCAGAGCCAGTTCGGTAACAAAGCAGTAGGAGTAAGCCAGTTAACAAACAGAAAACATGTCATAGTCAAAACACAGACTGAAAAGAACAATTGAGCCAACTAGGCTAACAGGGAGGGTGCTGTGTCCCCCAATGATGACTTGGAGAAAAAGATTTTACGGTGAGTACACAAAAATCTCCTTTTCTCCTACGTATCATTGGGGGACACAGGACGAATGGGACGTCCCAAAGCAGTCCCTGGGTGGGTCACCAGAAGTTATAAATGCTGTGCGAGCCTACAACTACAGATGAGACACAGCCGCTTGTAGGATTCGCCTACCGACGGAAGCGTCTGCCGAGGCCTGAAAGTGCACATGGTAGTGTTTCGTGAACGTATGTAGACTAGACCATGTAGCAGCCTTGCAGACTTGTGCTGCCGATGCCTGGTGCCGGATGGCCCAGGACGCGCCGACTGACCGGGTAGAATGAGCCTTGATCCCCGGAGGTGCGGCGTGACCCTTGACACGGTAGGACTCTTGGATGGCGGAACGAATCCACTTGGCAATGGAGGCCTTGGAAGCGGGTAGTCCCTTCCGTGGCCCCTCCGGAAGAACAAACAAGGCGTCTGATCTACGGAGAGACGCAGTCCTGGAGACGTAACGTCTGAGACCCCTCACTAAGTCCAGAGTGTGGAGCGCCCTTTCCGTGCGGTGGGAAGGAGCAGGGCACAGTGAGGGAAGAACAATCTCCTCATTAAGATGGAAGGAGGAAACGACCTTCGGAAGAAAAGTCGGACATGTCCGCAGAACCACCTTGTCCTGGTGGAACACGAGAAAAGGAGGTCGGCACGACAGAGCTGCCAGCTCAGAGACACGTCTAATAGACGTGACAGCCACGAGGAAGGCAATCTTCCAAGACAAGAACAGCAAAGACACTTCATGCAAGGGCTCAAAGGGGGGCTCTTGAAGAGCACAGAGAACTAGGTTCAGGTCCCATGGTTCCAAGGGCATCTTGTAAGGCGGAACCATATGAGAAACACCCTGGATGAAGGTCCTGACCTGCAATCGGTTTGCAATCTTTCTCTGAAAAAGAACCGAGAGAGCAGAAATTTGGCCCTTAAGAGAGCTGAGAGCAAGACCCAAGTCTACGCCTGATTGGAGGAATTCCAAAATGTGAGGGATAGAAAAACGGAGGGGAAAACGTCCCTGCTTCCTGCACCAGGCGAAGTATGCCTTCCAGGCGCGGTGGTAGATGCGCATAGAAGAAGGCTTGCGTGCGCGGAGCATGGTAGATATCACCGTCTGGGGCAACCCCTTCTGCCTCAGTACCCAGGACTCAATGGCCACGCCGTTAAACACAGGGCCTCTGAGTTCGGGTGGTAAATGGGCCCTTGAGACAGGAGGTCTGCGCGACTCGGCAGCCTCCAAGGTACGTCTGAGACCAGTTGAACCATCTCGGCATACCATGTCCTGCGCGGCCAGTCTGGAGCGATGAGAATTACTGGGATCCGTTCTGCCTTGATCTTCCTGATCACCTTTGTCAGAAGAGGAATTGGGGGAAAGATGTATGGGAGTCTGAAACCCTGCCATGAGAGGACGAGAGCGTCGGCTCCGAAGGCTGAGGGGTCGTGAGACCTGGCCATGAAGACGGGAACCTGGCAATTGAGGCGAGATGCCATTAGGTCCACGTCCGGGGTCCCCCATCGAGCGCATATCTGGTGAAAGATTGCGGGATGGAGGGACCACTCTCCGGGATCGAGGCTGTGGCGACTGAGAAAGTCCGCTTCCCAGTTTTCCACGCCTGGGATGAAAACTGCTGAGAGTATGGAATGATGTGTCTCGGCCCAGCGGAGAATTAGCGTCACCTCTACCATGGCCGCCTTGCTGCGAGTGCCCCCTTGGCGGTTGATGTAGGCTACCGCAGTGGCGTTGTCGGACTGGACTCTGACCGCACGGCCGGAGAGGAAAGGCTGAAAATGATGGAGAGCCAGTCTGATTGCCCGAATCTCCAGGATATTGATGGGCAGCTGAGACTCCTGCGGAGACCAGCGACCCTGGGTCGAGTGGCGCTGGAACACTGCACCCCAGCCGAAGAGACTGGCGTCCGTTGTGACAACCAGCCAGTGCACCGGAAGGAAAGACTTCCCCTGAGTCAGGGAGGACCTCTTGGTCCACCACCTGAGGGACTGTCTGATTGGGCGAGAGAGAAGGAGACGGCGGTCGAGTGAGGCGGGATTCCTGTCCCATACTGCCAGAATGGCGTGTTGTAAGGGCCGGAGGTGAAAAACCGCAAAGGGCACTGCCTCCATTGCCGCCACCATCCTGCCGAGTACCCTCATGGAGAAGCGTAGGGAGTGAGAGCGAGGTTGAGAAAGCTTCCAGACTTCTCTCTGTAGAGTGGCTACTTTTTCCGGAGGCAAAAGTACTAGACCCTGAGAAGAGTCTAAGATCATTCCCAGGTAGGATATGGTTTGGGCCGGGACTGGGGAAGATTTTTTGAAATTGATTTTCCAGCCCAGGCGCAAAAGAGTATTTATTGTGACGTCTACCGCTTCTGAACAAGATCGGAAAGAGGGGGCCTTTATGAGAATGTCGTCCAAGTAGGGCAACACCACTATGCCTCGAGCATGTAGAATGGCCACGGCAGCTGCCATGACCTTGGTGAACACCCGAGGAGCGGTGGCCAGCCCGAAAGGTAGGGCGACAAACTGAAAATGGTGCCCCTGGACCGCGAAGCGGAGGAAGCGCTGATGAGACGGTAGAATGGGAATGTGCAGGTAAGCGTCTTGAACATCTAAAGATGCAAGAAACTCGCCCTCTTCCAGAGAGGCAATTACCGAACGAAGGGACTCCATTCGGAATTGACGTACACGGAAGTACTTGTTGAGGAGCTTGAGGTCCAATATTGGACGTACTGAGCCGTCCTTCTTTGGTACAATGAAAAGGTTGGAATAGAAACCTTGGTACCTCTCGTTCTGAGGTACCGGGATGATGACCCCGTCTTCCCATAGCGATCTTATGGCCTGAAAATACTGACGGACCCTTGCTCTGGGAGGAGGGGACTGAAAGAAACGAGATGGGGGAAGAGAGACAAACTCTATCTTGTAACCGAAGGATACCAGATCGCGGACCCATCGGTCGGGAACTACCGAGAGCCACGCGTCCCGAAAGAAGAGTAGGCGGCCGCCAACTCTGTCGGTGTCCTTTGGCGTCTGCCAAGAGTCATTGAGGTGGAGACCTGTTGGATCTGGGCCCCCTGGACCCCTGTTGTCTGGGTCTGCCTCTCCAAGAGGGAGAGGGTTTGTAAGATGGCTGGGAGGTTCTATCCTTGCGCTGACCTCTCCCGACGCCGGGTGGCGCGGAAGAAGGATTGGACCAATTGGAGCCGAAACGGAAATATCGGCCTCGGCCCTGTTGGTTGCGAAAGGGGCGAAAGGTCCGTTGCTGGGGAAGGAATTTGCCCTTTCCCCCTGTGGAGTCTGCAATTATTTTATCTAGTTTGTCCCCAAAAAGGCGTTCGCCCTGGTATGGAAGGGACGTGAGAGATTTTTTGGATCCTGAGTCCGCTTTCCAGTCCCTGAGCCAAAGGGATCTGCGGATCGTGACAGCATTGGCCGCTGCCTGTGAGGCACAGTTAGCCGCGTCTAAAGATGCGGAAACTACAAAGTCCCCTGCTCTGGCAATCTGAGTGGCCAGGTGTGAAACCTCGGGGGGTAAGTCAGCGTGTAGAGCTGTAGAGGCTAAAGACTCGGCCCAATGGGTCATGGCTTTTGCAACCCATGTGGCGGCAAAAGAAGGGAAGAGAGAAGCCGAGGAAGCTTCAAAAGCCGAGCGAGCCATCTGATCAATTTGTCTATCAGTGGGATGCTTGATGGACGCGCCCTCGGAGGAGGATAGAACCGCCTTGGTGGCTAGCCGCGACACTGGCGGGTCCACGGAGGGTGACTGAGACCACTCCTTAGCAAGGTCCTGAGCAAACGGATACTTCAATTGCATAGCCTTCTGACCTGAGAAGCGTTTATCCGGACGGACTCTGTGAAGATCGACAATGTCTTTGAATTGAGGATGCGTAGGAAAAAATCTATGAGCCTTTGTGGTTCGTCCGAATGACACGGGATGAACCGCCTTGGACGGGGTTTCCTCCTCTAACTGTAGCGTCTGACTTACAGAGTCTATGAGAGAATCTAGGGTCTCTTGGTCGTGACGATACTCTGTGGAACAGGACACGCTGGATGCGTCGTCCAGAAAGGATTCCCTGCTATGAGCTGGGGATGAATGACGGGAGACTTCGCTCTCTGAGCCGGAGGGCTGATCACGGACCGGAGATATTACCCTGGACTTCTTTCTAGATGAGAGAGGGCTTCTGGAAACGGTACGACCTCTAGGCCGAGAGGGGTTCTTAGACCGCGTTACATCCTCCGTGGAAGTGCCCTGAGTAAGGGACGGGTCACGGAGGGACTGTATCGTCCTTTCCAAAGATGCCACAGAGCGAGCAAGGGAGGACGCCCATGCGGGGGTACTAGGCTCACTACATTCCGGGTCAGAGGCCGGAGTATCCTGTGCCGCAGACATTTCGCAGGCGGAGCACAGCGGGGTAGTGTGACCTCGGGGCAGAGATACCTTGCAGGAGGTGCACACAGCAAAAATAACAGAATGGGTCTTACCAGTCCGTTTTTGCTTAGACTGTGACATCTTTACCATGAAGTGAGCGTACTGGCAGGGGAAGAGACAATCCTACTGAGTGCGTCTCACCAAGTTCTGCGGTGTTTGGCAGGGAGATCCTGAAGTCCTGTGCGCTGTGGTGCTGCAGAGCCGACAGCGCACTTCCTGGTCCAAGATGGCCGCCGAGATGTGAGAAGGGCGCTTCTCGGGAACGAGAAGCGCCCAGGGAGAGAGAGAGAGAGGGGGGCGTGTCGTGGGCGGGCGGTGGATTCCCTGCTATGCGCGTCGGAACGCTGCCATTGCCACCGCCGTGCTGCTGTATGAGAGAGGGAAGTTGTAGTCCGGCCCAGGGCCGGTAAACTGTGCCACCGCACTAACAGAGCGCCGGATTGCTCCCCATGCCTTTATAAAAAAGTTGCCCCGCGGCTGCAGCGCCGCATTAGAAAGAGGATGAGGGATCCCTGAACGGGCGGTCCCCTATCAGCTGGGCGGCCCCCGCACTTACCTTGTGCGATGGGGCCGATGCTCCATCCACCTTCACCTTAGTAGGGAGAGGGTGGAGAGCTTCTGCCGCCGTGCAACCTCCGCTCTGTTCAGTGGTGATGCAGTGGGCGGCTGCACGGACGCCATGACATTCTGTCCGGCTGTGCCCTGGCTCCAGGAGACTTAGGTGGATGATTAGTCCCCGTGGTCGCCTGAAAGGGAGGGAGGGAGATCGGAACGCTTAGGAGCCGTCGCCACACTGGAAGGTGAGCCAGGGCTGGCATCCATCGTCGCGGGAAAGGATACAGGAGGAACGCTCCATGTACTTGCCCGTTGTTGGTGCGGGAGAGATCAGAGCTGAAAATTTGCCTGTCGCTCCCTTCCGTTAAAACCAAAAATTGGTGGGGTCCTGAGGACCCAAGTGCCTCCTGAGACACTAAGTAAGAACTGGCTCTGGATTGTCCAGCCTGTGGGTGTATACTGCAGGGGAGGAGTTAATCTTTTGTGTGTGTTTAACTTAGTGTCCTCCTGGTGGCAGCAGCATAACACCCATTCGTCCTGTGTCCCCCAATGATACGTAGGAGAAAGGTATATTTTACTCTACCATTGGACTGATCGCTGAAGAAACAAAAAGTTTTTTCTTTACATGTGTGGATTTGTCCTAATCCGTTTTCCGTGCGAACTGTAACCACAGGTTGGATGTATTCCGGTTTCTTCAAAGCGGTAAGGCTGGGTTCACATTACGTTCAGTGACTCCGTTAAACGGACTACGTTACACCACGGCATAAGGCGGTGTAACGTAGTCCGTTAACGCCGCCATTGAAAGCAATGTCGGACGCATCGCTAGCGAACGCCCACAATGGGTGTGCCCTAGGGATGTGCCGTCATTGAGTGACGGACCCTGAGACGCGGGCTGCAGCGTTTCTGGGTCTGTCACTGCTAGCGCAGATAGAGCTAGCAGATGCTCTACCTGCGCTAGCGTGCTGCCAAAGTCGGCACTTGCGTTACAGCAGCCCATGTAACGTAATGTGAACCTAGCCTAAGCTGGCGTTGCCAAAAACTTATATATATATATACATACATACATACATACACACACACATAATATTGTACAGGTGACACATTGAAGACCAGATTACTTTTATATACCTCTCTTACCATGATTACATGGCTCCAGCCAACTCCAGAGTCTCTTCAATAAATTGTAGGAGGAGAACTGTAAGCCGGCATAGGGGAAGACTGCCAGCAATGTAGGAAACAGGCCGCGATAGAATGTAAGTACTCCTTCTGTTCTGTGCATAGTGATGATGGCATGGCGCAAAGTCCTATACACCTGTGTAACAAAGAGAAGGGTTCATCCATATTATTATTACTTATTGTTAATTATTAATTTCTAAAGCATGCCTGTTATTTCAGACAACTCTTCAGAACACGAGGTCGTGTGTACATGAGGATTAGCACTATTTCTAGCTATCATAATAAAGGTATCTTGCTTTTTCACTAGTTTTCATCAGCAGGTACTCTTTGTAAGGGCTCATTCAGATGTACGCTTTTTGGGTACAAGATCTATCCATATTTTTCAGGGATAACACGCTTACCTATGAGAGTCTATGGGGTTATGCACATATCTGATGTGTCAGATAAAAATTGGCAATGCAATTCAACGGGTCTGTGAAAATAGACAGCACAGCAGACTCGAAAGAAACTTCTGGCGAAGGAGTCTGCCATTTTTGAGGTTGGAGATAAAAATGAGAAGTTATTGGCTTACTTGGCTCATGCTGGGTGGCCTGCTGTATCCATTCTGGGTAGCAGGAATCCAAATGGGGAATGGCATACCAACCCTAATGTGATTAATGAGATTTTTATCAAGATTTGTATACTTCTGAATGTGACCGTGTCTCCTAGGTTGTAGACTCCTTTCTATCCGGTCTTCCCCTTTGGTGCCATAAGCAATCAGCTAAATCGAGCTAAAATTCTTGTTTTGAGACGGAGTCGGGTTCGGTCATCACGAATACATCCCGACCAAACTGAATTTATTCCAGGTAAAGCGACAGACATTAACATTTAACGGTTAATCTTAAATATGGCAGCTGCTCGTCATGATCCCTCTATCGGTTTTGCTATGTCCTTGGATGCATGTAAAACCTTTGACTATACAATATATACATTCATTACTGTCGCAGCTCAAATTTGGTCCTTCCCTGACTTACTTGCCAAGGTTGGTGAATGAATTTGGGTCATTTTGTGGCTTAACCTACTGGAGACCACCAATACATCTTTTTACTGACCTGTGATATAAGACACTAGCCTCATCCGACGGGTGACAATCCTGTAGCTGTCAGCGGGACATTATACTGACAACTTGCTGCATTAGCCACGATTAGTGATGGTACTAACTATAGTCTCTTAACCCCTTAAATGGTGACGTCAATAAAGACTACAGCATCTAGCTGGTTAGCAGTGTGTGGGGGCTCCCTCTTTAACACCAAAGACACCCCTGGGATCTTGACTGTGTGGTCATGATGCTTGCCATGGCAATTCAGGGACAAAATAATGTCCTTAAAGTCCTCCAGCCATAGCGGCCTGTTCAGAAGTTATTAACATTTAGATGGTAAAAATACATTTCTTCATTTCTGTTATGCAACTTTGCATTACCATAGTTCCTGAAAAGCACCTGAAGGGTTAATGAACTACTTGACAGCTATTTTGAATACGTTGAGGGGTGCAGTTTTTAAAATGGTATCATTTTGTGGGGTTTTCCAATATACAGGACCCCCAAAGTCAGTTCAAAACTGAAAAGGTCCCTAAAAAAATGTTTTGTAAATTTCCTTGAAAAAATGAAAAATTCCTGCCTGCTACATTTTAAAACCTTCTAAAATGCTAACAAAATAAAAGAACATTTTACAAATGGTGCTAATGTAAATCAGACATGTGGGAAATGTTATTTATTAATGTTTTTCTGTGGTATGACTATCTGAATTAAAGGAATAATCATTGAAAGTTCGAAAATGCTAATTTTTGGAAATTTTTGTAACCTTTCTGATATTTTTTTAAATAAATGGAGAAAATATCTATATAAATTTACCATTACCATAAAGTATAATGTGTCACGAAAAAAACAGACTCAAAATCACTGGGATATGTTGAAGTGTTCCAGAGTTATTACCACATAAAGTCACACTGGTCAGATTTAAAAAAATTACTAGAGGAACAATTCACCTTCTTTTAAAGGGTTAACTAACCTATTCCATAGATATAATGCAGTATCATCAGCTCAAACCCCTCTAAAAACTGTAGCTAGAGTGTGGCCAATAGAGAATTTATTGAGGGGTTCAGATACGCCAATGGTGTCGCCCAGGGTGCTGCTTTGGTTTAATTCTCAACTTCCACATTTATAATCTTTGCCTGACGTGGTCCTCTGGATGAGGTATGGTGTCAAATTCACCTTTCATACTTGCTTGATTTCTAAGCTAGATTATGTGATTCCTGATACCACTAAGTTCCTATATGTACAACTTTGCTATGCAATGCGCGCACAATTTGGGAAAGCGCCAGTGTCCCTAGACTTTCCAAAATTGGCTCTTGGGGACCTCTCATTTACCTAAACTCCTACCACAATCATATTCCCCTCTCCAGTCATCTATTTAAAATTTAAAAGGGGTCTGAATACTTTTTGTAATATTATATACCGTATATATACGTATATATAATCAGTCAGCACTTAGATGACAACTCAGTAGGCACTCTGGTGGAACTCAAAAATCAGTGATGAAACCAGGACTGTTTTTCTCGCAAGTGAAAAAAAATTATTTTGAATGAGCGCTAATTTTCAATATTGAAATATTGACTAAGATGGATTTTAAGACTGTGTGCACACGTTGCGTTTTTGCGGTCTTTACAATGGGCTGTGGCTCACTGATCTCTCTGGGGTCTTGTCTTTAGGCATCTCTGCATAACTGAGCAACAGGCCCATTGGTAAAGCCCAGAAAAATCAACACTAAATTAAAAGGTCCATATCTCTGGAACCTTTTGACGGGTTAAAAAATAAAAACAACTAAAAACTACACTCCGAAGAGCAGCGAGAATAAAATACGACAAATAACTGGCTACTTTTGATCTCATGACAGGTCCTCTTTTAGTGTCATTAAGGCTGGGGTCACACAGCAGTCAATTCTCTGGTGTCAAAGTGTGATCCTCTCCTCTCGCATGAGAAAATAGTATGGCAGGTGCAGAGAAGATGAGAAATTTTCCACACTATCTCTGTGCACGTAAATCAGATTGCACTCTGATGACATCCTAGTGCAGTCCGATGTTTCACTCTCACCTATAGACTTGAATGGGCGAGTGTGATCACATTATCGGCATGAGAAGATAATATCATATCTGCACTGACCCATAGTACAATATTGGGCCGAGTGCTGTGCGAGCCCTAAAGCTCATACCCACTAGGCAGCTGTCACAACCTATGGACACCAGCCTGGAGAAGCCTTCAAATGCAATCTCCAGCTCAGGAGAGGGAGGCCACCACACATACGGTAGGCCTCTCTGGGCCACGGGTTGGTGGGTCCCCTATAGGGCAATAGCACACATGATGACACCATAGATCGCAGGAGTCAGGACATCATAATGGGCAATGTTATTAAAGTGATATTCCCATACTCATAGATGGGTCTTGTCGAATAGTGCTGGTAAAAAACAAACACCTTTACAATTTACTGCTTATTAAAATTTGCTGCCGTTCATGTGATATTACCAATTGTCTATTGTTTTCTGCTGTTACCTAAGAGACTGGCGACCACTGCTGTCTAGATTGTGATAAAGCTGGCTGGGACTAGCAAGTCACAGTGCACTGTAGTGATCCTGACCAGCTCCAAAACAGTGCTTACAAACTCAACAGAATAGTGCTTGTAAGCACTGCACATTTTCTGCTATCTACAAGAGGTGGTCGGTCTCCAAGGCAGCAAGCTGTAAAGAAAAGAAAAGAAAAGTGGCTATATCTCAAGATAGGCTAAAAACATTAATAAGCAGCAAATTGCAAAATGGCTTGTCTTTACTAGTACTATCTGACAATACCATTTATGAAGATGGAAGTAAGCCTTCAACGTCGCCCAACATGCGCCCTATTAAGGCACTAAATAGGTGATGAAGATGGGGCATAACACTAGTACCAGCAGCTTTCAAACAGTTGCCTGGCACAGTATTAGCCAGGTTCAAAGGTAGCCCATGGCGGAGGAGTGAAATGTGTGGACTGAATACTAGAAGGTGCGGGTGTCATGGACATTTGTTGGTGGCTCCCCACACCAATATGTCCAGAAATCATGAGGTCATAATGATTAATGTCAATGACATGACCTGCCTTACTTCCTTTAGGCCCCAGAACAGGTGATGAGGATTTGACATCATATGCAAACACCCAAGGCAGCAGCTTTAGGAAGCATTGGTGGCCTGGCTGAGTAATTTAGAATAATAAAGTATATAACAACCTGCTTGTTGACAGTTTCCAAGTGTTGCTATGGCATCCTTCTATACCACACAGAAGGGAAGACTAGAAAACAATAAAGATCTATTGCCAAGATGCTACAATTTATCCATTAACCGGATAATTTCATACCTTGGGCTCTCCCTGGGCAGCAAAACGTGTCCTTAGGGTGTCCAGAGGCTGCACGGTTAGTGTGGCTGAGCAGGCAGCAAGACCACCGCACAAAAAGTGCACTGCCGGAGCGCGAGCATCCAGAGACGTGGAGGTATGAATCATTTTAGTTAATGTCTCAAAGCTTGCAAACTGGAGGGAGAAAAGACAAGAAGGGAGAACAGATTTAGTCCGATTTCTAGAAGCACATTATCTAATCTTAGGTATAGGGGAGACACACACTCACTTGTACAGCCCCGTAACACACGGACAAGAGCTGAGCCGGGATGTGCCCCTTCCAGAACCCAGAGACCCCTTCTTCTCTCAGAATCAGTCTCACCGCATGGAGAATGCCTCTGTACTTGCCCGGTCTCCCACGTCCAGTCACATCTTCAATTTGAAGCTGAGTGAAATTAAAAACAGAGATAACTCGCACGTTCAGTCAATTTAGAAATTGAGAATTATCTGGAATTTTCTTACAGAAACACCTACTTTTTTCTATTTTATTGGGGAGGCAATGTCTGCAAGAGTGACAAAAAGTGGAATTATTGGAGAATTGGTGCCAAGTAATTTTTGGTCTTCAGGATCACCCAACAATTTTTATTTTTGCCTCAGAGAACTACAAATATTTTATTTTATTAATCTTATTTCTTGTGTTTTATGCAGTTGTAATTTCTTTTAATTTTTTAAATTTCTCTAATTTTTTTTAAAGATTAATTAATTGATTAATTAAAGACACAATCAATTCTGCCATGCATTTTTTTCTCACATGTTCATTGCGGACCTAAAATAAGTGTAGATATTTGTAGTATTTAGATGTGATTATAGGGGTTTACTTTACTGTGTATGGCTGCTTTCTTAGAGAAACAGTGCCACTATTGTCCATGGGCGGCATTTGGTATTGCAGCTCATTCTCATGCACTGGGATGTGCGTAAACTGCAATACCAGACATTGCCCATGGACAAGCGTAGCGCTGTTGTTCAATGTGTGAGTGTTAAAGGGAGCCTGTCACTTCATTCATGATGTCCCAAAAGTGCAGCCAGGTATATTTTTTTGCAGGGATCCTAGCCAGAAACACACTAGTCTGGCACTGCCACTGGCCGGCTTCTCCCAGTATGTCTAGATGTGATTGACAGGTCTCTCTCACAACAAGAGTCTTGTCAATCACCTGGAAAGGTATTGAGGATCTGGCTGGAGAACGTGCCGGACTTTTTTCGTCTTTGGCTATGATCCCCATCCAGATCTCCGGAACGCTGCAGCTTTACAGAAATTAAATTAACCTGCTGCAATCATGACGACATGCTCGGATTCATGCTGTCTGTGGTTCGGGCATCACAAATCAGTTGACAGGTTCCCAATCATTTTAGAATTTTCAGGAATGAGAACAAGTAGAGAGGATACAGAAGTTTCAGTGCCGCTAAAAAGAAAATAGAAAAATACCTGAAAGCGAATTTTAATGACATCCAGAGGGCTTATAGCCGCCCTTGTGACAAGTCCAGAAAGAGATCCCGCAGTAGCCACTTCACTTGCAGAAAGAAGTCGCCCCTCTGAGCTGGGGTCATATCCCACCATCCTTCAAGGAGGCCTAAAAGAAAATATGAAAAATGACATGAGAATGGTGGCGTGTTCTGCGGTTCTCACTACTTACTCAGTCACAGGATTGCACCTCTAGTCATGGAGTGGAAAAATCCAATAGTAAACTGCTATGACCTTGGGTTTCTAGGGACAGGGCACCAGTAGGACATGCAACACCCATCACACATTGTTGGAGCAGATATAGACGTCAGGCAGTCATTCTAAACCAGTTCTGATGGGATATTAGCAGAAGTGTAACAAGGAATATACAGCTGCAACCAAAATCATTCACCCCCCCCCCCCATTGCAAGTTAGTTTTATTAGCAAAATTTACACGCATCCTGCTGTTTGCAATAAATTAATAAACAAATTGAATAGCTCAACACAACTGATATAACAAGCGTTTTCTCCAAACTTACACAAAATGCCATTTTACTGACTACTTCAGTCTTGGGATAATTTAACCAATTCCATAACAAGGGTTTGTAGTACTTTGCAGAGGCCCTATGGCTGTTGTGACCTGCTGCAAACCTGATGTATAGCCAGACCCCAGCGTCTGGAGGCAATCCTGACCACTCTTAGCCCTTTCCTCATGGGCAGTAGCTTCTGGTTCACTAATATTTGGGGGTTATCGGGGTGGGGGTGGCAGGGTAGTCCAAAAGGGGGGGGGGGGTTTCTTGCACTTTAAATATTTTTATTGGGTTTTAACAAGATTGATATGAAAACATAACATTCCAATTATGATAAAGAATAACAATAAAAAAAGGGTGACGGTGTGAGAGGTGTGTGAGGGGGAGCAAAACAAAATACAACCACAACTGAAACCAGCACTTCAGAGGAGACCACTTCTACCGCGACACTCTACTTTAAGTATTATTTTCTGATAACCAGATTGCCAGGTCATTCCCCTCACTGAATAATATCCAACATGTCCACTGATGATGAAAAACTTCCAGGCGATTGTTATCATGTTTTCTATTTTCATGATATTGTTAACCTCTTCTACCCATTCACCATAAGTGGGAGTTTTTGTGGCTTTCCAGTGATGTGGAATAATTGAATGAACAGCTGGTAGAAAGTGCCTTAGGATAGCTTTCTTTGAATTTGAGACTGAATCTGGAGTAAATGGAAAGTAGGACTATTTGGGGGGAAGGTGTGACTCTGCTACCGGTGAGACTATTGTATAGAAAGAAAATTGAATTCCAGCACCCAGAAACCAGTGAGCATTCCCACCATATGTCCAAAAAGTTAAAGGGAATTTGTTATTAGATTAATGGTATGTGCACACGTTGCAGATTCCATTGCAGAATTTTCCACGCAGATTCTGCACAATCCGCAGGTATAATGACCTGTGTTTTACCTGTGGGTTTTCTGTGGATTTTGGGTAGATTTTATGCATATTTCGTCTGCGTTTTTACACCTGCGGATTCCTATAACGGAATAGGTATAAAACGCTGTGGAATCGGCACAAAATTGACATGCTGCCAAAAATAAACCGCTGCGTTTCCACGTGGAATTTTCTCCAGCATGTGCACAGCAGATTTGGTTTTCCATATGTTTACATGGTACTGTACAATGCATGGAAAACTGCTACTGATCCGCAGCCAAATCCGCAACATGTGCACATACCCTTATGCTGCCTGAATCACAGGTGGTCTGAATCAGAGTCTGGCCAGGCAGGTGCATCCAGGTAGGTCCGTATTTTGCAAAAATCACAGTTGGTAAAAACATCCAGGGGCTATAGGGAGAGACCTGGCAAGTCTGATCTGGGTCCACTGCTGACTTCTCCCTACCCCTCTACAGTTGATTGATAGGACTCTCCCTAAGTACACAAATAGGAGAGACCTGTTATTCTAGCAGAGGACGCAGGGACAAACTAGGCAGGGACCACGATGAACTAGGAAGGTCTCTCCCTATAGTACCTGGACTTTTTACAAACTATGTTTTCTTTGGAACATTGACACAAATGGCTGCAACTGCATAGCCAGACTCTGATTCACGCTGCCTGCGGTTGAGGCAACGTGAATCTTATTACAGGTTCCCTTTAAAGAGAACCTGTCACTCCCAAAATCGTAGATGAGCTAAGCCCACTGGCATGAGGGGCTTATCTACAGCATTCTGTAATGCTGTAGATAAGCCACTGATGTAACCTGAAAGATGAGAAAAAGAGGTTAGAATATAATCACCCAGGGGCGGTCCCGCTGCGGTGGGTGTCATGGTCCGGTGCCTCCTATCTTCATCAGATGACGTCCTCTTCTTGTCTTCACGCTGCAGCTCCGGCGCAGGCGTACTTTGTCTGCCCTGTTGAGGGCAGAGCAAAGTACTGCAGTGCACAGGTGCCTGGACTCTCTGACCTTTCCCGGCGCCTGCGCACTGCAGTACTTTGCCCTCAACAGTATAACCTCTTTTTCTCATCTTTCAGGATACATCGGGGGCTTATCTACAGCATTCCAGAATGCTGTAGATAAGCCCCTGATGCTGGTGGGCTTAGCTCATCTACGATTTGGGGGTGACAGGTTCCCTTTAAGAGAATAGATCATTGCTTGCACAAACAAGGAAAGAGATATAAAAAATATATAGGAAAAGCATTAAATAAATTGGAAGCAAAGTTTGGAAGTTCAAAGTTAAAGAAACACTGGCTACACTACCTGGACAGAAAGCCGGAATCATTTACTCTGGACTTCAACTGAATATTGAACTGATTTGCTGTAATTAAATAAGAAAAAAAGGAAATTGCCTGTTACCGCTGACTTCGCATTTCAGTAAACAGGAATCTGTGGCACAGAGCAAGATTATACTCCAACATCTCTTTTTTGTTATTGGAACCTAAGCATAACTTAGAAAAATGAAATAAATGATTTTGCCACAACACGAATCACTGGGTGTCCCTTGATCGTTCCTCCATGTGTAAGGTGTCCTGAGCCATCAGTGGCAACTGCTCACAATCCTCTCGCCCTATTTTTCTGCATTGGTGAATTTAAAGATGAGGGACGAGGGTTTAGGAGGGGCCGCTGCTACTAACTCTGGTTCCTTTAACTCACGAGTTAAAGCTGCCCGATTCCCAGATCAGCAGGGTAGCCAAATGTCACACCCCCACCCAGCTAGTATTGATGACCTATCCTAAGGGCAGACCATCAATATAAAATACTGGACAGCCCCTTTAACTGAATGTTGGACAACTCTTGAAGAGGTTCTTCAGCAGCTGCAGTGTTTTGTAGCCATGCTCAGCCTTCAGCCGCTTTAGTCACAGAACTCCTTATGATTGCTAATGCTCTTACAGGAGAGCTTCCTTGTGGGCAGCGGCTGCCAGGCAGCACTATAGGAGGAACCGCATAACGCTCAGAGGGCGGCTCCCCAGCACCAGCCTGCCCTGGCTGCAGCACACTCACCTTCTATCTCCACACCACACTTCCTCTACAAGCCACGCCTACCAGACTAACCAATAGGAAGTGAATGTGGGGCCAGGCCTCCTTCAACCTCCAATGAGAACCTGGTCTATTCCGTATTGTCTTAGGACGTTATGTCATGTGATCGGTCACGTGTGTAGGAGGAGTCAGGCCCCAGCCTGCCGTGCTCTTGAGGTGAGCAGGTACCGGCTGTGTGCGCTTGTGTCAGTTCACACCCTACGGCTCGTACAGCTCATGCACTGGGCCCGGCTCATGCACTGGGCCCGGCTCATGCACTGGGCCCGGCTCCTCCAGAGCTGTGTGGTGAGGGGAGGCTGCAGACACAGCTTCCTACAGAAGCCCCTGTACAGACACGAAAGGCAGCTGCGTACAGTCATCAGAATCCAATGTACTGGGTGTATCCGCCTACATCATAGACCCCCAGCCTGGAACTTCTGGTGGTCTGCTCAGGCGAGTGCCAGTCTCGCATGTCTGGGTATCCATGGGCATTAATCGTTATTGCCCCCTTCACCCCCCAGGCCACATGTTACAGTTCTGACCATTGTCCCTTTATGGTAATAACTCTAACGCTTCCATGGATCCCGGTGATTCGGACGTTGTTTTCTCATGACATATTATACTTCATGATAGTGGTAAAAGTCTTTCAATATGACTCGTGTTTATTTGTGAAAATATCTGAAATTTGGTGAAAAATGTATCAATTTTCAAACTTTTAATATTTATGCCCTTGAATCAGCCAATTGTTTCACACACAATAGAGAATAACATGACTACAATATTTTTTTTTTTAGGAAGCCCTATCAAGTAATATAAATTATTTTTATCAAATTCATTTTTTTCCCACTTTATTGAAAAAACAACAACCCATGAACATACTGATACTGATCAGCAGCTCAGTGGTTGCAGGACACACGTATTGAGGTGATGCAAAGGGGGAAAAAGCCCTGGCCAAAAGCGCACACAAACGCTGATCAGTGATGTGCGTCACTGATCAGCGGCTCTGTGGCTGCAGGACACATGTACGGAGGTGATGCAAAGGGGGAGTGAAAAATTTACGGTAAAAACCCCCCCTGTCTGAACGCTTATGAGTGTTGTGCGTCACTGATCAGCACTCGGCGGCTGCAGGATGCACGCACGGAGGTGGTGGGAAAAAAATTACTTAAGAAAGGAGCAATCAAATGATCACCATTTTGCAACAGAAGGGGTTAGGGACAGGATAAGGGGGGGAGGGGGGGTGAGTGGGATTGGAATAAAGCTGGCAGGAACAGGTCTTCTTTCTTCAAAAAGCAACAGCAGAAGTGATGGCACAGGCTAACATATTATGTGGCACCACAAGTCCAAGCAGATCCATCAGCAAAGCAGCACTGTGACCGCTCTACAACATCTCTAAGGTAAAATGAGAAGGTGCAGAGTGGTCGCTTTGGGGTCAGACCGCATATCTGCTCACTGACTGGTGCAATTGGACATCATCGTCCGATCGCTCCAATCAGTGCTGGCGCTGGTGACCCTGCCATTGCATAGCTCCAGCCTACGATCAGTGCTGTTATAGCACCGATCATAGCTGGGCTTCAGTGTTGCTAGCCATTTGATTTGCCGAAACACTGAAATCGCTGATTGGCTGTTCAGGATTGAACAGCCATTCACAATGGTCGTAGTTGCGAAAATTCCCCTTGGCAACGAGCACAGGTGTTGTGCTGTCTGGAGCAGAAGGCACCTTCATGCGATCAACCTAGGTTGTGAATGGCTTAAAGGGGTTGTCCAAAGTAATTTTCCTCCTAAATCCTGCTCTATTTAACGCCATAAGTGAAACTATTTTCTAACATACTTGCATTAAAAGGCTGTGGTTACTGCCCAAAATAAAGTGTCATCGTGATTCTCGCTTCAGAGGCTGGGCTAGTCTCCGAGAGCTGTGCGTTGTGCACAATGACACCGCGCGTTCTGATGGCTCAAATCAGCAGTAAAGAGCCGGCGACAGTGTGCGTTGTCAGAAAACTCGGCATCCAGAGACCAATGACATCACTTGCAGGGCAGTTTGGTCTCTGCACGTCAGTATTCTGACAACACTCACTAACAGCGCACTCTGTTGCCAGGTCGCTACTGCTGATTTGAGCCGACAACAGAGCTCACTGTCATTGTGCACATCGCACAGGGACAAGGGGGAAATTATTGCCAACAGCATAAAAATGGCCTACAACTGGATTAGGCCGGGGTCACACTTAATGTATGAAAAATCAGTCCAATTCTCTCAGCTGAGGGTCAAACAAGTGTTCTCCGTATGGTTATCTGTGTGTAGTCCGTTTGCAATGCAATGATGCGATTTTGTCGCACCTGTGTATCTGTATGACATCCGTATGACATGTGTACGGCTTTACATTTCTCATTGCTTTTCACCATTGAATTTGATGGCTCAATGGGTTGAAATGAGGAAAATGTGTGCGTATTTCATGCAAGTCACACTGATGGTCCATGTGGTGTCCGATTTTTTTTTTTCTCGCACCCATAGACTTTCATTGGCGATTCTCGGCCAATATACAGTGAAAATCGCAGCTTGCGGCGACTTCACTCGCATATATAATACGCCTGAGGAAAAAAATGGTGATGGGAGCTGCCCCATAGATTAACATTGGTCCGAGTTCTATGTGATGTTTTCTCACATAGCACTCGTCCGTATTCAACGCTAGTGAAACTCTGGCCTTAGAATCGCAAACAGCTGTCCTCCACTGATGTCAGCTGAGGAAAGTGTCGGGTTTGGTAAACTCCTTTATAATATGTCATTATCGGAGATCCCAGGAGAAGCAGCGAGTATTGCAGATCTGTCCATGTTGCCTGTGGTTTGAACTAAAGTTTGTACGCTGCTGCTTTAAACCATGAAAGGGGGGGTGTGAGAATATCTTGGTTTTCTTACCATATTTATTTAAGGAGAGCACCTACCAGGGGTTCGGGAAAGCTGGATAGCGTGTGTGCTAATATGTGACCCAATGCACGCATCTCACTGGTCTATCAAAATGGCAAGTGGTGGCAGTGGATGTGAGACGTGGCTTTTGGGATGCGCTCAGCCTATTGTCCCCCTCCCCAGTAGTATCTGTGACTGATTGGTGGCCGCAGTAGTGTTGATCCTGACAGTAACAGCATTAAAGTCATACTTGACACGGTGACAAGCTATTATGGTAATTTCGAAAGAGCTACTTGTGTCACTTAGTGCCCGCTTGGCTGCAGTTTTTTCTTTATTCTGGAATGCATTATATTTCTCTTTTTTTTCCCTAGACCCCCCCCTAAAATTTCAGAATAGCACAGCTTCTAAAAGGGAGCCAAACAGCTAGTGAACAATGATAAAGCTTCTCTTATTGTACAACTGTCTAAACCTGTGCTATAGGCTAATAGAGAGGCCGCCTGATTGGCACAGCCATCCTGTTTGTTCCAGGCACTGGATTCTCCAACATCAGATTCAGGTTTTTCCATGTTGTGCTCTGATTTAACCAAAGCCCACAAGACTGGGGTGAGGCTTTGGTGGAATATGAGAAGCTTAGAAGAATATTTGAAAGCTGGTTTTATACCACAGGGTTTACGTGTTTCAATTTTTCCAGCTTGGGAACCTTCTGCTTCATTTCAACAAACCTGGGAGCAGGGTCTGGCACGTTGTTCAAATACGGTATATTGATTAATCTACTTTTGGAACATAATAGAGATCTTTTTGCTTCCAGTAAAACATTAATTAAAGATTTGGAAACCAAATTGAACAAATTTGAGGCTACACAAGTAAATGCCTTTAAGCGCAGATTGAAGGATATATTGGATAAATAGGAAGCAGAGGTTACCCTGAGAAAACGTGGGAAATTTCAAAGAGATAAGACTGATTATGAACATAACATGGTCTTTAAGTGGAAACGTAGGGGCAATGCCCGGCACAACAAATCCAATAGAAGCTCCCTCCCCGTCCACAATGGGACCATCATTGAGGGAGGCTAGTTCTAGTGATTTTTTTTATCCTCAATGGGGAGCGAACTAGACCGCGGACCAGGAGTAGAGGGCGCAAAAATCGCCAAAAGACGGCCAAATCGTTACAAGGGTCGTACAACCCCGTATCGACACAATTATCCGACCAGACGGAAGTGAGTGCTGTGGTTTTTCAAAACTCCGATATGCATGATTCTACTGCGGGAACGAATGGTTTACAGGTGATTAATCTTTCAGGGCATATATTATCATCTGCAGAATTGTCTGTATTACAAAAGGGTTTTGACTTTTGCACCCACGAATAGGATTGATAAATTTTCCCTGATCAAAGACCTTTACCTCTTCTACAGGAATCTTACCTTTCAGGTCATTTATAGGAAACTGGATTTGATACAATCTATGCCGTCGAATGAACGCCAGACCTTTTTGGACCTGATGGAACTTTTAGAGGAGAATGAGTCTACTTCAGATAGAAGATTCCCACGTAAAAACAAATCCTCAAGGGCCCCCCCCTTCTCACTGGTACCCGCTATAAAGATATTCTTCAAGTTGGTTATGTGGTTTCATATGTATATTTGGACCTTTTATAGGTACCTTCAGTCCTATTTTGCACATATGGGGGTGAAGTGTATTGGGTTATGTGTTGTATTTTAAATGTTTTTAAATTGATTGCTCAGGGTTAAATAAAGGTTATTCATTTATTTTTACTTATGGATGTGCTTACCATCATTAGCCTTGTCTTTTTTCCTTCCCTTCATTATAGGCTAATGGCAGACCCTTGTAAAATGGCTTGTGTGCAGCCACGCAACACAAATAGCTTAAAGGAAGTCTATCGGGTACAAAAACTTCATAGGTGACACTGTTTCCAGTTGTAATCAACTATACTACTGTATTAGACAGAAGTGTATAGGGTTAGGTTTCTATCCATCATACCAGCCTACCTTCTGTTCTTATTAGCCCTTTAAAATTACATGTATATATTAAATACATATTTTGCATGTTGCATTTTTCACCTTTGTTTTGGGTAAGAAATTCTTTTTTAAAACTAAACTTATTAAAAGTTACATTTTATAAGGGTTTTTTTTGGCAGTTAGATTTCTCCTGCTTCAGCTCTACCATGTGTCCATTCGTAAACCTGTCAGGCGGAGTTTCAAAAATCAGTTATGCTTATTCACGATGCCACCCCTCAGACACACAGAAATCTGCTCCCTCATTGCATAGAGACACTTGTCCCCAGCATTGTTTCTACAGGAAACCTGCCCCAATCTGTGCATATGACTGGTTGCAGTTCGAAATATGTGCTGGCAGCAGTTTCAGACACCTACTCTGAGAAGCTCTCACACCTCATGCATCTAAGCCTTTGTTTGCACTTGATCTTTATTCACTTTTTGTTCATAAAGGTTTTGTACAGCGCACTGGATGATGATAATGATGATACGGCACCAAGCAATAATTAAGGTCTACATTTTTGAGCCCCTTGTCTTTGAAACGGTTTTCCCACAATGGACATTAATATCACGTACATAATGAATAGCTGATAGAGTAGGTGTCCCGTGCCCCAGCACAACCATAGTGAGGACTTTGTGGTGGTCAAAGACTGAGCGAGTGGCGGTACAGACCAGGTACAGTGCTTGGCTAATCTCAGTAGGTTCCGCTTTAGTAAAATCAATAAATACTTATATCATTTAGCAAATGTAAAAACAATGAAATCTATGTCCACCAGTCACGTATATAGGAAAATGAAGGGGACATTTATTTAACTAGAACTTAATTATGCATAGATATGAAATGAGGTCACTAGCAGTCAGATGAAGAATACATGATTTTTTTATTATTATTCACAGTTAATAACTATCTACCAAATGATGCATTGAAGGATTAAATACAGAAGCTGTTCTTAATTATTTAAACACTGATTTGATTTTTTTTATATATATATACACACACATTATTCATCTGCAAAGGATGCAGGATATACACAAATCCCCCAAATACACAATCATATGGTCCCAGTGCGTTCCTAACCCTATTCACTTAGGCCTGAAGGAAGCAGACTATGATGGGCCAAGACACAGCGTCAAAAGAAAGGGGCAGAAAGATGCGTTACAGTTGTACTGTAGATATTGTAATCACTGTATGTTAGATCTCTAGCGGATTTTCTAAGCGTATTGTATTTCAGAACACAGGCACCCAGGGTGTCCACAGCCCCTCTCAGAGGGACCATTTAATGTAATGTATATGGCTGCATCAAGGCCAAAGCTCAGCCCTCGTACGTTGGCACTTGTATCATTACCTCTAATGTTAACACACGGAGTTCTGAAGAATACGAGTTACATGTGTAGCTTGCACAGGACAGAGTTCCCTTTTTATTTGTCTCTTACTATCTGTATTATGTAAATCATAAGGCTGATAAATGAAGGAGGAAGTGCCATATACTTTATATTGTTGTAGTGCGACCTTCCCTTTGTCAGATCTCTAACCAGAAAGCAAACTCTTCGCTGCAAAACACAGGAGCAATTTCCATCTTCAAAGAGTAGATAAGTAAATTGGTTTGGGGGAATTGGAAAGCATTACCTGTTGTAGGTTAGATGATGGGTGCCATCCCTGTAACACTTGCCTTTAACCTCAAGACCTGAAATCTGAGGACACGATTTTCAATGTTCCTTGCAAATACACCAGGAGCCCACGATTTGCATAGAAAGAAAATGGTTGGATTTTGTACATTTTATTTTACAGGTGCGTGTTGGATCGAATGCGTTGCAAACACACATGCATGGTAAACAGAAAAAAATGTGGAAAGAAATGAAATAAAAGGTGGAACAGCAGCAGTAAAGGGAATCTGTTAATTTAAAAAAAAGTCTCTTGTTTCCGGTTTAATTTATAGGTAAGTTTTGGCATTCTAAATCAATCCCCACAATTGTATAATCCCTCCCCGTGAAGCCTGCAACATCCCAACTGCCCACCCTCCCGCCCTGTCAAAAGGAGTTCCACGCAGAGGCAAATGGTCATTCCCCTTGCAAGAAGCAATGGCATACAGCACAGACAGACAACCGAGGAAGCCTACGTGTCACATTCATGTTTCTCAGCCTCTGCCTGCATCTTTGAGCTAGTCTTTTATTCCCGAAGTCATATCAGCCACATCTCTACTGGTCAGTTTAAGAGAAATCCCTACACTTTTAAGTCTGATTTATTTTTACCCCCATGTCCTGTCCTTTTATAATACCTTTGAATTTGATTTATTTTCACCTGTTCCTTTAATAGATGGGCAATTTATTTCGTGCTCCCCTCTCTGTCGGTAGTCGGTCCATGCTCTTCTATTTGGTCGTCCATGTGCCCATTCACCCCAAAGTCAATCTGTATGCTCCAATTGGCGTCGTAGTCAATCCCTCTCAGGTACGTCTGCCTGTGCTCCTTCTTGGCTTCTGGTCCGGTGAAGGCTTTAGTTACAGATTGCGGTTGACAGGTGTCACATAGTTGCGTGGAAACATGCCGGTCTGCCCATGACATGTCCCTTTCCACCAGTTGGGGTCTGAGTTGTCTACCACCTGGATGAAATCTCCTCGTCGAAATCCAAGCTCCCCATCTTCCTGGGGGTCAAAGTCAAACAGTGCCTGAACATATGTAGGTTGCTGTAAAGGGAAATGTTGAAAGGTTAGTTGTGTGTTACATTTTTATAATAATGCTATACATACAAGGTGAGGAAGATATGTTATTGAACAGAGAAGTTGAAGGGTTAAACTACGAAATGATCTAATGTTAAACTGAGAACTTAACACCTTAAATACCTTGGCAGAATAGATAAAGATACACCTCTCAAATCTGCTGAACAGTCTGTCTCCTAGATTCCCCCCTCTATATACCTGTGGTAAACTTGTGGCTCTGTCTCCCCCGTGTACCTGTGGCACCTGCTCGATGTCACGTAAGAAGATCTGCTGGTTCCGAGACACGGATGTGGACCGATGGTAGTCCACCAGCTCATTCAGAGAGTTAAATTTTACAACCCACAAGAAGTATTTTCCTGCGCCGTCCCGCAGGACCTTGAAATGTTGTACATCATTGCCAAACCTACAAGAAAAGTGACGACAACTTTATATATGAAGCTACCGAGAGCTTGGCAGCCTGAAAACTAAAGATGGAGCAGATTGCGATCATACAGTAACAACCATTTAAAACTACTCACTTGACTGACAAGGAGAAGTCTCCTGGAGCGCTTTCACTCTCTCGGATCAAAAAGGCACCATCATGTCTCTGCTTCCCCAGCATCTCCTCTGCTTTGGCACGTGGGATTTTGCCAAAAAACCACCTGTAAAATTAGTAGAAGATAAGAAATCGGGTGCACAAGTAAGAAAAAATAAAAAAGATTTACTGTCATATCCTTATAGGAGTGGATTTGCTTCCCAGGACCCCCGGCTGATAAATGATAGCCCTCAAGAGTGGGGCAGTGTGTGCTGGCTGTATTATCTCGTCTGTTCTTTCTGGCTAATGAGAGGAAGGATTGGGTATAGCTGTAAGGTATTTTTGACCAAATTTCAACATATGAAGTTGAGAAAACCACTGTGCTAAAACTGCATATAAAAAAAACCCTTTTAAATAAAAACAATATTCTGTATAGAACTAGCTCATGGCAACGATGATTGATCAGCCTGACCCAGAGTTTCGCCCGCAGTCTCTGCTTCTTCCAGGGCAACTGCGCTTAACATCATAGTTTCCACAAAGCACTTTTTTTTTATCCATGTCAGTGGGCATAACTAAAAAAATATTTCTTCCCTGATGCAAAATTTGGAAGATTTACACAATGATTTTTCAATCATCTTTTTATTTGATCTAACATGTAACCGGATCAAAAGCTATTTGTATAGACACCTGAGGATTTCTTCACGGATATCACCAATGGACATAAAACAATCTGCTGGCATTCTTTTTCTTTTCCCGTTAACTATAAAGTGGTGGTGAATGGGATGCACTGCACTTTTTTCTCTGTGGATATATGGCATTGCAGCACAGTTTCTATTATTGTCCTTTTGCTTGATGGGATTGGAGGACTTGCCCTTTTTTATAATTTTAATTCATGTGGCAACACAGAATCCATACAATAAAAGTTCAGCCCATACCTCTCCTAATTAGGAAATAAGTCACACACATACCGCACCTCAACAGCAAGAGAAGGAATCTTATACACCACCAAACTTTATTCTCAATCCATCCCAAACAATACTCACGGATGTGGTTTCATTTCTATGTAGTTTTTGGGAATAAATCCATCTTTACCATTAAGCTCAGCTTTGTACCAGTTTTGGTCACATTCTTCATTCAAGACCTGCAATGATTTACAAACAAAACAGTTGGTGGAGAGGGGGGCTTCTTTATAGAATTCATTAAAAACAACTTTCTAATAGGATGTGATCTTTAGCCGACCCCTCCAAAGTGTTTATAGGTTACACATTGTATTGGAGTCTGGATAACACCACATGCAATGATACCAGGATTACCACACAGCTGCCTGGAAACAAAACCAGGACTGTCCTATCAAAGTTTACGACAAAGCTTTCTTGAAAAGTATAATGTTACAGGGTATATACACTAGATTCCTTGATAGGACGTTGATCCAGGGAACTTGTCTGATTGCCGTATGTGGAGTCGGGAAGGAATTTTTTTCCCGATGGTGGAGTTACTCTTTGCCACATGGGTTTTTTTTTTGCCTTCCTCTGGATCAACATGTTAGGGCATGTTAGGTTAGGCTATGGGTTGAACTAGATGGACTTAAAGTCTTCCTTCAACCTTAATACCTATATGTAAAGCTAGCAATGCACACCAGACAAATGTGACCATAAAGTCTGGTGAAGGTACCATATTGCATTTTTGCACGTTGACCTTTTGTATGTACGCTGCTGTTTTATCTTTGATATTTTGTTCAAATTTCTACAATTGAAATGAAAAAAAAAAAAAAAGACAACCTAACATGCATGAGTCCTATCTGAGAATCAAGAGTTGACCATGCTGGATTTCAACATGTCTGATCCTTGTTTACGCAAGAGATAAACACTGGCCGGGGAGTTATGTAACGGGGAGTTATGTAACAGATAACCACTCGGGCAAACTTCCTATACAAGCATAAGTTATAGCTGAGCCAGCAGCCAAAAGGTTTCCATACACATTTGATAAAGGTTGTCCAGACCGGACGACCATCTGATATGTATGAGGCTTCCTAGCTCTCCCCAACATCATTTGAAGGATCAGGAAGCTCGAATTTCAAAGCCCAATCCTTTTGACTTCATGAGAAATAAGGCAGAGATGCCTGGAAGTGGCTTTCTCCTCTCTCCCCATGATAAAAAAAAACAAAAACACCCAGTCGAGGGCCTATATCTATGGGGGATACTGGAAGAACCAGTCTTTGGAACCATTGTTTGGCCAACAAGCATCTTAGGTATGGTCAGCTTTAGAAGACTGGTATGGGGTGGTCAAAACTACAATGCAGCAAAAACAGATTTCAATGTATTTCAACTCACATTTCCAATTCTGAAAACAAAATCAGAAATATCGTTCTTATCCCATTAAAATTTAGAAACCTTAAAAAGCAGGTGTCTCCAACCTATGGCTCGGGAGCTACATGTGGCTCACGGGCCCCTCATGTGTGGCTCCCGGCTGTCTGCTCAAGTATCACTCAACTGTATTGTTATACACTGGGGCATTATTACTTGTTACAAGGGCACTGAATGGACATTATTACTTTGGAAGCCACACTCGGGTCATTATTATTTTTTAAGGGCATACTTGGCTGGAGGATTATTATTTTATAAGGAAAATATTTAGAATTGAGAGTCCTCAGTGGTTGATACCTTTTAATTGCTAACTGAAAAGATGGTAACAAATTGCAAGCTTTCCAGACTACGCATGTCTCTTCATCAGGCACAGACTAAAGCAAATGCTGAAGAATCACATATTTATACACAACACAGCACAGAACTGTCATTATGGGAGAGTGATAAGTGATAAATAGTTGTGTCCATAAATATTGGAAAGTTCCTAGATTAGGACTTGGAGTGAATGTTTTGTTGTCTCTGATTGGGGTCTGGTTCTGTTAACAGAGGCAGGAGGCATTCAGGCAATATTAATTTCAAAGAAAGCACTTGTGACAATAATTCTTTTTCAGGCAGTCTTCATGGAATTATTATTTTATATGGGGACATTTGGAATTATTTTATTATTATTATTTATTATTCTAACGGCACAAGTACCTTATATGGCAGGGTCGGGAACCTTTTTGGCTGAGAGAGCCATGAACGCCACATATTTTAAAATGTAATTCCGTGAGAGCCATACAATATGTATGTAATAATTAGCTTTTGCCGGATTTGTGGCTGCATACCAATGTGGAAGCGGTGAGTAGATGCCGTTTGTAGGTATTGCTGTGGAGTAGATGAGGCAAGGAGAGGAGCAGAGCGCTGTCCCAGCCGGTGACAGGTGCTCCGTGCGGCTCTACCGGGCAGGCGTGGATGTTCAGGTGCTGCGGTCGAGTCCTGTGGTAGGATGGTTACCGGAGATTGCAGGACCTGGTTACGTGCAGCCCATGTGACTGCCGCAGACACGAGGCGCCGTAAGGACCAAACTTATCCTACGCGTTTCGGAAATCAGCGGTTTCCTTCATTATTTATTTTTTTTTTTTTTTAAAGATTAGAGATGGGTGAACCCGAACAGTAAAGTTCGTCATCCGTACAGAACACCTACTGTTCGGACACGGACACCAATCACTGACTTCACCAAGAAGTTCGGGTTCAGCTGCCTGAACACCAGGTGTTTGTCAAGCCATCATGTAAATGAGAGCGCGGCAAACACCACTTCTGATTGGTGGTGAAATCATCCTCGCTGGTCAGAGAGCCGCGACTGCATGCTGTCAAAAGACAGCGTGAGCGCTCAGCTGTGATCGGAGGTATAAAGGTACCTTCACACTAAGCGACGCTGCAGTGATACAGACAACGATGCCGATCGCTGCAGCGTCGCTGTTTGGTCGCTGGAGAGCTGTCACACAGACCGCTCTCCAGCGACCAACGATGCCGAGGTCCCCGGGTAACCAGGGTAAACATCGGGTTGCTAAGCGCAGGGCCGCGCTTAGTAACCCGATGTTTACCCTAGTTACCAGTGTAAAATGTAAAAAAACAAACAGTACATACTCACCTTCGCGTCCCCCGGCGTCCGCTTCCTGCACTGACTGTGAGTGCCGGCCCTAACAGCAGAGCGGTGACGTCACCGCTGTGCTGTGCTTTCACTTTACGGCCGGCGCTCAGTCAGTGCAGGAAGCGGACGCCGGGGGACGCGAAGGTGAGTATGTACTGTTTGTTTTTTTACATTTTACACTGGTAACCAGGGTAAACATCGGGTTACTAAGCGCGGCCCTGCGCTTAGTAACCCGATATTTACCCTGGTTACCAGTGTAAAACATCGCTGGTATCGTTGCTTTTGCTGGCAAACACAACGATGCACGGCGATCTGACGACCAAATAAAGTTCTGAACTTTAACCAACGACCAGCGATATCACAGCAGGATCCTGATTGCTGCTGCCTGTCAAACTCAACGATATCGCTAGCCAGGACGCTGCAACGTCACGGATCGCTAGCGATATCGTTTAGTGTGAAGGTACCTTAAAGTTTACCTCCGGTCACTGGTGTCAGCTGATGGGACAACTGCTCACATCATCCAACACCTGCTGCCGATAACAGTGAGAGCAGGAGCGGCGGATGGGAGTACTCATCAGCCGCTCCTGCGCTGTAAATAAATAATAAAAAAAAAACGGCGTGGGTTCCTCTCATTTTTGACAACCAGCCTTGCTAAAGCAGACAGCTGGGGGCTGGTATTCTCTTGGCTGGTAAGGGGTCATGGATATTGACACCCCCCCAGCCTAAAAATAGCAGCCCGCAGCTGCCCAGAAAATGCACATCTATTAGATGTGCCAATTCTGGTGCTTTGCCCGGCTCTTCCCACTTACCCTGTAGCGGTGGCAAGTGGAGTGATAGTTGGGGGGTTTGACATCAAGCCCCAAGGTTAGTAATGGAGAGGCGTCAATAAGGGACCCCTCCATAATTAACCCCATAGTCACACTGTATGAAAACACAGACACCAAGAATAAAGTCCTTTAACTGAAAAAAATTACACAGGCTCGTTTAAAAAATCTCAATTAAACCATACTTACGACCTCGCCTAATTCTTCTGAATCCCTCATTCTCCTGTAATAAACCAAAAATAAAAAACGACAATATCCTTCACCCGTCATTCTGTCCCACACCGTAATCCATGTCTGGGGGAAAAACAGTTTTCAACCTGAACGGTGCCAAGATGCGAAAGTCCAGGTTGAGAACCACTGGTGACTGAACTGCTGCGAGCAGCCTCAGTGATTGGCGGTGACATCATCGAGGTTACCTCTGGTCACTGAGGCTCCATTCCCAGCCGGGCTGAAAGGCCGTGACCTCGGTGACATCCCCGCTAGCACCGTGTGAGTTCAGCTGTCCATTTTTCTTTCACTTGTAACGGATCTGTTTTTTGCTTACTGGATCCAGTAAGCAAAAAACGGATCCACTACAAATAAAAGAGAAATGGATGGCTAAATAATGAATCCATTTTCCGTAGACTTCGATGTAAAAAAATAAAAATAAAAAGGAAAACGTATTCAGCAGAGATCAGTTATTTAAAAACGGACTTAAAAGTTGTCTGCAAAACTTTTTTTGCCAACAGATTGCTGCTGGATCAGATCTAACCGATCACTACTGGACATTTGTACATAGCCTACGATATTACAGGAACCAATACATTCGGAGAAGAGAAGAAACAGCTGCAACCGAGCCGCAATCTGTTAGCGACTTCCAAGCAAATGAAAAACAGATGGTAATGCATAATATAGTCTGTCTATTCCATTTATCATGCACTTATGATATTTCTTGCCTTAAATAGAAAGTAAAGTGTCAGATGAGAGTGAGAAGCAGGAGACAGATGACAGGGAAATTTTCGACTATGCGGAGATGGATATACGACAGTCTGAATATAGTCCACATGATATATAGTCAAGGACAATCCTGTGATTTGGATAGGAACATACAGTAGAAGAAAGCTCTTATAGGGAACGTGTCATCAGAAAATATTTTACTGTTTAATAAATCAGAAAAAGAATTGAAAAAAAGCCGTGTTTTTTATAATAATCTCACCTATTTATTTAAATTTTAAAAAATTAGTAACCTAACAATAAACACACAGCCTATTTTAGACTTACAATACCTCTTCTTTCAGGAACAGATTTCATCAGACTAAAGGATTACAATGACAGGTAACATCGCTATACAAAGCCAATAACACAGGATCTACCAATTGCAAAAGGTGATGTCACAGCTGATCCTGCTCCCTTTCCCTTCAAAATGATCTTTGCACAGGCTCAATAGACACTCAATACAAAAGATACGGTCAGGATCTGACCATAGTGTGGATTATTTGTACATATGTTGTTTCCTAAAACAGGAAGTTAAGTCTAAAAAAAATCCAGTGGCCAGTGTGAAAATTGCAAGATTTCTAATTTGTATTTCTAATATAGATTGTGATATGGGGAATTAAACATTGTTAAAAGTTAAAGAAAAAAAAATGTATGTACAGCGGGTTAAATAAGTATTGAATACATCTCTAAATATATTTCTAAAGGTGCTATTGACATGAAATTCTCAACAGATGTGGGTAACAACTCATCAAATCCACATAGGCAAAGAAATCAAACCATAAATGTCCATAAATTAAGTTATGGGTAATGATGAGAAAAGACAAAGGCAACAAGTATTGAACACATGAAGCGAGAGGTGCAAAAAGCCATGGAAAGTCATGACACCAGCTGCGATCTATCAGTAATTAGAAAGCAATCTTGCCACTTAGTGAAAAATAATATATACTGGTTCAACTATAAAAAGGTGTCTCATTACCTAGGTGCCACACAAGAAACATCTCATGATGGGTAAATCCAGTGAGCCATCTCAAGACCTTCACAACCTTATTGTTGGAAAACATACTGATGGCATTGGATACAGAAGAATTTATTAACTACTGAACCTTTCAGTGAGCAATTTTGAGGTAATAATCCACAAGTGGAAAAAAACATCATTTCACCATAAACCAGCCATGACCAGATACTCCCCACAAGATTTCAGACAGAGGAGTGAAAAAAATTATCAGAAGAGTTGTACAAGATAAAAGAACCACCTGTGGAGAGCTACAGAAAGACCTGGAATCATCAAGTACAATTGGTTCATGCCAAAATCATGTTCAAGAGTGTTTGAAGCTATTTCAACATTTAGACAAGCCTGTGAAATACTGGAAAAATATAGTCTGGTCAGATAAGATGAAAATTGAACTCCTTGGATGCCATAATATAATACAAACCCCAGACACAATACCAATAATGATGTTTGGAAATGGGAACATCATGGTGTGGGGTTGTTTTTTCAGCATGCAGCACTAGCAAACTTCATAGGAAGGATGAATGGACAAATGTACAGTGACATTGATAAAAATCTGCTACCAGGATAATTGAGATGAAACTAGGGTGGACATTTCAACAAGACAATGATCCCAAACACACAACAAAGGAAATTCTCAATTGTTTTCAGAGAGAAAATAAAGCTAAATCTCAAAGTTCATAGGAGGAGCCCACGGGACATTCAAGTGTCTTGAAGCGGTCATCACCAACAAAGACTTGTGTACGAATTACTAAATTTTAGTAAAGGTACCGTTACACTTAGCGACGCTCCAGCGATATAGACAACGATCCGACCTAAACTAGATCGCTGCAGCGTCGCTGTTAGGTCGCTGTAGAGACGTCAAACACAGCAGCTCCAGAACGATGCAGGAGCGATCCAGTGACGTAACGGCGACTCACTTATCGTTCACGCTCCATGTAAAAACATTGCTGACATCGTTGCTTTTGCTGTCAAACACGACGATACACGCCGATCTGACGACCAAATAAAGTTCTGGACTTCTAGCTCCGACCAGTGATATCCAGATCGCTGCTGCGTGTCAAACACAACGAGATCGCTATCCAGGACGCTGCAACGTCACGGATCGTTGTCGTTCTCGTTGGACAGTTGTTTAGTGTGAAGGTACCTTTAGTGTGTTCAATACTGTTTTGCGGTGCCATGTCTCTTTATTTTGCATAACTTAATTTATAGAGATTTATAGTTTGATTGCTTTGCCTGTGTTGATTGGATGGGTTGTTACCAACATCTGGTGAGAATTTCATGTCAATAGCACCTTAAGAAATAAATTTACTTAGAAAAATTGGGGTCAGGTTTAATACTCCCATAGAGGTTTTAATTAAGAGTCAAGCCCGAATCCCATCTTTTCCCCAGGTCACATGAGGTCTGTTTGGTCACATTAAGTGGCATTAAGGACCATCCAAAATTAAGGTACACCTTGTTGGATGGTCTTTTAGTTTCTTGATCAAAAAATGTTAACTACCTTTACGTTTTTAACGTTTATAGCAATACTCGCATTCACGTGTTCATTAAATCGCAGTGTTGTGGCGCACAGTGTAAGTATATGATCCCTTTAAAGAGGCTATCCAGTCTAATGATATTATGGCCCATCACTAGGATACATCATCAATATCAGAACGTTCGGGGGTCCAACACCCCCTCAGATCCAATGCTATCAGCTTTAGTGAATGCTGGATACAGTAATTGTAGCAAAACTCCATTCAAGGTGTAGATGCCAATGCAAAAAACTGCAACTGAGCTCCTACTTGAAGCCCAGACTTCGCTAATATAGCCATAGGGCATAACATTGGGCAGTGAAAACAAACAAAACCGTATTGATCTGCCCAGCTTCAGTACGCCAGCGATGTGCGTAGTTATAAAAGGTTGATTACCCACATAGTATAAACACGACCCCCATATTGCTCATATACGCTATATTAGAAGGGAACTAATGTTATACTTTCGCTTCTTAATTAGTTTTTCTGGTTCTTCATGTGGTAGTTATCAACTTGCATGCAAACACATGCCAAAAGAGCACAACGGTCACTCGTTGGGAGAGATTGTTTTTAAGAGAACTTAGAAATGATTGTTCTCTGCAGCTCATCGTCCTACGTAAACAGGCGATGTTCCACCAGTAACTATCACAGGTTCGGCCGACAGTGTGATGTCTATAGGGTGCCGGCTAACTGGGACAGTCGACTGGACAGGTCTCTGCCGATGGAATTAATTTCCCAGAGATAAGCTGCTCGCTGATATGTCATCAGTTGGCTCTCGTAAAGAACACCGGGACCAAGCGCTCCTGTACATGGGAGCGGATGGCTGTCGGGTGAAGGATCGGTGAAGCATCATTTGGCAGACAGCCATCTGTGTATAGAGGGCTTCAGTCTTGGTGACCAAATCAATCGATTAAGGAAAAGGAGATTGTGGGAATTGTTTCCTACTTGAAACCGGCACTGGACAATTAAAAGCTGGAATCTAGGTGTTATGGTGTCACTGACATATTTGGTCTCTACAATTTCTTTCTTTTTACTCACAAAGGCAATGTAAAGGACATCATATTACCTCAATGTCCTGAGATAATAAAAAAAAGGAAAATGTTAAGCTGATACAAAGGATCAAACAATTTCCTATGATTATTAAAAAGACGGTGGCTCGGCTTCACGGGGTTACACAGACATGGGATAATAGGATAAAGGAACAGAAATGAGATTATATAGAATAGGCCAGAAAGCCAAGAGCTCCTAATCTGCAATGGCTGGCAGCTAATGGATGAGAGCAGCGAGTTAGAACAGGAAACCGTACAGATCAATACACAAATATAGAAGAAGAAGGAAAGGCAGCGGCATGTTAATGACAGTAAAATGATGCCAGCCAGAGGATGAGGAGCAAAAAATAAATGGCCGATTATCATCCCACCCATGGATCAGCAGCGCAGACTAAACGAAAACACTGACTGAGATCCAAGTCGTCTGGCCCCATGGAAACGTCAGACGCTGCACAATAACTCCACCTTGTGCCATTCTTCTCTTATTCCTACCTTTACAATACATCCATGACTGTGTTTTATCAGTAGGGGCGTGTCTCCTATGACCCAATCAGTGCTGTCAGTGTCAGATTGTGAAAAGACACCCCCCAGAGGAGAATGGTAACACCCAGTTGTCAATTATTCACACATTTCTAGGTGGGATGAGAGAGGAATGACAACGCAGAGTTAGGAGAAAAAGAGGAATCAGAATTCTTATTTCATGGGGAATACAACCAATTATTAAAACAGACGTTTCAGGGGAGCGGAGACAGGTCATGTACGTGCTGACTAAAGGAGCGTGACGCCGCTTGTCAGGTACTGATAGCAAGTGATAAAGAACAAAAAAGGCATCATTTGCATGGCTAATAAATCCACATTATTTCAAATGGGGGAAACAGCAGGTGGCTCAGGTTGACCACACTCTTTTTAAATATTGATTTTCCTCATTAAAATCCATACTTCTTTGGGAAGTGAACGCAAATTATAGGAAAGCCAGTTGATGCCCGATAATGTCCGATAGCTCACCTCCTACAGGGATTCTCCATGCCACAAGTGTGCGTGCTCAGCTATTTCTAAGGTTCCCACTTATATTTTAGTGTGGCTGCTCAAGGGTTAAGATGTATGCCCCATTGGAGATGGTTATACTCCCAACATCCTACTTTCATGACCTAATTTGCATTGTTTTAGAATAAGCCCATTAAAGATTTCATCCTTTCTTCCATGAGAGATAACTATGGCCCCAATTAATCATTTTTTTTTAAAGTCACTTTTCTTTTTATTGTCTAGAGGTACTTGCTGATGTTCTTAGTTCCAAATTCTCCAAAATAGAATGTGGGGTTCATACATTTTATATTTATCTTTAAAGGGAACCAGTCATGTAAAAAAAGCTATTAACCTGCAGGTGTGGGATTAATCTGCAGGATAGTAGTGTACTGAACCTGCTCACACTGAGAGCTGCCGGAAGGAAATTTACTTTATTCCCCTTGGCAGGCTCGGGTGTTCAGTCATGGTGGGGCTTCAGTTACCGCTTTCGGCATAGTGAGTGGCGGCTGTAACCGTGCCCCCGGCACAGTACCATATAGAGCCGGTTGTCAGTCGGTGCCAGAGATGTGGTTTCAGCCACCGCTCACCATGTACTGAGAGTTGACTGAAGCCCCCACATGACTGCAAACCCAAACCTGGGGGGTGAAATAAAGTGAATTTCCTCCTGGCAGTGGGGCTCTCAGTGCGAGCACCAGGCAGGTTCAGACTGCTATTAACCATATTAATCCCATATTTGCTGGTTTATAGCTTTTTTTACATTACAGATTCCCTATAACCTGTGTTTTTGAGAATTTTCTGTGACTGAAGAGAGACGCAACAAAAAAAATAAAAAATACGACATTTGGTAACAGTCACATTTCATGATTCTATCTCAAACATCTGGATAAACAAAGCTGTTGAGGCATTTATTTTTTAAATGATGTATAAAGTACAGAGAATAAGGCATAAATACTAAAGCCGTTAATAGAAGAGCAAATTACTCCAGAAAACTGGAGAAGCAGCAATGATGAATCAGGATCTACGAGTCTGATAGGAAATATAGCTTTCATCACTGAGAAAAGAAAACTTGCACTAGAGAATTGGAACTGGGCATCCGTAGCCCTCGTGGATTGATGAATCAAAATGGGAAATCTCTGACAGTGACAGTTCTTTAATCCATGTCTACAGCCATCAGTCAAGCATGATGGAAGAAGTGAAAGTGTGGACATCTATAGAACGTGCAGTTGGGGATTTGCTTTTTTTTTTCCTGATTGTTGCTGCCCCAATAACTTGGCTTAATGAGCACCTGGCGGATGATACTTTTACCTTAGAGCAGTGATGGCGAACCTATGACACGCGTGTCAGTGCTGACACGCGTAGTCATTTTCAGTGACACGCCGGCCGCCGGCCGCGGCCCCATAGAAATTGCTTCTTTCCCAGGGTCTGAAGGAGAGGAAACTCTCCTTCAGGCCCTGGGAACCATATTAATATGTAAAATAAAGAATTAAAATAAAAAATATTGCTATACTCACCTGTCCGACGCAGCCTGGACGTCCGCGAGGGAACCGGCAGCGTTGTTTGCTTAAAAATCGCGGTTTTCCTTCCTTACTTGAAGTCCCGGCTTGTGATTGGTTGCGTGCCGCCCATGTGACCGAGACGCGACCAATCACAGCAAGCCGTGACGTAATTTTAGGTCCTTCAGGATTTTAAAATTACGTTCCGGCGTTGTGATTGGTTGCGTCGCCCATGTGACCGCACGCAACCAATCACAACGCCGGAACGTAATTTTAAAATCCTGAAGGACCTAAAATTACGTCACGGCTTGCTGTGATTGGTCGCGTCTCGGTCACATGGGCGGCACGCAACCAATCACAAGCCGGGACTTCAAGTAAGGAAGGAAAACCGCGATTTTTAAGCAAACAACGCTGCCGGTTCCCTCGCGGACGTCCAGGCTGCGTCGGACAGGTGAGTATAGCAATATTTTTTATTTTAATTCTTTATTTTACACACATTAATGTTGTTTCGATACCGATACCCGATACCACAAAAGTATCGGATCTCGGTATCGGAATTCCGATACAGCAAATATCGGCCGATACCCGATACTTGCGGTATCGGAATACTAAACAATGGCATCCGATCCGATTTTTTATCGGATCGGATGCCATGCAGGAGGTCTGTGGGTCCAAACAACAGAGCTCCGGTGCAGAGCGTCTAGGCCTGGGACTTCCGGTAGGCTTGGCGCAGCTCCCGGAAGTCCCAGGCCTCTGCGTCGGATCTGTGTTTGGGCGACATTGCGCTGCTCCCTGCTGCGCCGACCAGAAGTCCCAGGCTGCACTTCTGAGGCCTGAGGAGATTGCTGTCTGGACTCAGGCCCTGTGATAGCTGTCTGGACTCAGGCCCTGTGATAGCTGTCTGGACTCAGGCCCTGTGATTGCTGTCTGGACTCAGGCCCTGTGATAGCTGTCTGGACTCAGGCCCTGTGATAGCTGTCTGGACTCAGGCCCTGTGATAGCTGTCTGGACTCAGGCCCTGTGATAGCTGTCTGGACTCAGGCCCTGTGATTGCTGTCTGGACTCAGGCCCTGTGATTGCTGTCTGGACTCAGGCCCTGTGATAGCTGTCTGGACTCAGGCCCTGTGATTGCTGTCTGGACTCAGGCCCTGTGATTGCTGTCTGGACTCAGGCCCTGTGATAGCTGTCTGGACTCAGGCCCTGTGATAGCTGTCTGGACTCAGGCCCTGTGATTGCTGTCTGGACTCAGGCCCTGTGATTGCTGTCTGGACTCAGGCCCTGTGATAGCTGTCTGGACTCAGGCCCTGTGATTGCTGTCTGGACTCAGGCCCTGTGATTGCTGTCTGGACTCAGGCCCTGTGATAGCTGTCTGGACTCAGGCCCTGTGATAGCTGTCTGGACTCAGGCCCTGTGATAGCTGTCTGGACTCAGGCCCTGTGATAGCTGTCTGGACTCAGGCCCTGTGATTGCTGTCTGGACTCAGGCCCTGTGATTGCTGTCTGGACTCAGGCCCTGTGATAGCTGTCTGGACTCAGGCCCTGTGATTGCTGTCTGGACTCAGGCCCTGTGATTGCTGTCTGGACTCAGGCCCTGTGATTGCTGTCTGGACTCAGGCCCTGTGATAGCTGTCTGGACTCAGGCCCTGTGATTGCTGTCTGGACTCAGGCCCTGTGATAGCTGTCTGGACTCAGGCCCTGTGATAGCTGTCTGGACTCAGGCCCTGTGATAGCTGTCTGGACTCAGGCCCTGTGATTGCTGTCTGGACTCAGGCCCTGTGATTGCTGTCTGGACTCAGGCCCTGTGATTGCTGTCTGGACTCAGGCCCTGTGATTGCTGTCTGGACTCAGGCCCTGTGATTGCTGTCTGGACTCAGGCCCTGTGATTGCTGTCTGGACTCAGGCCCTGTGATTGCTGTCTGGACTCAGGCCCTGTGATAGCTGTCTGGACTCAGGCCCTGTGATTGCTGTCTGGACTCAGGCCCTGTGATAGCTGTCTGGACTCAGGCCCTGTGATAGCTGTCTGGACTCAGGCCCTGTGATAGCTGTCTGGACTCAGGCCCTGTGATAGCTGTCTGGACTCAGGCCCTGTGATAGCTGTCTGGACTCAGGCCCTGTGATAGCTGTCTGGACTCAGGCCCTGTGATTGCTGTCTGGACTCAGGCCCTGTGATTGCTGTCTGGACTCAGGCCCTGTGATTGCTGTCTGGACTCAGGCCCTGTGATAGCTGTCTGGACTCAGGCCCTGTGATAGCTGTCTGGACTCAGGCCCTGTGATAGCTGTCTGGACTCAGGCCCTGTGATTGCTGTCTGGACTCAGGCCCTGTGATAGCTGTCTGGACTCAGGCCCTGTGATTGCTGTCTGGACTCAGGCCCTGTGATAGCTGTCTGGACTCAGGCCCTGTGATAGCTGTCTGGAGGCCCTGTGATAGCTGTCTGGACTCAGGCCCTGTGATAGCTGTCTGGACTCAGGCCCTGTGATAGCTGTCTGGACTCAGGCCCTGTGATAGCTGTCTGGACTCAGGCCCTGTGATAGCTGTCTGGACTCAGGCCCTGTGATAGCTGTCTGGACTCAGGCCCTGTGATAGCTGTCTGGACTCAGGCCCTGTGATTGCTGTCTGGACTCAGGCCCTGTGATAGCTGTCTGGACTCAGGCCCTGTGATAGCTGTCTGGACTCAGGCCCTGTGATAGCTGTCTGGACTCAGGCCCTGTGATTGCTGTCTGGACTCAGGCCCTGTGATTGCTGTCTGGACTCAGGCCCTGTGATAGCTGTCTGGACTCAGGCCCTGTGATTGCTGTCTGGACTCAGGCCCTGTGATTGCTGTCTGGACTCAGGCCCTGTGATTGCTGTCTGGACTCAGGCCCTGTGATTGCTGTCTGGACTCAGGCCCTGTGATAGCTGTCTGGACTCAGGCCCTGTGATAGCTGTCTGGACTCAGGCCCTGTGATTGCTGTCTGGACTCAGGCCCTGTGATAGCTGTCTGGACTCAGGCCCTGTGATTGCTGTCTGGACTCAGGCCCTGTGATTGCTGTCTGGACTCAGGCCCTGTGATTGCTGTCTGGACTCAGGCCCTGTGATAGCTGTCTGGACTCAGGCCCTGTGATTGCTGTCTGGACTCAGGCCCTGTGATTGCTGTCTGGACTCAGGCCCTGTGATAGCTGTCTGGACTCAGGCCCTGTGATTGCTGTCTGGACTCAGGCCCTGTGATTGCTGTCTGGACTCAGGCCCTGTGATAGCTGTCTGGACTCAGGCCCTGTGATTGCTGTCTGGACTCAGGCCCTGTGATAGCTGTCTGGACTCAGGCCCTGTGATTGCTGTCTGGACTCAGGCCCTGTGATAGCTGTCTGGACTCAGGCCCTGTGACTACTACAGCAACCATCATCCAGTGAACTGTGGGGTGTCATTGGCCATTACTGAGATAAGTGAGAGGGAGGCATCAGTGATGGCGAACCTGTGGCAGTCCAGCTGTTGCAAAACTACAATTCCCATCATGGCTGGCCATTCAAAGCAAAGGCTTTGGCTGTAAAGACATGATGGGAATTGTAGTTTTGCAACAGCTGGAGTGCCACAGGTTCGCCATCACTGGAAGAATTCCCCCTCCCCCTCACTTATCTTAGTTCACGGCACCCCACACAAGTTAAATAATAGCAAGACCAACAAAAGAAACCAACTGACAGATGAACAAAGAAGTCACTAAGCAGGTAAGTTAATTCTAATTATACATATTTGTTATTTAAACTATACATGTCGCAAAATTGTTTTTTTATCAAGGTGACACACCACCCAAGTTATGCTCGGTTTTTTGGCGAATTTTGACACACCGAGCTCAAAAGGTTGCCCATCACTGCCTTAGAGGGTGCATTGGCAGCCTTAGCAATAATGCAAATGCATGTCCACCGGACTGGAGCCCTGCGAACTGCCTCCTACCGAAGGCTGGATTCCCCGGGGCCTCTTTTAATTTGTAGGCCCGGAATGGAGCCATTGTTGCAGAGTGATGGATGCAGGTCGTCAGGCAGGGCCTACTAATCAATACGGACATGGCCGCTGGACCATGATCCTGCAAATTGATTCGTTCATTTCTACATAGTACTCAACTCTATGCAAAAAAAGTGGGCAACTGTGCGACAGCGGCATGTCTCCAGTGATTTGCAGGCAAGATGTTATAGGAGGAAGTGAATAAAAGTTTCAGTAAACCTTCAATTTTATTCATTGAAATCCCAAGTATCTGTATGTATGAGTCCAATGGGCTGTCCTACTATTGATTCGGCACTGCATGCATGTCTATGCATAGAGAGATCTGTCTATCACTAGTAGGACCGCCCACTGGACTCCTTCAAATACAAGCACCAGGATTGTAGTGAATAAAATACCAGTTATACTGTCTTTTCCAGCAAACCTACGGTATATATCACTCTTCTCAGCTTCTCCTTCTCTATACCATGCTGTACACAGATCGGACTACATTGTACAGTGACAGGTTTCGCTGAAATAGTGTAGCCAGCTACATTATCCTTATACAGAAAAAAGATCACTGATATAAATATGCTCCACTGAAAAGAAAAGGCTACTCTGGCATACAGCAAATCTATGGGGATCAGAGTATATTTTTGGATATCCAAACTATCATTCCTTAAGTTCACCTTAGCACTGGAAATGCTATTGACCTGCAGACATAGTGTTAATCTACAAATAAATAGCGTCACAATGCATCATGGCCACTTTACCGAAAGTCCAGTTACCCGGAAGAAATCACACACAAACAAAAAAAAAAAAAAAGAGGCCAGGAGGTCAGAAGATTCACCAGGCTCCCGTCCAGCTTTCCCAGATTACTGACCAGGCCGATGGACCAGAGTCCTGCGAATCGATTGCCCCTTTCTACCTTTAAGCACTGTTCACATTACGCTAAAAGCCCCACATCTACCAATAGACCAAGAGGAGCCTTTTTTGAGCTCTGTTAAGTAAACAGAGCCCTATGGATGTGACATGAACAACATTAAGTAATAAATATCCCTTTTACTAATCTCACCAACTGTTGTGTACAAAGGAAATGGTTTTTAGCAGGGGGAAAAAACCTTTCAACTGTTGCAACACTAAACATTAAGTGCTGTAAGATGTCATCATGTGAAATGAGGAATATTTTAATCTTGGAGAGAAGAACACCAATGTCTGACAGGAAGTTACAGTGGATGTGGTTTCCAGCAATTCTGTAGAACCTTTCACAATACACCACAAAGCAGGCGGATAGCATGCTCCCCGTTACCCAGGGATCCGTTGTGTCTCGCTGGTACCACTCACCTTCAGTACGTCTCCTCGTTTGAAGCTAAGTTCATCATCTGCTGTCGCTTTGAAGTCATATTTTGCTATGGCTTCCATGGTTGCCGCAGAGTCCCTGCCCTGCGGGGGCCTTCAAAACAGGGCTGGACCCCTCTGCCGCCCACACCACGTCAATGCCACCTGGCGCAGCACGAACGGCTCGTCACCCACCTCACGTTTCCGTGCTTGCGGCCTGCAGAAAAGAAGAGCCCGTTATTTTAAAGAGTTAATCATATCATGGGCAAACATAAGGCTAGAGCTACACGGCCCGAGACACTAAAAACGCAGTATTGCGCTGTGACATCTCATCTAATGGTTTCCTATGGCGAGAGTCACAAATGTTTCTAAATGTGTTGGATCTCCTGTGACAAGTCACATACAGTACGTCTCACTTACCAAAGACTTCTATGCAAGTCACATGCGAATGCCTCTTGCCCAATTTGGCCATATATTTACAGCAAATTCACAGCTTTAAAATAGTTGCATGACAGCAAGTGGCACGTCGGCGTGTAACCCTTGCCTTATACTTCTCAATAATATTAGTGTAAATGGTATACGACACCAATAACCACAAAACATCTCAGTGTTAGAGGCGTGTAGTGTTACACACGTGGTCAAAATTGTTGGCACCCCTCGTGTAATGACAAAAAACCCCACAAAGGTCACAGAAATAACTTGAATCTGACAAAAGTAATAATAAATAAAAGCTCTATGAAACTGAACAAATGTAAGTCAGACATTGCTTTTCAACCATGCTTCCACAGAATAAAAAAAAATAAACTCATGACATAGGCCTGGACAGAAATGATGGTACCCTTAACTTAATATTTTGAGGCAATCACAGCAATCAAAGGATTCCAGTAACTGTCAATGAGACTTCTGCACCTCTCGACAGATATTCTGGGCCACTCCTCAAGAGCAAGCTGCTCCAGTTGTCTCATGTTTGAAGGTTGCCTTTTCCAGACGGCATGCTTCAGCTCTTTCCAAAGGTGCTCAATGGGATTTAGGTCAGGGCTCATAGAAGGCCACTTCAGAATAGTCCAATGTTTTCTTCTTGGACATTCTTGTGTGTTTTTAGCTGTGTGTTTTGGGTCATTATCCTGTTGCAAGTCCCATGACCTGCGACCGAGACCAAGCTTTCTGACACTGGGCAGCACATTTCTCTCTAGAATCCCTTGATAGTCTTGAGATTTAATTGTACCCTGCACAGATTCTTGACACCCTGTGCCGGAGGCAGCAAAGCAGCCCCAGAACATAACAGAGCCTCCTCCATGTTTCACAGAAGGGACAGTGTTCTTTTCTTGATATGCTTTATTTTTCCGTCTGTGAAGATAGACCTCATGTGCCTTGCCAAAAAGTTCCATTTTTGTCTCATCTGTCCATAGGACATTCTCCCAGAAGCTTTGTGGCTTCTCAACATGTAGTTTGGCAAATTCCAGTCTGGCTTTTTAATAATTGTTTTTCAACAATGGTGTCCTCCTTGGTTGTCTCCCATGAAGTCCACTTTGGCTCATACCACAACGGATGGTGCCATCTGACACCGAGGGTAACAATTTTAACAAACTGCACTTAGGGACTGGTAGTTTCTGAAAGGGGACAACCCCTTTAACCCCTTTCTGCCAGCTGACGGAATAGTACGTCAGCTGGCAGATCCCCTGCTTTGAGGTGGGCTCCGGCGGTGAACCCACCTCAAAGCCGCGACATGTCAGCTGTTTTGTACAGCTGACATGTGCGCGCAATGAGCGCGAGCGGAATCGCGATCCGCCCGCACCCATTAACTAGTTAAATGCCGCCGTCAAGCGCTGACAGCGGCATTTAACTAGCGCTCCCGGCCGCGCGGCCGGAAGTGCTCGCACCGCTGACCCCCGTCACATGATCGGGGGTCAGCGGTGCATTGCCATAACAACCAGAGGTCTCCTTGAGACCTCTATGGTTGTTGATGACCGATTGCTTTGAGCGCCACCCTGTGGTCGGTGCTCAAAGTACACCACCATTTCTACTACATAGAGGTGATCTGTACTTCACCTCTATGTAGTAGAGGCGATCGTGCTGTGCCTGCTTCTAGCCTCCTATGGAGGCTATTGAAGGGTGCGAAAATTAAAAAAAAAAAAAAGTGTTTAAAAATATAAAAAAAATATAAAAGTTCAAATCACCCCCCTTTCGCCCCAATCAAATAAAACAATTAAAAAAAAATCAAACCTACACATATTGGGTATCGCCGCGTTCAGAATCGCCCGATCTATCAATAAAAACAAAGGATTAACCTGATCGCTAAATGGCGTAGCGAGAAAAAAAATCAAAACGCCAAAATTATGTTTTTTTGGTCGCCGCGACATTGCATTAAAATGTAATAACGGGCGATCAAAAAAACGTATCTGCACCAAAATGGTATCAATAAAAACGCCAGCTTGGCACGCAAAAAATAAGCCCTCACCCAACCCCAGATCACGAAAATTGGAGACGCTACAGGTATCGGAAAATCGCGCAATTTATTAATTTTTTTTTAAGCAAAGTTTGGAATTTTTTTCACCACTTAGATAAAAAATAACCTAGACATGTTAGGTGTCTATGAACTCGTAATGACCTGGAGAATCATAATGGCAGGTTAATTTTAGCATTTAGTGAACCTAGCAAAAAAGCCAAACAAAAAACAAGTGTGAGATTGCACTTTTTTTGCAATTTCATCACACTTGGAATTTTTTTTCCTGTTTTCTGTTACATGGCATGGTAAAACCAATGGTATCGTTCAAAAGTACATCTCGTCCCGCAAAAAATAAGCCCTCACATGGCCATATTGACGGAAAAATAAAAAAAGTTATGGCTCTGGGAAGGAGGGGAGCAAAAACCGAAAACGAAAAAAACGGAAAAAGCTCCGGGGGTGAAGGGGTTAAATGGTCACTGTGCTTTCAGACAAGTTGATCTCATTTAATAGATAATTGGCTACATAGGCGATATGCAAATCACTGTATACATTTGTCTGCCTTACCCCTGACAAATATCAATCCCAAGTGATGGCCATTAAGTGTCTCTCTTGTGTAACTTGCTGTCCACTGCCTGTTGTCAAGTGTAATCCATCTCTAGCAGCAGAGATGCCAAAAGACATTACAGGAGGCAGATTCTAATGCAGATCAGTGTCCCACCCATAGATCTTAATGGCTCATTTACATATTAAGAATAACATGGATTTCTCTGGAATAAGACATCGGATCGCAGATATCAAGGTATCATTTTATTCAGCCCATATAGACGGCTTAGGAAAGTTGATCTGCATTAGAATCTGCCTCCTGTGATGTGATTTGGCAAATCTCAGTGTCATTAAGAACCATCTTCAGTGTATAGAAAAACAAGTAGGCCTGGAAGTGATGACAAGGCCCCCACAGAGCCGTGATCTAAACATTACCAAGTCTGATTGGGATTAGATAGAAGAATTAAGCTCAAGCCTACATTCACAGAAGATCTGTGGTTAGTTCTCCAAGATGTTTGGAACATCTTCCCTGCCGAGATCCTTCAAAAACCGCCTGTAAGTGTATCTAGAAGAACTGATGCTGTTCTGAAAACAAAGGCTGGTCATGCCATGTATTGATTTGATTTACATTTCTCTTTTGTTCATTTACTTTTCATCCTGTTAATTGATAAAAAAAACCTAATAAACACTTCATACAGAGCAGCGGCGTCAGAACACCACTTGCTAATGCTGCTAGCAGCAGATGCTTTGCCGCTGCAACATGGAAATAGCGTATGAGCATTGGAGTTGGCTGGAACCGGAGCACTTGATAGCTTTTTCAGTTTGCAAATGTTCCCCCTTTGCTTAAGCCAGACAATGCTGATTGACTGCAGAGGTGGCCGGTAGCCCAGGCAACAAGTGGTCCACAATAGAATTAAAAATCTGTACATTATTAAGAGTAGGTTGAAGTTTAAAAAGGGGTATGTTGCAAAGTTTCTTGTTTTTCATGCACTTTGCAACCCCTTTAAATAGGCTATCCAGTAACTCTCACTTCCTTGTCAGCAGTTGAGAGGCACTGCTGACGTTCCATCGACAATTATTATAGGTCACTACCCCTGCCGATAGCTGCAGGAGGCCATGTGCACTACGCCAGCAGCGCCTCTCACCTCTTATGTATGTATGACAATACAATTTTACAATAATAATAATTATTTTATTTCTATAGCGCCAACATATTCTGCAGCACTTTACATTTTAGAGGAGACTTGTGCACACAATAAAAGACATTATAGAATAACAATAATCACATAAATCAACAGATACCAAGAGGAGTGAGGGCCCTGCTCGCAAGCTTACAATCTATGAACAATAGTTACTATTCTGGTTTCGCACACTGCTTTAATCAGACTGAAATTGGAATATGATGTATACATAGCAGACTAAATTGTCCGACAGCAGCTGATCACTGTTTATAGAAATGCTCGCACTGCACTGAACCGTGCCAGCCATTTGCACAATCTGGGGAATCGCTGGCATCCAGAATATGGATTGCGTCTCAAAGTGCTTATTCGGGGAGTTGGAAAAATGCTAATAGACCTTATGGTTTTTGGATAGATTTTTATTGAAGCCACTGACAACTTCTTTCACTTCTTGCTTTACATAGTTATGTACCAGGAGGGGCTCAGCACTGACAAAATAAATCACTGATAACAAGTTGCAGCTATTTGTTACAACAACACCATGGTTTCCAATTTTATAAAAGTCATGTTGGATCCCACTGATTTGGAATTGACATATTAGTGACTTAAAATTGAAAAGGTCACTTTGAAGCCATATCCCCACATACCTTAAAATGGTTGTCCATGTTTCAAGACCGTCATTTTTTTTCTTAAAGTTTCTTAAAGTAAGACAAAGACATAAAATGTCGACCTCCATTGAAGTAGGGGAATCTTGCAGTGACCAGGTAATTACAGCAGAGAGATTTGCTGGGAAGAAGACAAAGTCTGAGATTCGTTTATGCAGAGGCGGGGAAGCACGTTTCCAAACCAAAGAGCTTCCTCTGATCAAAGAATCTTTCTAGACCTTTTGAGCCAGTGGTCACTGATGAATATTGTGTCGCAGCGAATGGAAGTATATAACGCATTCATTCACATCACCATAAGGTCGGCACCACCCCTCTCACTTAATATTGTTCTGAGGAGTGGTGCTATCCATGCCATGTTTCATCTTTATAGTCAGATAAAATTGCAAAAAGAAACACGACGACAACGACAACACCCAGGGACCTCAAGATGCGAAGATATCCCGAAAGTTAGGGATCTGATGAAATTCTAACAGACCCAGAACATCCCACAATGAAGACTTAGTTTGCTGTGAATGTGTACCATTTTCCCAATCAGAGTGCTTCCCTCAATAAAGGGAAGAACTATTTCTGCAACATCAGGTTTAGTAATTCTCTTTCGTTATTCCTTTTTATTTTACGGGATTGTTTATATCTTATTGTTTTGCTCCCATTTTGTATCATCTTTGTATTTTTTTTCTTTTTATAAACACTGCCCACTTTTCTGGACTAAATATATAAAACGTAATAGCTCCTCATGCTCTGTAACCTACACCCCTGAAGCCATACACTGTCCAATCAGCCTGCATAACTGGTTTGTGGTGGCAGCTAATAATGGTGCTTTTTGTTATTGTGGAGTTGGCAGTTACCATACTGGGAGATATAGATATATATTGCCATGCATTGGAATCAGAGATGTATATACAGTTAGGTCCATATATATTTGGACAGAGACAACATTTTTCTTATTTTGGTTATAGACATTACCACAATGAATTTTAAACAAAACAATTCGGATGCAGTTAAAGTTCAGACTTTCAGCTTTCATTTAAGGGTATCCACATTAAAATTGGATGAAGGGTTTAGAAGTTTCAGCTTCTTAACATGTGCCACCCTGCTTTTAAAGGGACCAAAAGTAATTGGACAGATTCAATAATTTTAAATAAAATGTTTATTTTTAGTGCTTGGTTGAAAACCCTTTGTTGGCAATGCCTGCCTGAAGTCTTGAACTCATGGACATCACCAGACCCTGTGTATCCTCCTTTTTGATGCTCTGCCTGCCAGGCCTTCACTGCGGTGGTTTTCAGTTGCTGTTAGTTTGTGGGCCTTTCTGTCTGAAGTTTAGTCTTTAACAAGTGAAATGCATGCTCAATTGGGTTGAGATCAGGTGACTGACTTGGCCATTCAAGAATATTCCACTTCTTTGCTTTAATAAACTCCTGAGTTGCTTTGGCTTTATGTTTTGGGTCATTGTCCATCTGTAGTATGAAACGACGACCAATCAGTTTGGCTGCATTTGGCTGGATCTGAGCACACAGTGTGGCTCTGAATACCTCAGAATTCATTCGGCTGCTTCTGTCCTGTGTCACATCATCAATAAACACTAGTGACCCAGTGCCACTGGCAGCCATGCATGCCCAAGCCATCACACTGCCTCCGCCGTGTTTTACAGATGATGTGATATGCTTTGGATCATGAGCTGTACCACGCCTTCGCCATACTTTTCTCTTTCCATCATTCTGGTAGAGGTTGATCATGGTTTCATCTGTCCAAAAAATGTTCTTCCAGAACTGTGCTGGCTTTTTTAGATGTTTTTTAGCAAAGTCCAGTCTAGCCTTTTTATTCTTGATGCTTATGAGTGGCTTGCACCGTGCAGCGAACCCTCTGTATTTACTTTCATGCAGTCTTCTCTTTATGGTAGATTTGGATATTGATACGCCGACCTCCTAGAGAGTGTTGGTCACTTGGTTGGCTGTTGTGAAGGGGTTTCTCTTCACCATGGAGATTATTCTGCGATCATCCACCACTGTTGTCTTCCGTGGGCGCCCAGGTCTTTTTGCATTGATGAGATCACCAGTGCTTTCTTTCTTTCTCAGGATGTACCAAACTGTAGATTTTGCCACTCCTAATATTGTAGCAATTTCTCGGATGGGTTTTTTCTGTTTTCGCAGCTTAAGGATGGCTTGTTTCACCTGCATGGAGAGCTCCTTTGACCGCATGTTTACTTCACAGCAAAACCTTCCAAATGCAAACACCACACCTCAAATCAACTCCAGGCCCTTTATCTGCTTAATTGAGAATGACATAACGAAGGGATTGCCCACACCTGTCCATGAAATAGCCGTGGAGTCAATTGTCCAATTACTTTTGGTCCCTTTAAAAACAGGGTGGCACATGTTAAGGAGCTGCAACTCCTAAACCCTTCATCCAATTTTAATGTGGATACCCTCAAATGAAAGCTGAAAGTCTGAACTTCAACTACATCTGAATTGTTTTGTTTAAAATTCATTGTGGTAATGGCTATAACCAAAATAAGAAAAATGTTGTCTCTGTCCAAATATATATGGACCTAACTGTACCATACACTCACAGCAAGTTCCCCAATAACTGGCCCAGTAGTGGAAGCAGCTGCGGCCTCTTCCATTATTCAGCAGCCAATTGCATAATTGTCCTGACAGCGGCGTTACGTCCTCTGACAAACTAGTGACAGCGGTGGGATCTGTGTGATCTCCTCATTGTTATCCGTGACAAACCAAGGGTGGCAGCGGATCTGTGTGACCCCCCCGACTGTTATCCTTGACAAAGGACCTACAGATTACCTAATGGACAAGGAAAATGTCTTAAATGGATACTGTTAGGGCGATTTCACCACTGAAACTAGCAGTATGACTGTACAGTTACCCTAGTAGAAAAATAACAAATTATGGTAGTCTTGTAGTCACCTGACGTGCCATTGTGGAGAAATCAAGCCTTGTGGCCTTGAAGAGAACCTGGCAGTACGAGCTTGTAATGTAAAGACATGGCTGTAATGGTGCTGCAATACTGATTACACTTTGTTGTTCTTCTTTAATCACCACATGAAATTTTGGTGTACAGGGGCTGGACTGTACACGGGGGTCTTCTCCTCGGTGTTTATGATTCCCCGGGCCCTCTGTTTGCCTCCGGTCTTTGTGTGACAGGTTACTGCTGAGATTACAGAGGAGGTAGATCGTTCACCGACCAGAAACAGGCGGAGGGGACGGAAATCACAAACAGCGAGGAGGAGACCCCATGTACAGTCCGGCCCCTGTGCACCAAAAATCTAACTAGTAGAAACCTTCAGATGGAGATTAAACAAGAACAACAAAGCGGATTTATTCTCAAAAAGTATCAATTTAACCTGTATTACAGCAATAATACAGCAATGTCTTTACATTACAAACTTGTGCCGACAGGTTCCCTTTAAAGTTTGATTTCCAAAGACATAGACCGAGGACTGAGAAGAAGCAATACATTCTGTGCTGCAGAACATACAAATAATGGACAGCATGGGAGCAAAAGAGGAGCAGGAGGGACTTATTAATGTTAATAGAATGGGCTTTTCATTGGATGTTACAGCCATTTAGAACAACACATCCTCGACAGCTGGAATAACTATTTTAATGGAACCTGTCACAGGCAAAGAAAAGAGTTGGTGTGCTGTGGGCTGAACTCATATGCATCACAATGTAACCAATCAATCGCCTAGAAACCATTGCCTTGGGGATAAAAGGAAAACCTCAGGGAGGCTTTGGAACCTAACAAAGTGGCAGGCTAAATACAAACACACACACACACACATTATATATATATATATATATATATATATACACATACATACGGTATATATATAAATAAATCGCTGCCCAATGTGCAAGACTAAATGTCCTGGACAACAGCAGTGGGGGGAATATTTGTTCCAATTGCAGCATACTACCATTGACTTGATTGGGTTCCTATGAAATTGGTGCACAAAATAAAATAGCACCTCTAAAGCTGCTCCTACCAGTCGTTGCACATTGCCGACAGATCAGCCCCCTGACCTGTGATTTAGCTGGGGTCTCACTGCAGGCGATCTCAGCAGCCACTCCGTTAAGAGGTTTTGTGGATTTGGCTAAAAGCATTTCTATCCAAGGGGTTTCATTGATCTGAGTGTCCTTCTCCAACAGTGCACATGTACAAAAAAAATACTGCGCTAATGTCCTGTCCTAGGAGAAAATCATTATTGGCAGCAATATAGTGTAATCATAGCCTGAGCCAAATATTGTATGCGGGATTTATACAGCTTGTCTCTAGGCTGGGTTCACATAAAAGGCATGATTTTGCATATGCTTGTTAAGCCCATAAAAAAAAATAATAATGATTTTACATCTGTATGCAATCCATATGTCCATTTTATCTATCTGCATGACATCCACTTTTTTTTTTTTTTACATAAAGTCCACTACATCTGTACATGCCACTTCCCTAAAACACAAGTTACCGTAATTATCAGCCGCTACATTGGTAATCCATTTGTAACTGATAAGTTTGCATTATTCTACACAAAAGTATAAGTCACAGTTTAAATCAGTGACCCCTTAAAAAAGAAAAAAAAATTGTTCCGGTACTTTGTGTATATGGACCCATTTGCTGGACATAAGTACCATGTTTGTTTGTACCTGGGTCACTATATTCTATCTGATGTCACATTTTTATGTCACGGTAATTTCTTGCCAATATTCTATATGATCGGAGTATTTCTGTTAATCTGATCTATTTAATAAGGCTTCTCACCTGGGAAACAACCTGCCCATTTTTGCAGGGACATTTCTATTTATTGCGGACTGTGCGTGTTTCTCTTACTCCACATTAATCATATGCCAAAACATCAGTGTAGCCACCAGAAATATAGATATATTTACAATAATCCATTCAGTAAAATCCAAGCCCTCTCCAAACACTTCTACCGTTCTTGCATATTAATGCACTTTTTTAGCTCACTATTTGCGAACCAAATAAAGAGTAGTCGGGGAACAGGCTCTCTATTGTGCGCTGTGGGGGAGTAATCCTTGACAGAACACATAAGAAGGAGGCAAGGGTAGCCCTTTAAATTGAAGTTATGCTAAAATTCTCACTTCCTCTTAAAATAGAATAGTGGCTTAACCCATCAATGGCTGACAGGTTTTTTGTTCTTCTGGAAGCTCAGAGCCTGTCCCAGGCCACAGTTACATACTCTCAGGCCATCTGCTTGGGACCTGCATTCATTCTATGGGAGGGATTTCCTTTTTTGGATGACTACTGTGATCCCCATCTGCTGAGAGGCACAATCTATCAATAAATAATACACAAAGTGTATCCTTTATTTATGTGACAATTAGGATAATAATGCATAAATGTGTATATTTAAAGAGACAACAAACTTAAAGAGGAAACTGGGTCTGCGCTTTCTTTATTAACTTTAGTAAAGAACGCAGATTTAAAGGGGGTTTCCCACAAACAAAGATATTTTTAATTAATAGATCTTGGAATAAAATAAGTTCCACAATTAGATGTGTTTTAAAAAAATGTTCCTGTGCTTAGATAATCTTATAAATGTGCCCCTGCTGTGTACTGTGTAATGGCTGTGTCTGAAGGCCCCGTCTCACATAGCGATTTACCAACGTTCACGACCAGCGATACGACCTGACCGTGATCGTTGGTAAGTCGTTGTGTGGTCGCTGGGGAGCTGTCACACAGACAGCTCTCTCCAGCGACCAACGATCAGGGGAACGACTTTGGCATCGTTGAAACTGTCTTCAACGATGCCGAAGTCCCCCTGCAGCACCCAGGTAACCAGGGTAAACATCGGGTTACTAAGCGCAGGGCCGCGCTTAGTAACCCGATGTTTACCCTGGTTACCAAAAAAAACAAACAGTACATACTCGCCTTTCGGTGTCCCTTGCCGTCTGCTTCCTGCTCTGACTGAGTGCCGCCGTACAGTGAGAGCGCAGCGGTGACGTCACTGCTGTGATCTGCTCTCACTGTATGGCGGCACTCAGTCAGAGCAGGAAGCAGACGGCAAGGGACCTGACGGACTTCAGATGGTGAGTATGTACTGGTTGTTTTTTTTTACATTTACGCTGGCAACCAGGGTGTAAACATCGGGTTACTAAGCGCAGCCCTGCGCTTAGTAACCCGATGTTTACCCTGGTTACCAGTGAAGACATCGCTGGATCGGTGTCACACACACCGATTCAGCGATGTCAGCGGGACCTCAACGACCAAAAAAAGGTCCAGGCCATTCCGACACGACCAGTGATCTCACAGCAGGGGCCTGATCGCTGGTATGTGTCACACATAGCGAGATCGCTACTGAGGTCGCTGTTGCGTCACAAAACTAGTGACTCAGCAGCAATCTCGCTAGCGATCTCGCTATGTGAGACGGGGCCTTAACCGTACAGGAACATGGTCTGATCATACCACAGCTCCTGGGCAGTGAGAAAAAAAAGGGAGTATGCAGACAGGACAGCATGGGATCACAACTGATTCTTTTTGAGAGGCAAAACATTTCCCTGCCTGTTTTTAAGCAATGTTTTACAGAAAAGAAAGCATCAACTGCGATTCCCCGCTGTCCTGTCCATATACTCTTTGCGTCCTCCCTGTCCAGGAGCTGTGGTATGATCAGACCAAGTTCCTGTACACAGCCATTACACAGTACACAGCAGGGGCACATTTATAAGATTATCTCCGCACAGGAACATTTTTTGCAAACACATCCAATTGTGGAATTTAATATTATTTGAAGATCTATTGATTACAATTAACTTTGTTCCTCGGGAAACCCCTTTAAATAAGCTGTCCTTGAGCTTAGGACAAAGGAATGCCCATAAAAAGAGAAAAAAAAAATACTTGACTACACTAGTGCTTACATATTATATATACATACACACGTATCATCTTCATCGGACTTGTTTACGGCCCTACCTAAGGGTCCTGCTCAGGACAGGGGACTGGACACGCTTTACCCGCTGCTTAGGTAAAATGAATGAACTGGTCAGATTGTCTCTTACCAGTGTCCATTCTTTGGGCTGTAGCATGTGACCAGGTAGAGGGTAATAGCTACAGTAGTCACCCATTAAGTCTCAATGCAGAAGTGCCCCATTTTACAGGAGCGTATGTCATTACTAATTTACCATCACACCACACACAGGAAAAGGGTGTGTAAGTAGGAGTTAAAATAGTCCAGAATGATTTCATAGTAATGAATTGGTTACAGCAACCCTGAATGAGAAATCCAGCATCATTTCTAAAAGTCTCCTCTCCATTCTTGAGTTTGTTAAAAAAAAATAAATCTCAAAATATTCAAAGGGATAGGAGCAGAGCTGCAGTACCTAGAGTCGGCCTCTGCACAGTGTTTGGAGCTATTGAGTTCAGCTCTGTACACAGCTTACAACTGACCACTGCCAAAGCGGACAACAGCTGATCAATGGAGTGTGGGTGCCGGACCCCTCCGATCTATTCCAGGATCAATCTCATAGGGCAACACGGTGGCTCAGTGGTTAGCATTGTAGCCTTGCAGCACTGGGTTCAAATCCCACCAAGCACAACATCTGCAAGAGGTGTATGTTCTCCAAGTGTTTGCGTGGGTTTCCTCACACACTCCAAATACATAATATAGGGAATTTAAATTGTGAGCCTCAATGGGGACAGGGATGTCCATGTCGGTAAAGCACAGTGGAAATGAATGGTGCTATATAATTAAGTAAAATAAATAGTAGTGAAAATCCCCTTTAAGGAGTGGTTCCTGTTCTAGCAGACTTAGGTTTTTCATGCAATACATAATCAGCAATTTTTCTGAAGGGTTACCATATATTAATAATAATAATCTTTATTTTTATATAGCGCTAACATATTCCGCAGCGCTTTACAGTTTGCACACATTATCATCGCTGTCCCCGTTGGGGAAAAACAATCTAAATTCCCTATCAGTATGTCTTTGGATATATTACTACTATTCCTCTGCTATACCAGCTGATCGCCAGGCTTTTATTGTAAAAGCGACTGACATTACTAGAGAACCCGTTGAATCATAAAGGGAGAAGGAAATGATTCATTGCATTTGTAGGGACATATGCCCCTCAGGACTTGGGGTGAAATCTGTAAAAGATTTGTGACAACCTGATAAAAAATAAAACAATAAGGCGGTAAACCCATCTCTTTGAATAAATCACGCTCCCTAAGGCCTCTTTCACACTTCCGTCTTTCAGCTCCCAGCAGGATCCTGCATTTTCTCATAGACTTGTATTAGCAACGGATTGTGACGGATGGCCATTTCATCCGTCTTTCACTGGATCCTGCATAAAAAAAACGTCCTTCGGGCAGAGAAAACGTTCAGGCTATGTGCACACGTTCAGGATTTGCTGAGAAAATACTGAAATTTTCTGCAAAAAATACGCAAGAAATCTGCATGCGTTTTTTGCGCCTTTTTGGTGCGTTTTTTTTTTGAGGATTTTTCTGGACATTTCCCAATGCATTATATAGTGGGAAATCCGCGAAAAATCCGCAAAATTAATGAACATGCTGCGTTTTTTACCGCGATGCGTTTTTTTCACGGAAAAAAAAACGCATCATGTGTACAAAAATTGCAGAATTCATTAAAAATGATGGGATGCATAATGTATGCAGATTTTTTGCGGTTTTATGGCGTTTTTATAGGGAAAAAATGCGAAAAATCTGCAACGTGTGCACACAGCCTTAGAGGAATGCTTTTTCTGTACGTCGGAAAATCGGTCAGCGACGCAGCCTGAGCTGCCAGTCACTGGCTACAATGGAAGCCTATGGGCGCAGGATGCATCGCTGCCTGTGAAAAGCAGGAATCCAGCGACGGGTCCCGCCTTTTCAAAGAGAGCATGCGTGGAAGAATTTCCCGTCAGGGAAATTCTCTCTCGCGCTCTTTCTCTTTTTACTATTGATGCTGCCTATGAAGCATCAATAGTAACAAGATATAATGTTAAAAATAATAATAAAAAAATCACAATATTCTCACCTACCGGCGTTCCCGCGCAGCGTCACCGATGCTCCCGGCAGCTAGCGTTACTTCCTAGTAATACATCGCGAAATCTCGCAAAACCGCCACTTCTCGCGAGACCGCGACTTCTCGCGAGATTTCGCAATGTATTACTAGGAAGTAACGCTAGCTGCCGGGAGCATCGCTGAGCGGGACGCCGGTAGGTGAGAATACTGTGATTTTTTTTTTTTTAACCTGGTTTGTGTTGTGTATGCGCTTTTGCAGCGGAAAACCACTGCGATGACGTATACACAACAGGTGCACACAGCCTCGACGGGTCCGTCAGAAAGACCGGCCCAGTGCACACGTTTTCCACAATCTGCACAGGATCCGTCATTTCAACGTCTTGACGGATCCTGTGCATATTTGGAAGACGGAAGTGTGAAAGAAGCCTAAGCTGACATATGAACTGTCTAATAGCTTAAAAAAAAAAAAAAAAAAAACAAGACAGAATATTCCACAAATGTTTTGATATATACACCATCTTACAGGAAACCACATATTTCATTTCATACAGCGAAAAATCTGCACAGACATGACATGAGCTGCATCTGTCATTCAGACTTGCAAACGATGAAGCATAGCAGGTTATTGCCCCTCATGTGCATCTGTCGCCATGAAGACATCACATTGATCATGGGGGACATACGATCATCCTTCTCCATCCTCATACTCCTTGTGCTCCTTCCTCTCATGTCATTTTGCAAAAAGGAGATTGCTTAGTTTTATTTGCAATATGTCAATTAATTGGGACGATCATTAACATAAATATCTGTATGATCAGCGAGAATTTGCTCGCTTGACATTTACTGAATCTTTCACGATTGCCTAACACTGCAAAGAAAATGTGTGAATCTAGCCTTGGGCGGTATCACACACAGCATTCAGAAAAACACCACTGCAGCTTTTGGGGCTTAAGCGAGAAGTCTCTCTAGCTGGGAGAAGTGTAAGTCCTTCCTTTACGGTTCCCATTCTTTTAGAAACCATTTCTGACTTTAGCTAAAAAAAAATCTGCATCAAAACCTGCAATGGCATTTTCGATAAAGACGCTGTATGCAAAATCACTCTTAGAAGATTTCCTACTGAAATAAGCAAATGTAAAATCGTCCTCTTCCATCGAGTATTTTTTGCTTCATCGGTTACTTGGTATCATGTACGGACTACCCAGATGGCAGCCTGTGCGGACTATCCAGATGGCAGCCTGTGCGGACTACCCAGATGGCAGCCTGTGCGGACTACCCAGATGGCAGCCTGTGCGGACTACCCAGATGGCAGCCTGTGCGGACTACCCAGATGGCAGCCTGTGCGGACTACCCAGATGGCAGCCTGTGCGGACTACCCAGATGGCAGCCTGTGCGGACTACCCAGATGGCAGCCTGTGCGGACTACCCAGATGGCAGCCTGTGCGGACTACCCAGATGGCAGCCTGTGCGGACTACCCAGATGGCAGCCTGTGCGGACTACCCAGATGGCAGCCTGTGCGGACTACCCAGATGGCAGCCTGTGCGGACTATCCAGATGGCAGCCTGTGCGGACTACCCAGATGGCAGCCTGTGCGGACTACCCAGATGGCAGCCTGTGCGGACTACCCAGATGGCAGCCTGTGCGGACTACCCAGATGGCAGCCTGTATCACTACCTAGATGGCAGCCTGTATGACAACCTTGCCATCCCTTTAAATCTAAAAACTGCTTAGTTATAGCTTTAAGTCCTCATTCCTATTCTGCTGCGAAAGTAGCAAGATTCACTACTCATATTAAAGGGAACCTGTCACCTGAATTTGGCGGGACCGGTTTTCGGTCATATGGGCGGGGTTTTCGGGTGTTTGATTCACCCTTTCCTTGCCCACTGGCTGCAATATTGGATAGAAGTTCATTCTCTGTCCTCCGGAGTACACGCCTGCGCAAGGCAATATTGCCTTGCACTGGCGTGTACTCCGGAGGACAGAGAATGAACTTCAATCCAATATTGCGGCCAGCATGCAGCCAGCGGGTAAGGAAAGCGTGAATCAAACACCCGAAAACCCCGCCCATATGACCGAAAACCAGTCCCGCCAAATTCAGGTGACAGGTTCCCTTTAAGGAAAGACAGGTTGTTGACATTGTACTGGCGACCATACTGGATTCACCAAGCTACCAGCGCTATAACAGAGAAATTCCTCCACTGAGCGTCACTGAAAGGCTAAGTGTGCCTGAGGCTAGAACGGTCATGTCTGCAGACACGTTACTTGTCACATCAGGTGAATCTGCAAAAATGTAAGCGAAGTCCACAGTGCAGCCATCATTTCACAGTCCGGTCTTGTGGGGTTTCCACAGGATCTACACTACAGCATTTTGACCTGCTACCAGCCACAGGACCGGAATTCTGCACTATTTGAGGAACTGACATACTTGACCTCATGCAATATCCATCCTTCTTTACATGAGAGGGGTCATCATGATGTCTGGTCGACCCTTTCAAATGGGAGAGAAACACTTGCTAGATGTATGTCAGTAGATCAGCTCTCCCAATCCCACCGAACTACTAAGCCCTAAGAAGTGGCTACCGGCACCCTGTGCATGCACAGTAAAGCCAGCTGTACTGGCTACATTCACACATCTGTCCATTTTTACAGGTCCTTCTCAAAAAATTAGCATATAGTGTTAAATTTCATTATTTACCATAATGTAATGATTACAATTAAACTTTCATATATTATAGATTCATTATCCACCAACTGAAATTTGTCAGGTCTTTTATTGTTTTAATACTGATGATTTTGGCATACAACTCCTGATAACCCAAAAAACCTGTCTCAATAAATTAGCATATTTCACCCGTCCAATCAAATAAAAGTGTTTTTTAATAACAAACAAAAAAACAATCAAATAATAATGTTCAGTTATGCACTCAATACTTGGTCGGGAATCCTTTGGCAGAAATGACTGCTTCAATGCGGCGTGGCATGGAGGCAATCAGCCTGTGACACTGCTGAGATGTTATGGAGGCCCAGGATGCTTCAATAGCGGCCTTAAGCTCATCCAGAGTGTTGGGTCTTGCGTCTCTCAACTTTCTCTTCACAATATCCCACAGATTCTCTATGGGGTTCAGGTCAGGAGAGTTGGCAGGCCAATTGAGCACAGTAATACCATGGTCAGTAAACCATTTACCAGTGGTTTTGGCACTGTGAGCAGGTGCCAGGTCGTGCTGAAAAATGAAATCTTCATCTCCATAAAGCATTTCAGCCGATGGAAGCATGAAGTGCTCCAAAATCTCCTGATAGCTAGCTGCATTGACCCTGCCCTTGATGAAACACAGTGGACCAACACCAGCAGCTGACATGGCACCCCACACCATCACTGACTGTGGGTACTTGACACTGGACTTCAGGCATTTTGGCATTTCCTTCTCCCCAGTCTTCCTCCAGACTCTGGCACCTTGATTTCCGAATGACATGCAAAATTTGCTTTCATCAGAAAAAAGTACTTGGGACCACTTAGCAACAGTCCAGTGCTGCTTCTCTGTAGCCCAGGTCAGGCACTTCTGCCGCTGTTTATGGTTCAAAAGTGGCTTTACCTGGGGAATGCGGCACCTGTAGCCCATTTCCTGCACACGCCTGTGCACGGTGGCTCTGGATGTTTCCACACCAGACTCAGTCCACTGCTTCCTCAGGTTCCCCAAGGTCTGGAATCGGTCCTTCTCCACAATCTTCCTCAGGGTCCGGTCACCTCTTCTCGTTGTACAGCGTTTTCTGCCACATTGTTTCCTTCCAACAGACTTACCATTGAGGTGCCTTGATACAGCACTCTGGGAACAGCCTATTTGTTGAGAAATTTCTTTCTGGGTCTTACCCTCTTGCTTGAGGGTGTCAATGATGGCCTTCTTGACATCTGTCAGGTCGCTAGTCTTACCCATGATGGGGGTTTTGAGTAATGAACCAGGCAGGGAGTTTTTAAAAGCCTCAGGTATCTTTTGCATGTATTTAGAGTTAATTAGTTGATTCAGAAGATTAGGGTAATAGGTCGTTTAGAGAACCTTTTCTTGATATGCTAATTTATTGAGACAGGTTTTTTGGGTTATCAGGAGTTGTAGGCCAAAATCATCAGTATTAAAACAATAAAAGACCTGACAAATTTCAGTTGGTGGATAATGAATCTATAATATATGAAAGTTTAATTGTAATCATTACATTATGGTAAATAATGAAATTTAACACTATATGCTAATTTTTTGAGAAGGACCTGTATATCCATGAGAAGCAGACCTTCTTGTGTTAGCCATCTTTTTCTCCCCCTAAAGCAGGGAGACTGTCTGAACTTTTACTCAACCATTCACTTTTTAACAATCTGTATCAGTGAAAAACGGACTGAATCCTGAAGTACAAAGCACGTTCTCAGTGTGTCATCCATTTTGCATGGATTCCCATTGACTTTCACTCCTTCGGAACCAAGCAATTTTTAATGTTTGCGCTTTCGTTTTCTCCTCCTCTCCTTGTTTTTTTTTCTTTTTTTGCTGGACAATATATATAGTTTTGAATGACACTATTCATTTTACTATGTAATGTACTGAAAAATTGCAAATTAAGTGATATGGTGAAAACATGTAATTCCAACATTTTTTTTAATTTTTGTTTCCATGGCGTTCATTGTGTGGTAGAACGACCTGGAAGTTGCTTCTCCAAGTCAGGATAATTAGCGGGAGACTAATCTTGCTTTTTTTTCCCCAGTAATTGAAAAAAATATTATACATTTTTAGTAATAAAAAAAAATTGCATGGCCATTTTCCAGGACCTATAACATTATTACTCACCCAGCATTGGAGCTGTGTGGGGGCTTGTTTTATTGCATGCCGAGCTGACGTTTTCATTGGTAATATTTTGGGGTACATATGATATTTTTATATCTTTATTTATTAAATATATAAAGAGAAAAGCAACATACAACCACAAGGCACTAACCGTGGCGAGGTATATACAAAGAAACAAGCAATTATTAGGATGTAGCAATATCAACCATAACAAAATATTGACTACTCAAGTCCTGAAGTTTATACAGGATGCGAAAAACACCATATGAGCATTAAAAACCCAGGATATGAAAAAACTGTCAAATTGCTAAAGCTGATTGCAACACATCAGACAAACGAAAGCAAAGAAAAAGAGAAAATCGGAAAAACAATACAAAGAAAAGAGGGGGGCACGAGGGAAGAGGGGTACGGCAATAACAATCACTTTACATTGTAGTTTTAGGGAGGTAATTACCCCCAAAAAAATTGTTTTGAGTTTTTTCTTCTAACAGCATTTACCGATCGAGTTAATCTTATGTTTTGGTAAATCGGACATTTACAGACGCTGGGATACCAAATAGGAATTTTGAATGGAGGACAATTAGGGCTATTGATATATTATTTTTTTAAAATATATTTTTTACTCCTCTTAGGGGACTGGAACCTGAGATCATCTGATCGCTTTTATTATATAATTTGATATATTGCAGTACCACGCAGACCCATAGTGATAGGTGTGTGAATGTAGGCTTATTGACCGCTCTCTGGCTACATGCCTACATGGAGAGATGGGGGGGCACATATGCCAGACTCCTCTTGCTATTTCCTCACAATTCTGGGCAAATCACCGCTGTAATGAGGAAGTGGGTCCCTGTTCCGGTCAGACAGTGTTTCGAGTGCGATGATCCTCCTGACAAGGAAAGACCTATCACTCAACTGAAGCAGGGCAGGGAGAACCCAGACTTTTCAGGTATCTCCCTATAGCCCAGAAGCTTTTCAGAGTAAACCATACCTGACTGCAATGGAGCGGCAAAGGTTCCGATTCATGCTGCCATTGGTTCGGACAGTATTAATCTAATTTCCTTTATCTGCCTATTTCCTCTGTAATGATATATTGTATTTTCCCCTCTTCGGGTTATTAGAAGAAGCATGCTCTATGTCCTCCGTATTATTACCGTCATCAACAACATGGCACAAAAACTGGTTTTAAATTACCGAAAAGCCTTCTCTTGACCTGTATTTAGGGCAAGGATGAAAAACTCCTAAGAAACACAGACTTTGAAATGTGAAAAGAGCAGATTTGGGGTAGAACAAGCCAATAATCTCTCTCTCAGGTGATATGCTAATTTCTATAATGTCCATGCAGCTTTGATTGAAGGCATATCTTGCCAATTCAGTGGGATCCACTCATCTGAGTCAATGAAATCATATTTACGAATTATTATGTGTATCTAGAATAGAAAATTATACACTTGCAATATACATGTAATGAAAATTCTGCCTACATATTGTTCTTATACCAGTGTGGTGTAGTCTGTGTCTACAAAAATGGGATAGGCCAGCTTCGTTCTGTGCAGTGCATCCATAGAATAGATTAGGACTAACCTCTAGGATGCAGGTAAAGGACCTTATATGCATGAGACAAAAGTCTGCCAAATTACCGATAATACCAGGATCAGCAGTCTAATGTGCATGTAGGCCTCCTCACTTCCACACTTCTGGCAGAGAAGTATCCAGTCTGGTGGATTTCCACTCCTCTTGATCTAGGCAGAGGTATTAGGAGTCTGGCAGTGGCTTTCTCATAGAGAATGTCCGTCTAAGGGCTTGTTTCCATTTGCGAGAAACACGTCCGTGTCTCGCATATGGAAACCAAGCTCTGGTGCCGGCACTCCGGAGCGGAGCGTGCGGCCGCATAGGAACACATGGAGCCGCACGCTCCGCTCTGGAGTGCCGGCGCCAGAGCTTGGTTTCCACATGCGAGACACGGACGTGTTTCTCGCAAATGGAAACAAGCCCTTAGGCTTAGACTCTAAGCAATCCTGTGTATAGGGGAGTTGGGAGAGATAGTGGTCACCTAAGCCATCAACTGCAAGGTAATGGGCATGAGGGCCTTAAAAAGGAGCTCTACACTTTTACATAAATGGACATAAACCAATTAGAAAATAAAAGATCATACGTACCCTCCCTCAGTCAGTGCTGGCTCTCCGACGCAGCTCCGATGTCATAACTACAGCATGCACCACCACCTCAGCCACTCACTGAGCTCAGCAGCTCTGCTCTTGGTGACGCCATGGGCCGTGGCGCTCAGTGATTGGCTGCAGCAGTGATGTCATAACTACAGCATGCATCGCCACCCCAGCCACTCACTGAGCTCAGCAGCTCTGCTCTTGGTGACGCCATGGGCCGTGGAGCTCAGTGATTGGCTGCAGTAGTGATTTATGCTCCATTCATGAGCTCACCATTGCAACTAAAACACAGAATGAAAAGCAGTGGCACTAACACACTGCTGGACCGAGAGTGGGCAAGGACTATCATAATTTGCATTTTTTTTTTTTTTATCTGATCAATTGATTTCCATTTTTCTAGAAGTGGAAAACCCCTGTAAGACAGTTCAGGTATTAACAGGTGGACAGTCATTTATTGAGGAACAGGATTTGCACATTCCATCGTCATCATCTAGTCACATCTCTGCGATTGTTCTCCCCGTGTTTCCTTGTGCGGGTGTTTACTTACAGGTAACCTTACTAACAAAACAACATTACCTAGAAACAATGTGTACATGAGAACAACATGTCATCAGAATTCTAACACCTTGATGTCCTATGATGGACAAATATGTCACAGACGGGTGCTGGTTCCCAAATGATGACGCTCTGGTATGCACTGCCTAATGTAGAGTGCTCAGCACAGAAGTAATGCGAGGCTACCTCTGCTGCCGGCAGTTAACCCCTTAGTTGCAGCAGTCAACATCAACCACGTCATCTAAGGGGGTTGGCAGCGGGATCACCATGTTTGGACAACAGCACCATGCAAAGAGATTGTGAGGTGTGCAAAAAGGCTTTGCAAGAACCATTTTATGAGTACTGCCCTATATCAACATGTATTATCAAAAAAAATGACATAAAATGGGACTACCACTTTAATAAAGTGGTATCGCCACTTGATGTATGCCATCACTTTCGGAGTCCAAACTCTAGAACCCACCAATCCTGACAATTAAGGGGATGCGGCAATTGTTGGCTACACTTTTACTGCTCATGGCGCTTCCAGCCCCAATACAATGTATTTTTCACAGCAGATTTCTGCAAATCATTAAATATGTGCTAAAATTGACTGCAATAAGAAATGTGCACCAAAACACAAAAATGTGCTACCTCTGTACATCGCATCCAGCTGACAAGTACTGTAATCTTGGGTATTGGGGGAGCCTTGTCTGCAAGCACTTAGGGCCACGTTTTAGTCTTTAGTTGCACCTTTTAGACATTATTGATTAATGTGTCTGCAATTAATGTCAGTGAAGCTGTAAATATGACCAACAAGGAAACCATTATACAGTCGAGGAAAACCCCCCACCAAAAATGAAGGTCTATTGGCAAAATGACAATCACACTTGAGATTAACCATGCATGTAGAAAGATGCTATCTCTATAATTAGTGCACATATGTCACTTTGCTAGTTACATCGAGGTTTTCTAAAATTCCATTACTCAGCGATTTCAGAAGATGAAGAGCGCTGCATTAGCAGATCTTTCAGATTATGAAGCCAGGGCGAGAAATCAACTCAGGACTCCTTATTACTTATCAGGCTCTTCCCACCATAGCCGCTCATGGATGAGATGGGAATAACTGTCCAGCTCGGATTACCGGATCTGGAGTCACGGAAACAGCAGCGAGCAGCTGAGCTACTCCGGGTGCCTTACTCCCATGGAAATAATTTGGCCATTCTCAGCAGTGGGAAAGGTACAAGGTCCATCACCGGTGGGGTTACCTTCTCAGCCATGAAAGCAACAAATTCCAGATCATGAACAAGGAACCATTGGTGCCGCTTTAGCCTTGAGATATCATTACAGCATGATTGGGGGATGGGTTGCTCTGTAGTGAAAGCTGGTTAATGAATCAAGATGACATGTCTAAGAGACCCAACCCTAATGGTCAGATCATTCTAAGGGCTATCTTCTCAGATATTTGTGTGATTCTTGACTGGTAACTTGGACCACCACAATAACAGCAATGAGATCCACCACAACAAGTGCTTAAAGCTGCGGTTCCATCTTGTGTGGACATACCCTTAGGTCATATCTACATGGACCGATAAGTAAAAGAAACGGTCACAACGCCGCCAGCAAATTGGGTGTGATGTGGACTGTGCTGCACATTCGGGAGGTGAAACGACCAGAAAACCTCACCGATCTACACTGAGCAGAGGTGAAATAGAAGAGCAGGCACTGAAATGTGGTGGGTTCTGACCTCCGCCCCACGTGGAGAGATTCCACAATACGTACAGCACCATGGAGTTAATGGTGCTATATAAATAATTAATAAGATGTGGTTGACAACCGTTACATTCCCGGCTGGTACCGTAATCAGATGCAGATTTTGTTTGCACAAATGGAAAATGTGCAGCAGAAAGGACCAGGATGAGCTGTACAGTGAATATGTAGTAATAAGCTCCCCGCTCACAACGCCGCCTCCTGTCCCGCCAACTAGCAGCAGCACAAACCCCATAACCCCACGGCCGGATCTTCCTCTTTCATCACTGGGAGATTTCCTCATCGGTGACAGCCGCCGGGTCTGCAACTAGTACATGGGGAACTAGGGCGGACACAGACAGAACCGGCCCAGGTGCAAGAACCATTTTTCTTTTAGGTAGATGTGGTCCCTCTGATGGTATGTCCGCCCTTGGGTGCTGGGTCATTAGTGGGGAGCCCTGTGGACCCACTGACATGCTGTAACGAGGACATCCGAGGGGGCGGCCAGGGTGGACTGCCAGCATCTTCCCTAATGGTGCCCTGGGATGGTGCCCTGGGATGGTGCCCTGGGATGGTGCCCTGGCTGAGCAGGAGCCTGGCTGTCAGGTCCCACCCCAGGGATCGCTCAGTGCACGGGGGGCCAGCTGAGGACTTCTCACACCCTCCCGTGCACTGATGTCACGCAGGACCAGCATCCACAGCTGCCATGTACTGTCATCCGATGAGGCAGCGCTCCCCGGGTTACTCCACCCAGAAGCAGGATGACACCCCGTGCCTGCCTGGCCGTTATGGCTGCTCACTTCCTCGCTGAGGTTGCCAGTCTAATCAATCCTCATCCTCCCGTCACTAACAATACCAAACCACCCCCAACACATGGCGAAAATCCCCCGTCCGCCGGTCTCACCGTTCTCCGCGGAGCCGCCTCTCTCCTCTCTCTTTCTGGCCGCTTCCGCTCCGCCCCGGGACAGATCCTCCCGCGAGACTTCCGGGGCCGCGTCAGATCCCGCGGTCGTAGAACGCACTGCGTCATTGCGCCGCCGCGAGGAGAAGCTGACGTGTGACGTGCGGCCACTACGCAACCATCTCAGTCGTGGGCATTGTGCCCTTTTGCCCTGTTCACGACACTCTGCTCTCTAATTACGGTGTTACCGTGGTAACGGGAGCCCACGGTCCATGGAGTTTTCTGGAATTTGTAACATTAACCAAAAGCAACACAGGGTTGAATAAAAAGTGATTCCCCTGAATGAAAAAAGTACTAGTTGCCTGTCTTCCAGGGGTTATGTGCCTTATATCAGTCATGTGACCGCTGCAGGCAATCTCAGGTCCCAGTAGTGATGGTTCCGCTATAGTGTATGACCACTGAGGCCAATGATTGCTTCTGTTATGCAGATGATATGAGGCACGTGACTGCTGCAGCCAATCGCTGAGCTCAGTAACATTGGCAATATAGTACGTGACCACTGAGGGCAATGATTGGCTGCAGCGGTCAGTGAATGATGTAAGGCACGTGACCACCGAGGCCAATCGCAGGTCTCAGTAGTAACGTTTGCAATATATTGTGCGATCACTGAGGCGAATGATTGCTGCGGTCATGCGAATAATGTAAGGCACGTGACCGCTGGAGGAAGCAAGCGGACAGGCAACAGTGAAGTGACCGGAGATCACCCCATTGCCTTTGCAGCCAATTTTCATTTTCATGTTTGCATTTTGTCTCCTTCCAAGAGCCATAACTTTTTTGCTGCTCTCCCATGGGGATACCGCGACAAAGGAGCCAGAAGACCATGGTGTATGTTTCACGAACTCCTGCATCGGTTAGAACTTCAACATTGTATTAAATTGCCTTTTTTTTTTATTTGCTAGCAGTGCAAGGGTTCATCTGTTCAGTTGAAGCTCCTGGAGCTTTCCTACCTGGATTGTCTCAGCTGTTCAGTGTTGGCCACTCCCCTCTGCTATATATGCTTGCCTTTGCCAATGTTTGTTCTTACTGCCTGGTTCTGGTAGTTTGTGGTTGCAGTTGGTGATTGGAAATTGTTCAGGAGATTGTTGCTTTGAGTTTTGTCTGTGTCCACATCCTCTCCTATTTGGTTTCTGCTTCCTTAAACTCCCTTGTGTCCCACTATGTTTTTGGTGAGTATTTTGTATAGTTGGTATTTTCATTTATCCCTGTCCTTTTTCCATTGTTTGGTTAGTGTGATCCTATACACTACAGCTTTCCTCTACCCTAGGTGGGGGAGGGGACAGATAGGGATTGATATAGGAGCATAGCAAGGCACGAGAACTGGGTGTCTCCACCTTAAGGAGTAATCTGGGGACCAAGGATAGACTAGGGCCCTCCTAGATTTAGGGACCTGATTAGCGCCTTTAGTCCCAACACCATCGTGACATCAATCCTGGCCCATACCTTTTTTGATCCATTATGGATGGTGGCTGCTCTGCTAGGGCATCTGCTGCAACTCAGCTTAGAGGTGGTAGACTTATGCACTGTTATTTTGCAGCACCCAAACACCTCATCGGGGCGGACATATCATTGGTGCAACCTGTGCGGCCACACAGGGGCCCAAGAGGTAAGGAGGCCCATTTTCCACCGCAAAAACACATGCAATTTTGCATTTTCAGGAGCTCTCAGGCTGCAAAGGGACCATATATTGCATGAAGGCCCTTTTCTGTCTGTGTCCACCAGTGCCTCAGGTTTAGGGCCCACAGTTCTCGGAAAACCCCTGGTGGAGCCTAAGATCTCTCTACAGATAAGTTTTCTGTGGGTCAGGATAAGTTTGCTGTTTTCAGAAAGGCCTACAAACTCTATTTTACATTACCTCCTCACTCAGGTACCAAAGAGCAACAAAATAATAATAATAATTTTATTTATATAGCGCCAACATATTCCACAGCGCTTTACAATTAAAGAGGGGATTTGTACAGACAATAGACATTACAGCATAACAATAACCACAGTTCAAAATAGATACCAAGAGGAGTGAGGCTATGTGCACACGTAGGGAGGGTCCTCTGCGGGTTCTCCCGCAGCGGATTTGATAAATCTACAGGGCAAAACCGCTGCGGTTATCCCTGCAGATTTATCGCGGTTTGTCTTGCGGTTTTCGCTGCGGGTTTACTCCTACTATTGATGCTGCATATGCAGCAATATGCAGCATCAATAGTAATGTTAAAAATAATAAAAAAAATGGTTATATACTCACCCTCTGACATCCCGATGTCCTCGGCGCTGCATGCGGCGGTCCGGTTCCATAGATGCTGTGCGAAAAGGACCTCCGTGACGTCACGGTCATGTGACCGCGACATCATCGCAGGCCCTGCTCGCACAGCAACCCTGCGACCGGACGGCCGCGTGCAGCGCTGAGAGGTGAGTATATCATTATTTTTTATTTTAATTCTTTTTTTTTTTACACAAATATGGTTCCCAGGGCCTGGAGGAGAGTCTCCTCTCCTCCACCCCGGGTACCATCCACACATGATCCGCTTACTTCACGCATCGTCAATCGATCAATGCATTCCTATATGTGCAGAATCGCCGCGATTCCGCACAAAGAAGTGACATGCTGCGGAATGTAAACCGCTGCGTTTCTGCGCGTTTTTTCCCGCAGCATGTGCACAGCGGATTGCGGTTTCCATAGGTTTACATGTAACTGTAAACGCAATGGAAACTGCTGTGGACCCGCAGCTGCAGAAACGCTGCGGTTCCGCGGTAAAAACCGCAACGTGTGCACATAGCCTGAGGGCCCTGCTCACAAGCTTACAATCTATGAGGAAAAGGGAGACATAAGAGGTGGATGGTAACAATTGCTTTTGTTGTTCGGACCAGCCATAGTGTAAGAATCGAGTGTTCATATAAAGCTGCATGAACCAGTTATCAGCCTAAGCATGTAACAGTACAGACACAGAGGGCTATTAGATGCATAAAGTGTATGAGAACATGATGCGAGGATCCTGATTTTGGTTTTTTTGTGAATGGGCCACACAGGGATAGTTAGGTTAATGTGTTGAGGCGGTAGGCCAGTTTGAACAAATGCGTTTTTAGGGCACTCTTCAAACTGTGGGGATTAATCGTATTAACCTGGGTAGTGCATTCCAAAGAATTGGCGAAGCACTTGAAAAGTCTTGGTGATGGGAGTGGGAGGTCCTGATTATTGAGGATGTTAACCTCAGGTCATTAGCAGAATGGAGAGCACGGGTAGGGTGGTAGGCTGAGACCAGGGAGGAGATGTAGGGCGGTGCTGAGCCATGGAGTGCTTTGCGGATGAGGGTAATAGTTTTGTACTGGATTTGTCACGGGGGAACTAGGTGAGCGAGAGCTAATAACCCGGGCTGTTGTGGATTCGGTTTGTGGGCTCCCCCGGTGGTCTGTTATGGTAGTGTCTCTTGTGTGCCTTCCTCCATCTCTGATTACCTGTCGCCACCCTCTTGGGGAGTTTCCTGTTTAAGGCTGCTTGGCTGTTAGTCACATGCCGGCCAACAATGTGCTAGTAGCATTCTGTTGCATTCACCTGCCTTAAGTTCCAGTTCAGCTAAGTTGAATTTTGTTTCTTGTTTTGCTATTTTTGTCCAGCTATCTGCGATGTGACTCTTCAGTGCTGGAAGCTCTTGTGGACAGAAAATTACTACTCCAGTGGCATGAGTTGTCACTGGAGTTTAAAGTAATTTCTGGATGGTGTTTTTGAATAGTGATTTTTAGGTCGACCGTGAAGTAACTCTTTCCTGTCCTTCTGCTATCTAGTAAGCGGACCTCACTGTGCTAAATCTGCTGTTCATCCTACGTATGTCATTTCCTCTGAACTCACCGTCAATATCTGTGGGGGCCTACTATCATCTTTTGGGGTTCCTCACTGGAGGTAAGGCAGGCCTGTATATTCCTCTTATAGGGGTAGTTAGATCTCCGGCTGGCGCGTGGTGTCTAGGGCATCGTAGGTACATCCCCCGGCTACTGTAAGTGTTGGGTCAGGTTCAGGTCACGGTCGACCTTAGTTTCCATCACCCGAGAGCTAGTCCGTTTTGTATTTTTTTCCCATGGTCATTGGGGTAACCATAACACCGGGCCCCTGCAATTTCCCTCAGACTAGGGAAATCCTGACTGATCCTCTACCTGAAGTTTACACTGATGGTGTGCATGTCCAGGCCTCGAACCTCACCCTGTCTCATGTTTCAACCCTAGGCTGAAACCTCCGCCCACCACCCAGTGAAGAGGCAATACACCAATACCCACAGTTAGCACAGACAAGGATAAAGGAAAATATACACCACGCCGCAGTCACTCAGGAATACACTATAAATGTGCAGGGCAAAATAAATACAAATATAGGAAGGAGTAAATAAGACTAAGGAAAATACACCTCCAGCAACGAATCTCCAACAACCAGCTCTCCACTCCAGACCGAGATAACAACGCACAAGACAGAAGCTATAATCGGCGACGCCCAATGATCAGGAGAACTATTTAAAGGCAATGGGCATGGCCCAGCTTCCAATCCGAGGATCAGGTAAATTAACCCCGGAACAGCTAGATAAAATCTAGCCGACGCCAATGAGCAAATAGTGGTCAAAAGCGGAATTACCGCTGTCTGTCGAACGACCTGGTCTGAACAGCGTCCGACATGACAGGATTTTGGAGTGGATGAGTAACTAGCGTAATGACTGGCACAAGGTAGAGGCATCGGTATAACGATTGGTGAGGAATATGATCCTGGCTGCAGCATTCAGGACAGATTGGAGAGGGGAGAGTTTGGTAAGAGGGAGGCCGATTAGCATAGAGTTACAATAGTCCAGACGAGAATGAATGAGTGAAACAGTAAGAGTTTTTGCAGAGTTAAAGTAAGAAAAGGGCGAATTCTAGAAATGTTTTTGAGATGCAGAGAAGAAGAGCGAACCAGTGATCGGATGTGGGGGTGAATGAAAGCTCGCAATCAAGTATGACCCCAAGGCAGTGGGCATGTTGCTTGGGAGTAATGGTGGAACCACACACGGAGATGGCAATGTCAGGCAAAGGTAGGTTAGTAGAGGGAGAGAACACGAGGAGTTCAGTTTTTGACAGGTTAAGTGTCAGATAGAGGGAGGACATGATGTTAGAAACAGCGGTAAGACAATCACTGGTGTTTTCTAAAAAGGCAGGCGTGATATCAGGAGCAGAAGTGTATAACAACGGGTGGGAATCGTAATTTCTCTATTCCAGAGTGATCCCTAAGCCTGGGCATTTCCTCTCATGTCAGACGCTGTCGCTTCAGACCCTTGAAGATTTTTTTCTTGGTTATATATACAATGACCCTGACCGTGTCTCTCAGGCCATCAGGCCACATCTATACTATGGCAGCTTCAGCAGGGTGACTGGCCAGCTGAGGAATATTATTCTGGGTTCCTTAGGTGGTACACGGATACTAAGTTTTATGACCCTGCACTCCGTAGTCCGTTCTGTCAGTGGATTTCTGTGAAGGTAATGGACACTTTTGCTCTATATGAGACCCCAGTTTCTCTGGAAGCTGCCATGTCTCTAGCTATGTGTGTGGAACCCCGCCTTTATCAGAGATATTTGAGACTCCCCAACTTTCTAGGGGCCTGGGGTCAAAGGAACGTAGGGCTGAGTCAACCGTGGAACCCATGCAGTTGGGGGGGATGACTCATTTTACTGGTCCTGTAGTTCGGCATAAAGGGGAGTGTGTTTTTTTCTGTGTTGAGAAGGGTAATTTTGTGGGTACTTGTCCTTCCATAGCTAACCACAAAGAGTCGCCAAAAAACTAAGGAGCCCGGGTTACGGAGAGGTTAGCAATTCTGGTGTATATATTTCCTTAGTGGGTAGGTCACAATTTTTTTCACCGGCTGAGATCCATTTTGACAAATGTAAGGAGGTTTTTTTTCAGCTTTTCTGGACAGTGGGGCAGGGTTTAATTTGATTGACACCAGATTTATCCAGGACCAGGGTCTCCAGCCATATAAGCTATCTAGACCTTTACCCATAATTGCCACTAACTCAGCAGCCTTGAGCCAAGGGTAAAATACTGAAGTCATCCGAGGGATACATCTGCAGGTAGGGACCATGCACTCGGAATTTGATTGTTACATACTGGAGGGCTTGCCTTCTCCTGTGGTTCTTGATCAATTGTGGCTGAGGTTTCATAATCTTGTAGTGGACTGGCTGACTCGGGAGGTGAGAAGGTGGAGTGAATACTGTCAAGGACACTGCTTGGGCATCTGGTTAGCCTCTGCCGAAATACCTGTCTGACTTTGGTGATGTGTTTTTCGAACAGGGATGTCAAGAACTCCCTCCTCATCATCCTTAGGGTTGCACTGTGAAGGACTATATATCACTGAAAGTCTGGCAAAGGGTCATGTCAGACCTTCCTCATTATCCGTTGCAGTTGATTTTTTCTTTGTTAACAAAAAAGGTGAGGGGTTACCCCCCTGCCTTGATTTCCGTGAATTTAATTAGAACACAGTCCGGGATCCATATGGTCTCCTTCTTATTCTGGACCTCTTTAACCAGATCGTCGGGGCAAAATGATTTTCTAAACTGGACCTTGGGAATATATAATCTCTTTCAAATTAAGGAGGTAGATGAGTGGAAAACAGCACAGCCTTTAACATAGTAACATAGTTAGCAAGGCCGAAAAAATACATTTGTCATTCCAGTTCATCCTATATTCCGTCAGAAAAAATCCCCAGATCTATGTCCTTCTAATGAACCTAATAACTGTAAGATACAATATTGTTACGCTCCAGAAAGACATCCAGGCCTCTTTTGAACCCCTTGACTGAGTTCGCCATCACCACCTTCTCAGGCAAGGAATTCCAGATTCTCACTGCCCTAACAGTAACGAATTCTCTTCTATGTTGGTGGAAAAACCTTCTCTCCTCCAGACGCAGAGAATGCCCCCTTGTGACCGTCACCTTCCTTGGTATAAATAGATCCTCGGAGAGATATTTGTATTGTCCCCTTATATGCTTATACATGATTATGAGATCGCCCCCAGTTGTCTTTTTTTCTAGACTAAATAATCCTAATTTTGCTAATCTCTCTGGGTATTGTAGTTCTCCCATCCACTTTACTAATTTTGTTGCCCTCCTTTGTGCTCGCTCTAGTTCCATTATATCCTTCCTGAGCATCGGTGCCCAAACTGTACACAGTACTCCATGTGCGGTCTAACCAGACATTTGTACAGAGGCAGTATAATGCTCTGATCATGTGTATCAAGACCTCTTTTAATGCACCCCTGATCCTGTTTGCCTTGGCAGCCGCTGCCTGGCACTGGCTGCTCCAGGTAAGTTTATCATTAACTAGGATCCCCAAGTCCTTCTCCATGTCAGATTTACCCAGTGGTTTCCCATTCAGTGTATAATGGTGGTATTGATTCCTTCTTCCCATGTGTATAACCTTACATTTATCATTGTTAAACCGCATATGCCACCTTTCGGCCCAAGTTTCCAACTTATCTAGATCCATCTGTAGCAGATCTTTAATACACCAAAGGTACACGATGAAAACCTTGTGATGCATTTGGGTTGACTAATGCCCTGCTGTCTTTCAGCACTTGGTAAATTACATTTTTTGGCACCTGGTAGGTTTGTGGTGGTCTATCTTAATGACATATTGATTTATTCGCCTGACCTCAAGTCACATCAGGTACATGTCAGACAGGTCTTACAGATACTCATAGATAATAAATTATTTGTCAAACCAGAGAAATGCATGTTCTCTGTTCAGGACATCCCTTTCTGGGATATTATCATCTTCCGGTTGTCTCATTGATCCGGCGAAAGTCCGGGCCATACTGGATTGGGATCGCCCTGAGGAGTTTAAGGCTTTACAAAGGTTTTTAAGTTTCACCCATTACTACCGTAAGTTAATCAAAAACTTTTCGGTAGTGGCCAAACCTCTTATGGATGTCACCAGGAAAGTGATGGACTTTTCTAAGTGGTCCAGTCGAACCAGTGAGGCATTTGGTACTTTAAAGAAATGTTTTGCTTCTGCACCAATTGTTATACAGCTTGACATCACTTAGCCATTCATTGTAGAGGTTAATGTGTCTGAAGTGGGTGTGGGGGCTGTATTGTCGCAGGGCGCATCTCCAAGGCGTCTGTGTGGTTTTCCAGGAAACTGTCGCCCACTGAGAAAAATTATGATATGGGTAATAGGGAACTCTTGACAATAAAGTGGCTTTTGAAGAATGGCAACATTTTCTGGAGGGGGCAGTACATCCATCCGGTCATGGTAATCGCCGATCATAAAAATCTTTTATATTTGGTATCTACTAAGCATCCAACACCTAGACAGGCAAGATGGTCATTGTTCTTCACAAGATTTAACTTTTTTTGTGAGGTATTGGCCGGGGAATAAGAACATTAAAGTGGATGTCTTATCTCGTTGTTTTCATGGAGGAGTAGAAAATTGTGAACCGGCTCCTATATTACAGAAAGGGGTAGTTATTGCAACTACAAGATGGCGGCCCGATTCTAACGCATCGGGTATTCTAGAATAGAGTAGTTTATTTATGAAGATTTCAGAATAATGCAATTAATACACAGGATTTGGCCGGCCGCGCTCGACCAATTAGTGAAGCGTGGTTCAAATCCCGTGCCAATTCGCAGACGGACTGCATCTGTCGCTGATTGTACGTGGCGTGACCAATCAGTGAAGCCAGGGCGAGCTCCAGGTTTTTGAGGGCCCCGGGCGAAAGAGTCTCACAGCCCACTGTTATGGACCTGGTGGTTAGGAGCACCCGGAATAACCTGATGAGTAAATTCAAAATCAGGACTAGCTCTGGGTAAGTGGGAACTCTGCTGACCGCAAACCCTACTCCTATCACACACACTAGAAATAGCCGTGGAGCGTACCTAACTCTCCCTAGACGCCTCTTCACAGCCTAAGAGCTAACTACACCTAAAGATAGAAATAGAAGCCTTACCTTGCCTCAGAGAAATTCTCCAAAGGTAAAGGCAGACCCCCACATATATTGACTGTGAGTTAAGAGGAAAGTCACAAACACAGGAATGAAACAGGTTTTAGCAAAGGAGGCCAGAATTCACTAAATAGTCAGAGGATAGAAAAGGGAACTATGCGGTCAGCACAAAAGACTACAAAAAACCACGCAGAGTAAGCAAAAAGACTCCCCACACCGACTCACGGTGTGGAGGTGCCACTCTGCACCCCAGAGCTTCCAGCTAGCAAGGGAATATCATGATAGCAAGCTGGACTAGAAATTAGCAGTAACAACAAATGAACTAGCAAAGACTTAGCTTCTGCTGGAGTAGACAGGTCCTCAGAGAAGTCCAAGAGAGATCTGAACCAATACTGAAACATTGACAGCTGGCATGAAGTAACGATCTGAGTGGAGTTAAATAGGGAAGCAGAATAGCAATAAACGAGAGCAGCTGATAAAGCCAACCTCAGTGACCAGCAGTTCCGCTCGAAGCCACCAGAGGGAGTCCAAGAGCAGAACCAACCAAAGTACCATTCATGACCACAGGAGGGAGTCCGAGAACGGAATTCACAACAGCCCACGTAGCATGTAACACAGCCCACATAGTATATAGCACAGCCATGTAGTATATAGCACAGCCACGTAGTATATAGCATAGCCACGTAGTATGTTGCACAGCCACATAGTATATTGCACAGCCACGTAGTATATAGCACAGCCACGTAGTATATAGCACAGCCACGTAGTATATAGCACAGCCCACGTAGTATATAGCACAGCCCACGTAGTATATAGCACAGCCCACGTAGTATATAGCACAGCCCACGTAGTATATAGCACAGCCCACGTAGTATATAGCACAGTGACGTAGTATATAACACAGCTCACGCAGTATATAACACCGCCACGTAGTATATAGCACAACCAAGTAGTATATTGCACAGCCACGTAGTATATTGCACAGCCACGCAGTATATTGCACAGCCACGTAGTATATTACACAACCACATAGTATATAGCACAGCCCGCGCAGTATATAACATAGCCCACATAGTATATAGCACAGCCCACGTAGTATATAGCACAGCGACGTAGTATATAACACAGCCCACGCAGTATATAACACAGCCCACACAGTATATAACACAGCCACGTAGTATATTGCACAGCCACGTAGTATATTGCACAGCCACGTAGTATATTGCACAGCCATGTAGTATATAGCACAGCCCACGTAGTATACAGCACAGCGACGTAGTAAATAACACAGTCCACGCAGTATATAACACAGCCATGTAGTATATAGCACAACCACATAGTATATAGCACACCCCACGCAGTATATAACACAGCCCACATAGTATATAGCACAGCCCACGTAGTATATAGCACAGCGACATAGTATATAACAGCCCATGCAGTATATAACAGCCCACACAGTATATAACCCAGCCATAGTATATTGCACAGCCACGTAGTATATTGCACAGCCACGTAGTATATTGCACAGCCACGTAGTATATAGCACAGCCCGTGAAGTATATAACACAGCCCACATAGTATATAGCACAGCCCACATAGTGTAACGCATGCGCCGAGACTGGTTGGCGCGGGCACCTGGGGGTGTGGCCCCACTGGACCACAGTCCGACTCCACCCTGGAGTGGTACCTGGTAGCTTCCTATTGCACAAGTCTGTCCTCACCATCAGAGGCTCCAGTGAACACCTAGGAAGCTACTTAGTTACGCCCCTTCCAGGGAAGTTTGGACTGTGGATGCTGATCCCTCCGGGGACAAGACACAGGCAGGCAGGCACGGTTGTGGCACTGGCTGACAGACGGGTTTGGCAGAGGCCCAGACAGGCGGACTGGCTTGACGGAGATACAGGCAGGCAGACGGGCGCGGCTGGCACTCAGGCAAACAGGCGGGCACGGCTGGCACTGGCAGACAGGACTGATACTCTGTTAGGAACTGGTATTCAGATAGTTGTATGGAAACAGGTAAGAACCTGTTCAGACTGGAGAACATAAAGAAACAGGCAGAGACCAGTACAGCAAGTTGCAGAATAAAGATAGAGCAAGAGTGGAAGCAAAGCAGAATCACAGGAGGCGGAGTAAGAGCAGGAGGTAGAGCTAAGAGTAGAGAAGGAGAAGGCAGAGCTATGAGCAGAGAAGGAGAAGGCAGAGCAAAGAGTAGAGAAGGAGAAGGCAGAGCAAAGAGTAGAGAAGGAGAAGGCAGAGCAAAGAGTAGAGAAGGAGAAGGCAGAGCAGAGAGTAGAGAAGGAGAAGGCAGAGCCAAGGACGGAGCTGCAGGAGGCGGAGCCAAGAGCGGAGACGCTGGAGGCGGAACCAAGAGCGGAGACGCTGGAGGCGGAGCCAAGAGCGGAGACGCTGGAGGCGGAACCAAGAGCCAGAACCGCAGGAGGTAACGCCAAGAGCAAAAGAGTGCAGAACCACAGGTTGTGGCGAGGAAAGCTGAGAAGCACAGAACCACAGGTTGTGGCAGAACAGAGCAGAGAGATGCAGAACCACTGATAGTGGCAAGCAGAGCAGAGAGATAAGGCGGAGGTACACACAGCAGAGTGGGAAATGATAAATGACAAAGAAGGAACAGGAACAGACATAGACCAGAGTTCAGACAGGAACGGACACGGATACACAAACAGAACACAGATGAAGGCCTGCAGTATTGCAGCCCTCAGAGACAGGAAACAGACACGACCTGGCAGCTCAGTAGCAAATGCTAACTGAGGGGAATAGTTTGCTCAGGCATCCTCCAATGGGTGAGGATTCCTTAAGTATCAGAGGCCTCAAGGCTATTGGCCAGGAACACCCCAGGGAGGTGCACACAGTCTCAATAAGAATCCGGAGTGGCTGGCGCCGCCCCCCTATGCACACAGCCAGGAAGTGTACACAGAGCAAGCCGCCATGAAGCACATGGCATGGAGCCGGCAGCAGACAGATCTCACAGCATGGCACTGGGTGAGAGTTGATGTAACAGGCAGGTGGGGAATGGAAGGCCATGCAGTGATGCCGGCAGGGTTGTTACACGTAGTATATAGCACAGCGACGTAGTATATAACACAGCCCACACAGTATATAACAGCCACGTAGCATATTGCACAGCCACGTAGTATATTGCACAGCCATGTGGTATATAGCACAGCCCACGTAGTATATAGCACAGCGACGTAGTATATAACACAGCCCACGCAGTATATAACACAGCCTATGCAGTATATAACAGCCCACGTAGTATATAGCAATGTGGGAACAATATCCCTGTTAAAAAAAAAAAGAAAAGAAAAAAGTTATATACTCACCTTCCGGCGGCCCCCGGATCCAGCCCAGGCGTTTAGCGATGCTCCGTTCCCAGTAATGCCTTGTGGCAATAACCTGTGATGATGTACCGGTCTCGCAAGACCGCTACGGCATCTGGGGTCATTGCCGCAATTCATTCTTGGGACCGAAGCGTCGCGAGAAGCGGGAAAGGCTGCCGGGGACGCCGGAAGGTGAGAATATAATAATTTTTTTTATTTTTAACATATATTTTTACTATTGATGCTGCATAGGCAGCATCAATAGTAAAAAGTTGGTCACACTTACAGGGTTAATGGCAGCGTTAATGGACTGTGTTATGCCGCGGTGTAACGCAGTCCGTTTAACGGACTGCCAAAACGCTATGTGGGCGCTGACTGGAGTATGGAGGGGACACTGACTGGAGGGGAGTAGGGAGGGGCCAATTCACGGCCGGACTGTGCCTGTTGCTGATTGGTCGCGCCCAGGTGGCCACGACCAATCAGCGACGCGGGATTTCCGTGACAGAGAAACAGACAAACAGACGGAAGTGGACCTTAGACGATTATATAAATAGATGTGTTCTGATATGGAGAGGGAGGTTTTAGAGGATCAGTGGGACAGAAAAGGGTAATTAGGGCAACTATGTGTTCTGATATGGTGAGGGAGGTTTTAGAGGATCAGTGGGATGCCTTTTCTGCCTGTCCTTTAGGTAAACTGTTTATTCTGATGAATCTCCGTCTTAACCTCTTTCTGACCTCGGACGTGATAGTATGTCCGAGGTCAGATACCGCGCTTTGATGAAGGGCTCCGGTGGTGAGCCCGCATCAAAGCCGGGACATGTCAGCTGTTTTGAACAGCTGACATGTGCCCGCAATAGCGGCGGATTTCACCCACTGCTATTAACTAGTTAAATGCCGCTGTCAAACGCTGACAGCGACATGTAACCAGCGCTTCCGGCCGGGCGGCCGGAAATGAGCGCATCGCCGACCCCCGTCACATGATCGGGGGTCAGCGATGCGTCAGAATGGTAACCATAGAGGTTCTTGAGACCTTATGCTGGCCTGTTACTTATGCCGGCCTGCTGTGAGCGCCATCCTGTGGTCAGAGATCATAGCACACCTGGATTTCTGCTAATGATCGCTGCTATGTAGCAGAGACGATCAGGCTATGCCAGCTTCTAGCCTCCCATGGAGGGTATTGAAGCATGGCAAAAGTAAAAAAAAAAAAAAGTAAAAAAATGTGAAAAAAAATAAAAAAAGTATAAAAGTTTAAATCACCCCTCTTTCGCTCCATTCAAAATAAATCAATTAAAAAAAAATCAAACCTACACATATTTGGTATCGCCGAGTTCAGAATCGCCCAATCTATCAATAAAAAAAAAGGATTAACCTGATCGCTAAACGGCGTAGCGAGAAAAAAATTCTAAACGCCAGTTTTTTTTGGTAGCCGCGACATTGCATTAAAATGCAATAACGGGCAATCAAAAGACCGTATCTGCACCAAACTTCTATCATTAAAAATGCCAGCTCAGCATGCAAAAAATAAGCCCTCAACCGACCCCAGATCATGGAAAATGGAGACGCTACGGGTATCGGAAAATGGCCCAATTTATTTTTTTAGCAAAGTTTGGAATTTTTTTTCACCACTTAGATTAAAAATAACCTAGACATTTTAGGTGTCTATGAACTCATAATGATCTGGAGAATCATAATGGCAGGTCAGTTTTAGCATTTAGTGAACCTAGCAAAAAAGCCAAACAAAAAACAAGTGTGGGATTGCACTTTATTTGCAATTTCACCGCACTTGGAATTTTTTTCCCGTTTTCTAGTACATGATATGCTAAAACCAATGATGTTGTTCAAAAGTACAACTTGTTTCGCAAAAAATAAGCCCTCACATAGCCATATTGACGGAAAAATTAAAAAGTTATGGCTCTGGGAAGGAGGGGAGCGAAAAACGAACACGGAAAAAAGGAAAATCCCAAGGTCATGAAGGGGTTAATGGTTTAAGTGAACATCTGTCACGATCTCCATTCTGTTCCTGTCTGCTATGTTACTTTGTGTAGAGGCTGTCAGTCTGTTTTGGTTGTGCTGGGCCTGTGCTGCAATCATCTGTGTTCACTTTCCTTGATTAGTCCTCTAATTAAGCATGCTAGCTCCTACATCCAGTGTAAGGCCGGCCTCACACTCAGCGTATAAAATTACGGTCCGTTTTTTACGGCCGTAATACGCCTCAAGCTTCGAAATACGGTGATCCGTACGAACTCCGTAGGCAAGGTGTGGTGGCGTATTTTGCGCAGGTAATGTTGCGTATGTAATCCGTATGTCCACCGTATTGCATTTTTTCACGCAACTTGACAAAATGGACAATTAACGGTTTTTGAGGCTGAACTTGATTTAAATTACCATCATCAACCCTATTTAAGGCCCCTACAACAGGTGGCTCCCTCCCATATGGTCATTTTGTGGTTTTCCATCTGTTGGAGTGTTGGGTTAACATTTGGACCATGTCTGACCACCTGCAGTTCACCCCAACACAGCGGGTTTTGTTTAACTGGGTCTTGTCGCGTCGGTTTGGCCAGGCATACCCTGTGATTGTGGATCCGCGAAGGAGGAGCAGAAGAATGTGGGTGCATCCTCTGTTGACCCAACGCCTCACTAAAGGCCATTTTCATCGGCTATATACAGCTCTGCGGGCACATCCAGAAAAGTTCTATCTCTACTGCCGCATGACAATCCAAACATTTGACAGATTGTTGGAGATATTACGCCCAGGAATAACATTTCAGGACACAATGATGCGCAAAGCCATCTCCGCCGAGGAACGTCTTCTCCTTACATTACGGTATGTATTCTACATCCTCACATACCTTTTGTTGTATTTATGGGTTTGTTTCCTTTATTTTTGACCCAGAATATGTGTACATTAGGTCACAAGCAGATGTGACAAAGATCATAAAATATTTTAGTTAAGCTCCCTTTTGAATTTTGTTTTTTCCCAGCATTTTTTTGGTTTTTTTTATGAAAAATGTTTTGTGTGCACTCTTGAACCATATGTAATTTTTTGGTATGTGTTTCTCTTTCAGATTCCTGGCCACTGGATTGTCATTTGCGGGACTCCACCTGGAGTTTTTGATTGGCCAATCAACCATTTCTGGCATTGTGCGTTTAACATGTCGGCAAATATGGGATAGACTCAAGGACCTTGTGATGCCTGAGCCAAAACAGGCTGATTGGCTCAAAATAGCCCATGGGTTCCAGGTGAATTGTGACTTCCCAAACTGCATTGGAGCGGTGGATGGGAAACATATCCGGGTACGTAAGCCACCGAACTCTGGCTCCCAATTCTACAACTATAAGCAGTTTTTCTCTGTAGTACTGTTAGCTGTAGTTGACAGTAACTACAGGTTTATAATTGTAGACATTGGGGCCTATGGCCGAACTGGAGACTCTAGGGTATTCAATTCGTCTATAATGGGTCGGCGGCTACGTGACAACCAGTTACATCTCCCACCACCACAACCACTCCCAGGCTCCACTGCAGAACCAATGCCTTTTTTTTTGGTTGGTGATGAGGCGTTCCAACTGACCAGACACCTCATGAGGCCTTATCCCCGGCGCAACCTGGACCACCGTCGGAGGATATTTAATTTGCGCCTTTCTAGGGCGCGGAGACTGGTTGAGTGTGCATTTGGTATTCTGGTGGCAAAATGGCGTGTCCTCCAGACTGCCATACAGCTCAGTGAGTCTACCGTCACTGAAGTTATCAAAGCATCAGTCATTTTGCACAACTTTACCCGCATACATGATTGCTTTGCAGATGGTAATGATGAACACATGTTGCGTAGTGTAATTAGGCCAACACCACATGGCCCTCCTCCGCGCCGTCCCCTTTCTGGAATCAAAGTTAGGGATGTTTTGACAAATTATTTTGTATCTCCTCAGGGTTCTACTCCCTGGCAAGATTATGCTGTTTCTCAGTTGTAATTTTCTTATTTTCTTGATGTCTTTGTCAAATATAATTTTTTATGCCCCAGAAAAAGTACTGTGTGTGTTGTGTTTCCTTATTGACCCTATGTTTATGTTTCTAGAATATGTGTGTGATGCAATAATGATTTTGACCAAAACATCATTTAGCTTTTTCAAAAACATTTTAGTTAAATATCCAGCCTTTTTTGGTTTCCCTGTTAACATATTTTTTTCATATGTTAGTTTTCCTTTTTTAGGGTGAAGTTTAAAACCATAAAAAACAGAAAAGGTTAAATGGTGCCAAAAATAACACAAAACCATGGTATGCAGCTCCCAAAAATAAAGATTAGGCCACAAAACAACAATACATTACAAATCCCTGTAAGTTGGCGGGGGAGATGGTGCCTGCTCTGGGTCCTGGTCAGGGGGCCTTTGTTGGGCCAATGTGACTTCATCCTGTGAGGATGCACTGGCTTGTGGCACAGAATACTGGCCTTGTCCATATTGGCCAGTTGGGTGGTGTCCATAAGCCAATTGTCTCTGTGCCTCATGCTGACGGACATATTGGCTTGCATCATACCCAAGCCCAAAATGGCCATGTTGTCCAAACCCAGGTTGGGACCAGCCTACATCACTGGGTCTGGAAAAGTTGCCATATTGGGATTGGGGGTTGTAGGGTGCCATTTGGTAGACTGATGGCCTTTGTATATTTGGTGGTGGGAGGGGTTGAGGTGGAGGCATACGTGGAGGAGGTGCTGCAAATCCTGATTGATCTTGCTCCTGTTGAGGGAATTGAAGGCGCAAGAGGTTGGTTTGGGAAAGCTGCCTTCGCTCAAGATATTCAAACACCTCATAGGGGTTATTTGGAGCTGTGCTTAAATCAATCAGGATTTGCATACACCCTCTCACACGTAGCCTCACCTCACGGGGAAGGGGTCTAAGGTAACGGGCAAGGCTGCGGGCAAAGGCCTCCTCTCCATCATCCGTTGCTGCCCTGGCCAAATAATTGAGGACCCCAGCGTCAACATCATTTCTTGTTGCTTGCAGCTCTCTCCTTCGGCGGGCTCTCCGTAAAGGCCCAGCTGCCTGTGGGGATGACACCAGTGGGTGTGGAGGGCTGCTGCTCTGGGCATGTTCCTCAGGCCTTTCAGCATCATGTGGTGCTGAGGGTGGTGGTGCTGCTGCATCTTCCTCACTTGCTGCTGCCTGCTGTGATGATGATGCTGATGGGTCCTCAAGGATGGATGCTGAAGCTTGGAAAGATGGGCCTGCCACCTCTTCATCAACACTTACAGGATCGATCAGAGCCTCCGATTCCGACCCGGTCTCCCTCTCTGTGAGGTTAGACTGTGTTCTGTTAATAAAAGGCAAAAAAAAAGGTATTATTTTTTGCCCATTGTTTAATTACACATCTGTGAGCTATATTGTGTAAAAAAACATACACACAACCTCATATCAGACCAACATCTACTCCACTCTTATCTTAAATTCACACATGAATATACCAGTTTTTTCTGTGGGATCACACCAAAGGTTAACAACACTATCACAACACATCATAATGTGGCCTAACATTTCAAGCTCAAACAAAAACAGGAAGACCCACATCTTCAAACAATCACAGAACATCCAGTAACAAACCAACTAACAAACCACTGCATGAACATTTCTAATCTCGCCTACTACCTTCTCATCCATCCCTTGTAGTAGGTAGTGATGTTTGGCGGGCAGGGTCCTCTCTCATCCAGGATCCTTTTTGAATTTAGCCTTGTTTACATTATATTTTGCACTATATTTACACATCCTTAGATGTAATTGGCAATGTAAGAACCGTAAAAATAACAAGATAAGATTGATTATCACTCAAAATGTGTGGAGAGGTTATTACTTACTGCCTCAGATTTTATACTGACATCCAAAAATGAAAGACGGTCATAGTAGATATATTTCCGCTTCTTGAGTGGGGCTGATGACCCACTTCTTGCCCGCTGCTGTCTTTCACGCCGGTATTGGTCCCGGATGCTGCGCCATCGTGTCATTACATCATCCACTGCAATTACATGTTCCAAAATATTGAGCAAGATCAGTAGGAACATAGCTTCTTACAGTTGTCAGTGATTTTTTTTTTTGTTTGTTTTTTTGGTGGGGGGGTTTCTTGCACCATTATTTACATGGTGCAGCAGATGTGAAAGGGGTTACATGCAGTGGTCTATCTATCGGTCACAGTTGGAAACTTTACAGTCACAGACTGGGAGGGGAGAGAACCCTGTTCTTGCAAACATACATTAGGTCGGATTGTGAATGTGAAATAAAAATGCCTTCTGCAAGAATTAGCCTAATGTGACAATTTAGGACAAATAAAGACAAGGGGCAACACCCCTCTGGGCGAGGTATGAGTACCAATAAATATTTATCCGCGCAACATCAAGATTACCTATGTACATAAACACTTGGCCTTGTTAATCAGCTTTGGGATTTGACAAAATGGCCATAAATGACACAGATATCTAAAAATGATTCTTCAAGTCATCATGTAGGGAAAGCATCTTGTAAAGTCAAATCTGGGGAATACATGAGTGTACTTACTTAGTCTTGTCTGCTCCGCACGTGGCCATTGGGCATAATCAGGGAATAGGAGGCCACAGATGGCCCTCCAAGCTGCCTCTTTCCTGGCCCGGTTGGAGTAGTTTGGATCCCGCTGGTCCCATATTTCTGGCCTTTCTTGGACCAGGATGAGGAGCATGTCCACATTAATTAGACTGGCCATGATGCATGCAACTCTGTGGAGGCGAGCACCAGACTTCCGGGATGTCTGTGTGGCTTTTTCAGCTAATTAGCATGTCTGGGATTCATGATTGAGGGCTTGGCTCAATTCCTTGCACCTGGCGTTGTCTGGAGATGTCTGGCGTATTTCTCGCAAGTCACACTGCTGGTCCGTGTGTAATCCGTATTTTTCGCGCACCCATAGACTTTCATTGGCGATTTTTTTGCGCAACACGGTGACAAACGCAGCATGCTGCGATTTTCTACGGCCGTACAAGACCGTATATTACGGATCCGTAAAATACGGCAGATAGGAGCTGGGACATAGGGAATCATTGGGCCATGTTTAATGCGTATTTTACGGACGTAGTTTATGCGCTCATACGTCCGTAAAACTCGCTAATGTGAGGCCGGCCTAAGGCTGCTTTCACACTAGTCCGTCCGTATGGGCCGTCGCAAACCGTCAGCCCGACGTACCGACGGACAGTGTGTTAATTAGCACAACCGGGGCCGCGGATGCAGTTTTTCAACGCATCCGCTGCCCCTTTGTAATGTCCAGGGAGGAGGGGACGGAGCTCCGGCCGCGCATGCGCGGTCGGAAATGGCGGACACGACGCACAAAAAAACTTTACATGTAACCTTTTTTGTGCCGACGGTCCGCCAAAACACGACGCAACCGTCACACGACGGTTGCGACGTGTGGCACTCTGTCGCAATGCGTCGCTATGTATAAGTCTATGGAGAAAAAAACTCGTCCTGCGGGCAACTTTGCAGGATGCGTTTTTTTCTACATAACGACGCATTGTGACGTGCGTCGAACGACGCTAGTGTGAAAGTAGCCTAAATCGTACACTTGCTGCTGCCTGTGTAAGACTGATCCCTCTGTGCTTTGTGCCTGACCCAGCCTGAATTTATTCCCTTCCCGGACCTAGACTCCTTGATTGTTACCTGACTTCTCTTGTGCCTGCTCCCTGTAAAACTATCTTGTCTTTCTGGTTTTCCTGACCTCAGCTAGTGAATTGGATTTTGTCTCTGGCTTCCCCTTGTTGTGCTGCGCCATTTCCTGGACCTGACCTCAGATTGTTTGACCTCCTTATTCAGTAAGTAGTGTATATTTTTACTTTCTGCTATTGTAGTCTTTCTCTACACTTCTGGGGCTAACATTTACTATAGTGACTTGCATCACAACATCATGGTTCGATCTTGGCTGAGCATCCTGGTAGTAAAGCCACCTTAGATCTCCTTACTCAGTGTTTTTGATGGTCTGGTTTGCACAAGGATGTTCGGGAGTATGTAGCTGCCTGCAGTACTTATCAGTCTGGGGCTCTGTCTTCAACCCTTAGCGATTCCCAGTAGACTTTGGATGCATTTGTCAGTAGATTTCATTACTGATCTACTCGTATCTGCAGGTAATATTGGTGGTGGTGGACAAGGACAGATTTAGCAGGATGTCTCACTTCATTGCATTACCCACTTTACTTGCCGCCAAGAACTTGGCTCAAATTTTTGGAAAAGAAATCATGAAGTTACATTGGATTCCTACTGATATTATGTCCAACTAGGGGCTGCAGTTTTTTCCCAAATTTTGGAAAGCAGTTTGCACTTGTTTGGGGATCATCTTTCTTTTTTTTAGCCTTTCATCCACGGGTTAATGGGCAAACTGAACATGTAAACCAGAATCTTGAGACTTATCTTAGTTGCTTTGTGTCTGAAAATCAGGAAGATTGAGTTACTTATACTGTATTTTTCGGACTATAAGACGCACCCCAAATTTTCAGAATGAAAATGGGGGAAAAAAAAAATACGTCAAACGGTCCGTCTTATAGTTCTGAATTCAGCTTACCCGGGGGGATCAGCAGCACTGGTGTAGCGGAGTCACAGGGGGTGTTTGGTAGTCCAGCGAAGATATGACCCAGACTGGTCGGCGGTGCGGGGGGCAATGATGACATTTTATGAAAGCCCAGAGCCCCCACACATCCATTGCTGCGATGCGGTAGTCTCCAGGAAATCCCATCCCAGTCTGGTGCTGCAGGTTTGGTGGTGCGTGGGGCTCCGATGACATTTTGTGATAGTCTATTGATGCTGTGGCCTCGGGGGAAAATGTCCGCCGATTTCTTGAGCCGAGATCTCAATCTGCGCTTGCGCCGTCTCCGGCGGCCATTTTTACGGAGGCCAGATTGATTCCCCAGGCGCAGATTGAGATCTCGGGGACAAAATCTTGCAGCCGAGATTTCAATCTGCGCATGCGCCGCCTCCAGCAGCCATTTTCCCGGAGGCCACAGCATCAAGGCAATAGAAGTGCGGGGGTTATCACAAAATGTCATCTGAGCCCCACGCACCACCGAGCACCACCAAAACTGCAGCACCAGCCACACCAGACTGGGATGGGAGCGAGATCATGGCCCTGCAGTTTCGGACCACCAGAAGAATCGTCCGACTCCTGCTCCCACCACACTAACTGTAAGTACATTCCGGCTATAAAATGCATCCCCATTTTTGGGAAAAAAGTGTGTCTTATAGTCCGAAAAATACGGTACTAACCTCTAGCTGAATTCGCTGGGAATAACAGTTGTCATGATTCTACTGGCAAGTTCCCATTCTTCGGGGCTAACAGATTTAATTCTCAGCCCTACTCTTTTAATAGGAATCATTCTTCAAGAGTACCTGAGAAGGAACGGTCTTCTTCAGCTATTACATCAGTGTGGCAAGGTGTTCTTGATAAGTTGAAGAAGATGGGGTTCAAATATAACAGTGTGGTTGATCGGAGACGTTTGGTGGGTTCGGACCTGTGTGTTGGTTATTTGGTGTGGTTGTCCTCAAGGGACATTAAAGTACCTTTTTGAAAATTGGGGCCCAGGGTCAATGGTCCCTATAAGATTGTGGCTGTCGTCAATCCAGTAGAGTTTCGCCTTGCTTTGCCACCTACTTTTAGGATTCATAATGTGTTTCACCGATCTCTGCTAGAGATGGGCGAACCTGAGCAGTAAAGTTCGGCTTCCTTACCGAACACCTACTGTTTGGGCACGGACACCGAACACGAACTTCACCATGAAGTCGGTGTTACTGTTTGGGTTTGGCCCCCCGAACATTGGGTGTTTTTTGTCGCACTACCATGTGCATGATAGCTCGGCAAACACTGCTTCTAATCGGTGGCAAAATCATTACTGCCTGTCAGATAGCTGCAGTTCCCTCACTGTCAAATGACAGTGTGAACCCGCAGCTGTGATCGGAGGTATATAGTTTATCTCAGGTCACTGGCATTGGCTGATAAAACAATGCAAACGTGACATCAACCCCAAAAAATATTACCCCACTAGCCACCGCTACAGGGAAAGTGGGAAGAGCAGGCAAATACACCAGAATTGGCGCATCAAGATGCACCTTTTCTGGGCGACTGTGGGCTGCTATTTTTAGGCTGGGGGGGCAATATCCGTGGCCCCTTACCAGCATGAGAATATCAGCCTCCAGCTGTCTGCTTTAGGAAGGCTGGTTGTCAAAAATGGAATGAACCCCACGCCTTTTTTAAAAATTATTTAGATAATTAAAATAACAGTGTGGGGACTCCTCTTTTCTTGATATCCAGCCTTGCTAACCCTGACAGCTGAGGATTGCAGCCCCCAGCTGTCAGTTTTGAATGGCTGGTTATAAAAAATACAGGGGAACCCACACCGTTTAAAAAAAAAATTATTTAGAGCGCAGGCACCAGCTGATGAATACTCCCATCAGCCGCTCCTGCTCTCGCTGTTATTAGCAGCAGCAGGCGTAGAGTGCTGGGAGTAGTAGTCCCATCAGCCCACGCCAGTGACGGAGGTAAACTTTACACCTCCGATCACAGCTGCGGGCACATGCTGTTATTTGACAGCGTGGGAACCGCGGCTCTCTGTCCGGCAGTAATGATTTTACCATCAATCAGAAGCAGTGTTTGCCGCGCTGTCATGCACATGACAGCATGGCAAACACTAGATGTTCTAGACCCAGACCTTGTTCAATTGAATGGGGTCTGGGTCCTGTTCTGGTACCCAAGTACCCGAACCCAAACTTTTTTTTAACTGTTCTGCCGAACCCAAATATCCAGGTGTCCACCCATCTCTAATCTCTACTCCAAAAAATACATTGATTCCTCTGAACCATCTCCACCACAAACTTCCCTGGTTGTTGTTGATGGAAATTTGGAATTTAAGATTAACGATTCTCATTTGGTTCTTTGATCTCCTCAGTATCTGGTACACTGGAAGGGTTACGGTCCTGATGAAAGAATGTGGGTACCAGCATCTGATGTCTATGCTGTCAGGTTGGTCCGGTGTTACACACCCTGATAAACACCCTGAGATTCCAAAGATCCTTCTTAGAAATGGGGGTACTGTCATTGGGATACCACGACAGAGAGAAGCTATAGGACTGCGGCATCTGGTTTTGCATACTCCTGCACTGGTTAGAAGTACTTTACCATCGTATTAAACTTTGCAGGTTTTTTTCTCTCTAGCAGTGCAGTTGTTAATCTGTTCAGTTGAAGCTCCTGGAGCTTTCCTACTTGGATTGTTTTAGCTGTTCAGTATTGGCTACTCCCTTCTGATGTATTTTCTCACCTCTGGCTCCTAGGGATTGCCAGTGTTAGTTTTTCTTGCTTGGTTCTGCAGTTGGTGGTGTAGTTTGTGCTTGGAGTTGGCATTTGGAGATTGTTGTTTGGAGTTTTGTCTGTGTGCACATCATCATCCTCTCCTATTTGCGTTCTCCTTTCTTTAACTCCCTTTTGTCCCACACTTGGTTGGTGTGTATTTTTCATGGTTGGTATTTTCATTTTCCCTATCCTTTTTCCCTTATTTGTCTGTTAGTGTGTTCCTATACACTTCAGCTTCCCTCTACTCTGGGTGAAGGAGGAGACAGATAAGGGTGGATATAGAAGCATAGCAAGACACAAGAACCCAGCGTCTCCACCTTCAAGAGTAAACCGGGGACAGGGATAAACTAGGACTCCCCTAGTTTTAGGGACCTGGTTATCGCCCACAGTCCCAACACCATCGTTACACCCACTTTTTAACCTGTTTTTATTAAATATTATCAATAAAGATTTACCTTTTATAAGTTTTGTGTTCTTTGTGCACATTTATTTTGTCTTCTCCTGATAACATTCTATGTAGCTGGGGGAAGTGGTGAGGGTGGAGCTCTGCCTCAGACAGCCCACGTTGCATAGAATCTCATAATTCACAAATGTTTTCTCTCCTATTTCCATAATGTCAAAATCTGTCTCTATTGAAAATTTTGAGAATTAAAGATCAGTCCAAGAGGAGAAGGAAGCAGAGAGACAAGATCCTACTTCTTATTCTGGGTATGTCATGTAACTTCCCTCAGATGCAATTGAATATTTCCCTATTTAGCCCCAAAGTTTTATATTCTCTGGAGAGTAATGCTTAATATTAGTGATGAGCGAGTGTACTCATTGCTCGGGTTTTCCCGAGCACGCTCGGGTGGTCTCCGAGTATTTGTAACTGGAGATTTAGTTTTTGTTGACGCAGCTGCATGATTTACGGCTACTAGACAGCCTGAGTACATATGCGGGTTGCCTGGTTGCTATGGAATCTCCACATGTATTCAAGGTATCAGCTGTAAATCATGCAGCTGAGGCAAAGAAAACTAAATCTCCGAGCACTTACAAATACTCGGGAGACCACCCGAGCAACGAGTATACTCGCTCATCACTACTTAAGATCCATTATCATATAATTTTATTAATCAGCAATGAGAACGAAACATAGGGCCTCCTAAAGTAAAATCCCAGACAGTGGACAAGTTTTAGAGAACAGAAACTAATCATCTGTGCCCCAACTCTCTCAGAACAAGTCACCTCCAACGAACTAAGAACCACCTGCACCTTGCACCAATGAGCTAAACCCGGGTACAATGAAAGTACTGAAAGTTTGCTACCAAAACCATAATAACAAAGAAATGAAGATATCTCATTACTTCATGAAGTTGCACAACACACCTGTGAGGGTATCAAAGGTTGAATATGCAGCGCCCCAGAGTCCTGGTCGTTACAGTACTGATGCTCCGCCGCTAAGGTGGGTGTTGGTACATCTGATGGCACTGAAGGAGTTCACCTGACCAGGTATCACAGACACCAATACACTTCACAGTCTGGCCTCCAGGGGGAGCTAAGGGTGCTATGTATTAGGCCACTCCTCACAATCTGGTAAAACTGGGGGTTAGATAGGAAATTAGACAGAAAGCTGACTGGGTTGGAGCCAGGCAACATCCTGTGACAGAGGGTGTTGCAGGGGAAGTTTCAGGGGGGTCCCTGTCAGGGGTGGGATCCTGACAGAAGCCTAGCGAACAGAAAGAAAGTTACAGGACCGCGCCTGCACTTCATTGCGGCGGTACCCCAAGAAAGGACAAGAAGCGAGGTTTATTGTGAAGAGTGAGAAACGAGATCAACGCAACAAGGAGAAAACACCAGTAGGAGTCGTGCTGTAAGATCGAGGCAACATCCTACTGAGGCGCGTAGCCGGTGGCCGGAAACGCCGAGGAAGTACTGGCTCCAAGCCTTACTTCAAACCAACGGCAGGACAGTCAGTTATAGGCGGGCTGTCTCACCTAAATCACCTAAGCAGACATAGGGGGCAACAGTGGGAGAGGGGCGACACTAGGGTCCAGGAAGAGCTCCGAGCCTACCCGTCATACGGGTGCGTCCTAGCCATATCATCTGAGGGACGGAGAAGAACATCAGAATCAGTTGTGAGGGAACATCAGAAACAGACACAACAGTTGTGAGGACTATCCCGTGGTGCTCAGCAGGGAAGGACTACAACACACAAGCGCTAGAAGGAAGGCACAGATTTCCACCTGCAAAGGGAACTCTGGAAGTGCCATCGGACCGGCCGGTCTCAGACAGCCCTGTTAACCGTGCTCTGGATTGAGGATCCTGAAGCCTTCAGTAAAGAGGTAAAGAGACTGCAACCTGGTGTCCTCGTTATTCATCGCGACCTGCACCACACCACATCATTCTCAACTTTTACTGGACGCCCCTCAGCAGGGTCACGGACCGGGTCTAGCCACCGTGACAATCCCCGAATTGAGACAGAGAGGCCCGGTACCGGGTACCCCTCTACCCTGCGACAGTGGGGGCGCTCCAAATACTGAGTAAGAACACTGGAAGACCAAGCTACACCTTTGACTTGCCATTAAGGGAAGCAGAAGAAAACATAACGAAGCTCCATCATCATAGTGACCAGGAGTACCGCCTTTGCAGGTGTAAATTCTATGTTAATGAGCTCCCTGAAAAGGCAGAGGAACTTGCACTGTAAGCATTTTTGGTAAAATTACAAATGTATTTTGCAGAGTCAAGTTCTCAGTAATGTTTGCGGTAGAAAGAGCTCATCGTAGTCTCCCTAAACCTTCCCCTCTTGGAGCTCTCCTGTAACATCTGTTCCGGTTTCTGCTTCGGCCTCTAGTCGGTGCCACACTTGCTGCTGGTGATGCTTGATAGCATCGAACCTTTTTATTCATGGAACTTGTGGCTCTGGCCAGTCGAGAAGCTACGGAGTTAATCTTGTTAATTTGGTTTTTATCTGCTGTTAGATTGTGCTATGAGGATCCTTGGAAATTACTGCTGCATGGTCCTTTCTCGGACTTGGTCAAGCTATGATAACTTCCTCTTAGTAATTGAGTATCCTTTAGAATTACAGTGCTACCTCAGCACTTGACCACAATCCGTTTTGGAATGCGAGTCGAGAACTGATAAGTTCAAGTGCCGAGCACATTTTTTCTCAGAAAAAATAATGAAAATGTATTTACTGACTTCTAGCACATACCAAAAACGAAATACCTTATATTATTCATAGTACAGCATATGTAAAAAGATGGGTTTGTTTCAAATGTTTAACTGAAAAAAAAAAATCAATTTTATCATTACAGTACCATAAATCTAAATACCTCACTTTAAAAAAAAAAGAGAATAGATGGCTTCGTTGAATGGTGGTGAGGAATGGAGGAAGAAGATATTGTTTGGAAGGGGTCCACCGTTTCAATAATGATTGAAGATAATTTACCTTCTGGACTCTACTCTTTAGTCTGCATTTATGCTTGTCGTTCTTCAACTTAGGCGTAGATGGCCACCTCACTAAAAACCTCTCTAGAAACCTGCTTTAGTCTTTTCTTAAGGATCATTCTAAAGTTCGATATAATATGGTCATTCCCTCAGTTAATAATACAGTTTGTTCCAGCTCTGTTAGTGATTCTTTTCAAAAATACTTTGCAATTCTGACCATCGGGCACAAATTTCTTTCAATACTGAAGTGGAAAGTTCCTTTCTTTGTTCCTCTTCTTCCTCACCTTCATATGTAAAGTGACCACAATCAGTAGTCATGACAGAGCTGCTGCTCCTCCATCACGCCCTGGCACTTTACAGAAATAAAATATTTAGCTCAAAATTTTTCATTTTCAGGATAAATTTATTGTGCAATTTCTCCTGAGTATGCCGATACCCCATAAGTGATGGATAACTACTGTTTGGACACACAGCAGGAATGGAAGAAAAGGAGCAACATTTGACTTTTGGAGAGCAAAATTGGCTTGAATCGATAGCAGACGCCAATGCAATTTTTCCACAGCCCCTCGTGTCGAAATAGTGGAAACCCTCACAAGTGACCCCACTTTGGAAAGCAGACTGCTCTAGTAATTTGTCTAGGAGTGTGGTGAGTACTTTGAGCTACCAGGTGCTTCCCAAAATTTTACAACATTGAGCCATGAAAATATAAATTCACATTTTTCCAACACACATGTTGTTTTAGACCAAATTTTTTTATGTTGAAAAGGGTGACAGGAGAAAATGGCCCCCCGACATTTGTTATGCAATTTCTCCTGATACGCAGATACCCCATATGTGGTGGAAAACTACTGTTTGGGCACACGGTAGAGCTCGGAAGGGAAGGAATTCATCTAGCGGTGTGGTGAGCATCTTGAATCCACAGGTGCTTCATGGAATTTTAAAACATTGGGGTATGAAAATTAAGAGCTCCCTTTTTTAACCCAAAAATGTTGCTTTAGCCCCAAATTTTTCGTTTTCATAAGGGTAAAAAGAGAAAATGGAATGCCCAATTTGTTTGTTTATACAGCCATTGTACTTCCAGAAGAGCAGTAAACTGCCCCACAAATTACCTCATTTTGGAAACTACACCTTTGAACAAATTCATCTAAGGGTATGTTGATCATATTTAACCCACAGGTACTTCACAGAATTTTATAACATTGAAAATGAAAAATGACATTTATTAACACGAAAATGTTATTATAGCCCTGAGTTTTTTATTATTATAAAAACTAATATGTTGGAAATGGATCCAAACATTTATAAAGCAATATATTCCAAATGCAGCAATACCCTATATGTGTCATACACTTTTGTTTGGGTGTATGGCAGGAACTGAGTTTCATGGAGTAGTTGTAGGCACCATTTGCAGAGTCCCTAAGCTTCCAAAATAGCATAAATCCCCAAAAAGTTACCCCATTTTGCAAAACACACTCATATAAATCATCTAGGGGTGTAGCGACTATTTTAACCCCACTGACATTCTCCAGAAATTAATGTACCAACCCAGTGCTTAATGGCAGGGAAAAAAAAAAAAATCTGCCTAAAAGATACAAAAAAGACCAAGGTCTAGCGCATACCCTGCAATAACCTTTCCTGTCACCTGCCTGGCTGTGGAGGTTGGCACCCTAATAACGATTTTTTGGCGCCCCCACTCAACGTGGACTAACCCTCACTGCCCTATCTCACCCTACTATGCAGGTGAGAAAACAATAATGTATAAGAATAGAGATGAAGAAAATCAAAAAAAGGTAAAAAAAATAAAAAAAACACAATATAATGAAATTAGCAAAAAAAAGGCAGGAGCAGGATAAATGCTGTAATTTTTTTTACAGGGATCCAGCCCCTTCGATACATTAATCGCTAAATACTGCTAATTTGCAGTGGGTATGCTACCAGATATGCCACATAAACATAGTACTTCAGTATAAACAAGAACTATTACCCATACCACACATGATTATATCCTGTAAGTTGTCTAGCCGATTTGAGCACAGATATATATCAATCATCAGTCCAATAGCTGCCCATAGATGAGGCTGACAACATCAGTTATTACTATAGAATGCCCATAGAGATACACTGAGCCAAACTATAGGGTATGTCAAAAGTATCCGCAATGATGCGTGTTACTTATCAGAATACGTTGTGCCTCAACGCGTTTCCCCGTGGTTCGGTTCATCAGGAGGCCCGTCAGAAAAATGTCAGATACCAGATGCCATGGATGAGTAGCATAACCAGCGGCTTAAACGGGTGGAGTTAAGTACCCCCGTTCATACGAGTGCTCCAATCAGCGCCATCACTAATTAATGATGGCAAAACGCAACCTGGGTGATAGATTGTTTACCTGCCAAATCCCAAAGAAGATCATGCTGCTCCGGCGTGGATGTAAACCTACTGCGCAAGTGCGGAAGTCCACTCAATGTTGTTAAAGAAGTTGTCCACTACTATAACCTTTTTTTTTTTTTTTTTCATAAATCTTGCTATTATGGGCCACTGAAAACATCTACTGTGTTTATTTTAGCAATATTACCTTTTATCATGCTGTAGCAGCACATTTTAGTGCTGGATTCAGCTCTCATGGGGTTAATCGACAACTTCCTTTCTCCTGAGTCATTGTGCTCTAATACTACAAGTTCCATGATGCATTGCACTGCTACTAAGCCTGAACCTAGCACACCCTCTCCAAAACACACCCAACCCCTCCCTCCTCTAGCTTCAAAAAGATTTGTGATGTCATTTCTGTCCGACCTCCTCTTTTACATTTGTCCAACCCACACTCCATTACACACAGATAGAGGGATAGATAGATAGATAGATAGATAGATAGATAGATAGATAGATAGATAGATAGATAGATAGATAGATAGATAGATAGATCTATGTCTATTTCCATAGATATGTCCATATCCATGTTTCTAAACCCCTTCACCCCCTGGAGCTTTTTTGTTTTCGTTTATCACTCCCCTTCTTTCCAGAGCCATAATTTTTCCGTCAATATGGCCATGTGATCTTTTGCGGGACAAGTTCTACTTTTGAACGACAGCATTGGTTTTACCATGTCGTGTAGCAGAAAATGTGAAAAAAATTCAAAGTGCAATGAAATGGCAAAAAAGTGCAATCCCACACTTGTTTTTTGCTTGGCTTTTTGGCTAGGTTCACTAAATGCTAAGGCTGTGTGCACACGTTGTGGATCTGATTGCAGATCCGCAGCGTTTTTTGCTGCACTGAATTGCATCAAATCCGCAGTGTAGTGCACAACCAATGTAAGTCTATGGGAGCCGCAGACTTGTTGTGCACATGCTGCAGAAAAAGCTGCACCAAAACCGCACCAAGAACTGCATCAGAACCGCACCAAAAACTGCATCAAAACCGCACCAAAACTGCAAAACTGCACCAGGTTTTGATGCAGTTTTTGGTGCAGTTTTGATACTTTTTTTGGTGCGGTTTATGCGCGGTTTTAATGCCGTTTTTGGAAATAAGTAAATAAACGGAAAATGTGCATGATTTGAATGGAAACATGCATGAAAAAACAGAT